>NC_073645.1:52725000-53025000 GCF_029407905.1 Bubalus kerabau | reverse complement strand
TGTCCTTCAGCGTAACTCACTGAAGCTGACTCAGACTCAGTGAGTCAGCCCCTTGGGTGCCCTGGGGGCCCCACCGCAGCGTCACACATGCGAGACCCTGTTTCTGAGTGAAAAACACCAGGCTGTCTGGTTGTTCCGATGTTGGGCAGGTGTTCGTGGAGGATGGACAAGGTACCGGACGCCGTTCCAGCCTCTGTCCTCAGGGAGCTCATGTTCCAGGGGGAGGAATAGGGAGATGTTAAGTCATCAGCTGGTAAGGCTTTGGAGAGAGGTTCACACAGGTAAAGCAGGTGAGGAAACCCAGCGATGGGTGCGGGGGGCGGGGGTTGGTGTGTGTTCCTGTTTCACTAAGGAGGTTGGCTGGCCTGGCGAGGCCACATCTGAGTGAGCAGGAAGAAAGAGGGAGCAGGGCCGGGCTCTAGGGGTAGAGCATCCCAACAGCGGCAGGCAGTGCGGAGACCTGAGCTGTGCGCCGGGACGGCTGCAGTCACCAGAGCCGACCCGTGTGAGCACCACTGAGGTGCCGTGGGCCTGCCGAGAGCTCGTGCTCAGACTGGACATCGTAGGGCGCCCCAGACGCCCGCCAGGGCCGGGACCAGGTGGGCAGCAGCCTCACAGGTGTGAGCCCCAGGCAGAGCTGCCGCTCCGTGCTTCCGCTTCCTCACCCGGACGTGGACCTGCTGCTTGCTGCTCGCTCCTCCCGTCAGCTGCAGGGGGCTGCCTGCACCTGCCGTCTGCCGTCTGCGGGCCCCAGGCCAGCAGCAGTGCCGCTTTCCCGCCCCGCCCAGCACCTGCGGGCCCATCTCTCAGCCTTCAGCCCGCTCGGTCTGTCACCGCGACCTTCCCCCGCCGCACAGTCCGTCCATCCATCCCAGCCTGGACACCCAGGGCTGAGCTGTGCAGACCTCAAACTTGACCAGGCCCTCTCCCAGCTCCTCCCAGCCCGTCTTCCGATGGTCTTTCCTGCAACAGGAAACTCCCCTTGCTGTGCAGATTGCAAGCTTATGTCCTGGGAAATTCCCTTCTTTTCTCGTCCCTGCGTCGACTCCATCAAGGAATCCTGTTGGCTCTGTCTTAGAGCCACTGTGCCTCAGGTCTGACAGTTTCTACCCTTCCACCCAGCCCAGGGCCAGGCCGCCATCCTGGGCTCTTGCCTCCCCCTGAGGAGTGGTCCGCTCCCACCCTTGCCCCTGAAGTGTGTTCGTGCCATGCCTCTGCCCAGTGGCTCCCTCCGGCCTCCGAAGCCCCCCTTGCACCCGTTTGGTCCTGCCTCTGCCCAGCGCGCCCAGGCGGCTCCCTCGGGGCCTCTGCACCAGCTGTCCCTTTCCCCGACAGCGGCTGACTGACTCCCTCCCTGGCTTCCTTCAAACCTCTGTGAACTCCCAGCCATGTCCTTACCGCGCTGTCTGTCTCCGCTACACAGTTCAGCCCCTGAGACGTGCTGTGCTCACTTGAGTGGGTGTCTTCATGTGTCTCTCCCCACGAGGCACAGGCTGTCTTGGTCCTGTTCACGCTGTGCCCCCAGACCTAGGACAGTGCCCACCATGGAGCGGGACAGACCCGCGCGAAGACCAGTGCAAACAGTGGCCACACTTTCCCACGTCCTCACCAGCCCGTCCTGGTCCTTTAGCTCTGTGTGCATCTTCTAGAAATGCAGATCTGACCACACCCGTGCCCTGGGGCAGGCACTATAAGCATCTCCCGGACATCTTATTATGAAAATTCCCAAACACATAGGAAAGGTGAAAGAAGTGCCCGTGAGCCTGCACATGCTCGCCGTCTGGAATCGCCTCCCCAGAGTGCTCCAGGGCCATGCCCCAGAGACAGCGTCCTCCGACACTGCTCACCATAGACTAGCTCAGCCTGGAGCGTCAGAGACAATCTTTCGTGTAAGGCTTCCAAAGGGCTGCACGGATCAACAGTTTGTTCCTCACTAATACTGCATGGGATGCTTGTGTGAATTCACCACGGTTTGCTTCTCCTCTCCTGTTGAGAGTCATCTGGGCTCCTCCCACCTTGTGTCTGTTATGAATAAACCGCTGTCAACACCCTTGCACCAGCTCCCAGAGCGCTTGCCGGATTCTGCATCTTGGACAGCAGGAGGCGTCCGTAAGCCAGTGGATGGAAACCCGATTCTCCCCAAGAGGAAGCACTCTTGGTACCACCATCCCTCGAAGTGGATCGCAGGCAGAAGTCAAGCCCTAGACTTGTCAGACCGAAGTCATCAGAAGCCAGTTGTCCAAGGGATGTCATGGGTGCCCCACGCGTGGATGGGTCCTCACGGTCCAGGGAGGGAGGCTGCCTGCGAGGAGGGGACCAGGGGAAGAGGCCTCGCGGCGCCCCGGGACCTGGCACGGATGTGCCACAGGCGTCGTCTCGCCAGGCCCGGCACGGGCATCCTCCCCGCGTGCTCTGCGGCGGGGGTCCTTGGGGAGTGCCCACGGGGCTCCCGCTGGTGCTCCCCTGATCTCTGTATTTCTGGGTGAGCGCCTGTCTCTCCTGAGGCGTGTCCTGGGCTAGAAGGCCCTGGAGAAGCTCCATCTGGACAAGAGAGGTGAGGCTTGAAGGCGTGTGACGCAGAAAGGCTGTTTTATGAAAATATTTATTTCTGGCTGTCCTCGGTCTTCACGGCTGTGTTCGGGGAAACGCGCTGACTGAAACTGCCCGCCCTGGACAAGCACCACAGTGATTATCTGCAGGAGTGATCTTATGACAGGACGGCCTGGTAAGGAACACAGAGCTAACAAGCCACCAAAACTGGAAGAGCTCGGGAAAGGTCAAAAGGAGATGCTACATGTCCTTCCACCTCCCAGAACCCCCCTCACTGGCCTCCACCTTGGCTGAGCGATGCGTGCACCACCAGGAAGGACTCTGAGTCAGCATGACTGGCCAAGGACAACCCGGAAACTAATCCCATCACCATAAACCCCAAGACTGCGAGCCACGTGGCAGAGCAGTCCTCCTGGGCTCCCTCACCCTGCCGCTGTCACCTGGCACCCCTTCTCAGTAAAGGCTCTTGCTTTGTCAGCATGTGTGTCTCCTCAGACAACTCATTTCTGAGTGTTAGACAAGAGCCCACTCTCAGGCCCTGGAGGGGGTCTTCCTCCCAGCAACAGCAGGATGCAGCTTTTCTGTAGCTGTGGTGAGCAGGGGCCACTCCAGCTTCAACAGTATGTGAACCAAGAACCTCCAGGTGGACAAGCTGGATTTAGAAAAGGCAGAGGAACCACAGGTCAAATTGCCAACATTTGGGTCAGAGCAAAAAGCAAGGAAATTCCAGAAAAATATCTTCTGCTTCATTGACTATGTGAAAACCTTTGACTGTGTGGATCACAACAAACTGTGGAAAATTCTGAAAGAGATGGGAATATCAGACCACCTTATCTGCCTCCTGAGAAATCTGTATGCAGGTCAAGAAACAACACTTAGAAACGGACATGGAACAACAGACTGGTTCCAAATTGGGAAAGGAGCACGTCAAGGCTGTATATTGTCACCCTGCTTATTTAACTTATATGCAGAGTACATCAAGAGAAATGCTGGGCTGGAAGAAGCACAAGCTGGAATCAAGATTGCTGGGAGAAATATCAATAACCTCAGATATCCAGATGATACCAACCTTATGGCAGAAAGTGAAGAGGAACTAAAAAGCCTCTTGATGAAGTGTAAGAGAAGGGTGAAAAAGTTGGCTTAAAACTCAACATTCATAAAACTAAGATCATGGCATCTGGTCCCATCACTTCATGGCAAATAGATGGGGAAACAGTGGCTGATTTTATTTTTCTGGGCTCCAAAATCACTGCATATGGTGACTGCAGGCATGAAATAAAAAGATGCTCACTCCTTAGAAGAAAATCTATGACCAACCTAGACAGCATATTAAAAAGCAGAGACATTACTTTGCCGACAAAGGTCTGTCTAATCAAAGCTGTGGTTTTTCCAGCGGTCATGTATGGATATGAGAGTTGGACATAAAGAAGGCTGAGCAGTGAAGAACTGATGCTTTAGAACTGTGGTGCTGGAGAAGACTTTTGAGAGTCCCTTGATCCTAACAAAGGATTGGGATCGTGAAATTAGTTCCTGAAAGTATTTAGCGCTCTAAAGACCTGATCCAGCAGATCCCCTGGAGCAGAGTGCCTCCCTGCACCTTGCACTCCCTCGGGCAGGGGCTGGGGCTGGCGTTTGGTAGTGCGGCAGCACAGGCCCCAGTCTCTGCAGAGGCAGGTGGCAAACGCCCTTGTTGTTCCGTCGCTGCCAATGCCCTTGGCAAGTGCCAATTTTGGCAAATAGATGGTGAGAAAGTGGAAACGGTGGCTGATTTTATTTTCTTGGGCTCCAAAATCACTGCAGACCCTGACTGCAGCCTGTGACAAACCAGAGACATCACTTTGTTGACAAAGGTCTGTCTAGTCAGGGCTTCCCTCATAGCTCAGTCAGTAAAGAAACTGCCTGGAGTGCAGGAGACCCTGGTTCAATCCCTGGGTCAGGAAGATCCCCTGGCAAAGGAAATAGCAACCCACTCCAGTATCCTTGCCTGGAGAATCCCATGGTCAGAGGAGCCTGGTGGGCTACGGTCCACGGGGTGGCAGAGTCGGGCATGACTGAGTGATTGACACACCATCTGGTCAAGGCTCTGGTTTCCCAGTGGTCACGTCTGGATGTGAGAGCTGGACCGTAAGGAAGGCTGAGCGCCCAAGAATGCGTGCTTCTGAACTGTGGTGTTGGAGAAGACTCTTGAGAGTCCCTTGGACTGCAAGGAGATCCAACCAGTCCATCCTAAAGGAGATCAGTCCTGGGTGTTCACTGGAAGGACTGATGCTGAAGCTGAAACTCCAATACTTTGGCCACTTGATAAGAGCTGACTCATTGGAAAAGACCCTGATGCTGGGAAAATTGAGGGCAGGAGGAGAAGGGGATGACAGAGGGTGAGATGGTTGGATGGCATTACCGACTCGATGGACATTGAGTTTGAGTAAATTCCAGAAGTTGCTAATGGACAGGTAAGCCTGGTGTGCTGCAGTCCATGTGGTCGCAAAGAGTCAGCCACGGCTAAGTGACTGAACTGAACTGAACTAATGTCTTTGGGGTAAACCTGGCAACTTGTCCCAGAGGCCACCAGGGAGGGGCCCACCCCCCAGGGCCAAAGGCAGTTGGGTGGGGCAGCCTGGGAGTCCACTCCATCCCTGTGGGCAGATGGCACATCTGGGGTGAAATGGGAAAGTTCCAGGCCGTTGGGGTGCTGGAGTGATTCTGCTGGTTGTCCAAGTCCAGCGCTTATTGGTGGCTTCCATTCCCAGCCTCGGGCTGAGGGACGTGAATCTTGCTGGAGTTCTGGGCTGGCTGTGGCCCCGGGCCCGCCCTCCTCTTCCCACAGGTGCCTGGCTGTGGCTCAGGTCTCTCACTCTCTGCCAGGTCCTGGGCTTTCGCCCACACGGCTGCTGCTGCGCACGTGCCACTGGGACCAGCCGTGTCCAAACGCTGTGCCCTCTTCTTCCTGCTGCCTCCTGGCGGTCCCCAAGTGCGTGCCGAGCCTCCTCCAGCACCAGCCCTCTGCCCACCCACCTCCTGCTCGGGGGGCTCCTGAGCCGTGCTCCAGACTTGGCAGATAGCATTCCCCCAGCCCACCCGGCCGGAGAAGGCAATGGCAGCCCACTCCAGTACTCTTGCCTGGAAAATCCCATGGATGGAGGAGCCTGGTAGGCCTCAGTCCATGGGGTCTCTGAGAGTTGGACTCGACTGAGCGACTTCACTTTCGCTTTTCGCTTTCATGCATTGGAGAAGGAAATGGCAACCCACTCCAGTGTTCTTGCCTGGAGAATCCCAGGGACAGAGGAGCCTGTTGGGTGCCGTCGCACAGAGTTGGACACGACTTGACCCGACAGCAGTGGCAGTAGCAGCAGCCGACCTGGCACCGAGTCAGCCCTGTCCTCTGCAACTCGGGCTTGACGTCCGCTGTGGAATGGGGACCTCGTGGCCTTCCCTGCAGCCCCACCGGGCCCCTTGGGGTGCCCCAGAGACAGCCCCAGGCCTCCCCATTCCCCTGGGCGCAGGGAGCCGGGTGGGCTGAGAAGGAGGGCTCCGGGGCCGTGGCTCTGAGCTCTGGCTGAGGGCTCTGCCCCGCTGGTGCGCCCAGGGGCTCCCAAGGTGGGGGCTGGGCTCTGCCTGCTGCTCCAGGACCGTCCAGCTCTGGCCCCTGGTCTCACTGATGCCGCTCCACTGCCCCAGGCTGTGGTCCCCAGGCCTTTCACACTGGTCCCCTTGGCTGCACCGCTGCCCACACAGGCCCTGTCTTTTTAGGGATGACAGTGTGGTAAGACCAGGCCTTGAAGCAGGAAGGCCCGTTCTCAAACTCTGGCTCATTCATAGGCCTCTCTGGGCCTCAGTCTCCTTGTAACACTGTGTCCCTCTCGGGCAGTGGCCAGCGAGGGGCATCACCCCGCAGACCTCTGCCTTCAAGGGAAGTCTAAGCATTTTTCATGCACACGACAGCCTGACCCTGGGGCTGCTCCCAGCCCAGCCTTTCGGGCATTTGAGAGCCATTAGTCCAGCCCCTCACGGGTTCCCCCGACCCAAAGCCTCTCCCCCTGGGCCCCTGGCATGCTGCGGGCGTGGGAGGGTTTGGGGCTGAGCTCCTGTTGGAGGCCACCTGCTGGGCTTGCAGGCGGGGAGTGTGTGTGTGTGTGTGTGCGTGCGTGCGTGCGTGCGTGCATGTGTGTGACCCCGCCCGTGCTCAGGAGCAGCTGCGCCAGTTGCTTCAGAAAAGAGGCAGACAAACAGCCCCGCCGAGCCCCTGGGACCTCGGTCCAGGCTTGGCAGGGATGTGGCTCCACTCCAGGCGCCCTTTCCTGTTTTGACTCTTTCACGCCAGGGCAGGCGGGGCTCCTAATCAAGGCCCAGCCTCCTTGGAAAGGATCCCATTCCTCAGCCGCCTGGACGGAAGCTGGGACATGCCGGACCCTGCGAGCGCACGCTGTTTACAGCTCCTAGTGTGTCATCATGCCGGCCGTTCCTAAAAGCAGCCTGGCACGGCGCGGGGACACCACTGGGACCTCGTGGAAAAGCCCAGGCTTTCCTGGAAGAGGACGGGAAGCACAACAGCCCAGTCAGAGCCCAGCTCTGAGCCCTGGGTGGCAACTCCCTGAGGACGCCTGGCAGGGATCCTAGAAGGCGAAGGATAAGCCCTCCCCAAAGGTTCTGGCCCCCACAGTCAGGGTCAAGCATGTCCATCTGGCCTCCTCCCCTCTGGCAGCACCCAGGGCCCTAGGGGAACCAGTGACTTGCGTATCCTTCCCTGCGGCAGCTCCTCCCTGGCCTGGTGAAGCCACACCTGAGGCTTTTTCATCATTTCCAGGTTACACAGAATGTCCTCCACTGGCTTTGGCCAGTTCAGTTCAGTTACTCAGTCATGTCTGATTCTTTGCGACCCTATGGACTGCAGCTTGTCAGGCCTCCCTGTCCATCACCAACTCCTAGAGCTTGCTCAAACTCATGTCCATCAAGTCAGTGATGCCATCCACCCATCTCATCCTCTGTCATCCCCTTCTCTTGCCTCAATTTTTCTCAGCATCAGGGTCTTTTCCAATGAGTCAGTTCTTCCCATCAGGTGGCCCAAGTATTGGCGTTTCAGCTTCAGCATCAGTCCTTCCAATGAATATTCAGGACTAATTGCCTTTAGGATTGACTGGTTTGACCTCCTTGCAGTCCAAGGGACTCTCAAGAGTCTTCTCCAACACCACAGTTCAAAAGCATCAACTCTTCCACGCTCAGCTTTCTTCACAGTCCAGCTCTCACATCTCACATGACTTCTGGAAAAACCATAGCTTTGAGTAGATGTCCTTTGTCGGCAAAGTAATATCTCTGATTTTTAATATGCTATCTAGGTTGGTTATAGCTTTTCTTCCAAGGAGCAAGCATCATTTAATTTCATGGCTGCAGTCACCATCTGTACTGATTTTGGAGCCCAAGAAAAGAAAGTCTGTCACTGTTTCCACTGTTTTCCCATCTATTTGCCATGAAGTGATGAGACTGGATGCCATTGTCTTAGTTTTTTGAATGTTTAGTTTTAAGCCAGCTTTTTCACTCTCCTCTTTAACTTTCATCAAGAGGCTCTCTAGTTCCTCTTCACTTTCTGCCATAAGGGTGGTGTCATCTGCATATCTGAGGTTGTTGATTTTTACTTGTTTTCTCTTTAGGTTTTCTAAAAATAATAAAGTATCTATTTCTGATTCCATAAACTTTAGACAGCACTTTCTGGTGTCCACTGCCCTAGAAGGGAAAACAGAGCCTCAGCACTTCCTGTTGCCCTTCTCCTAGCCCCCTAGTCTGCCACACTTGTCAGGGTGCCTGACTGGGGAGGCCTGCCCTGCCCACCTCCTCCCCTCCCCTTCACGAGGCCAGCTTGAGAAGGGCTTTGGTTAACATCCTGAGCCGTGTTTTCAAGCTGGGGTGCAGCTGGGTACGTGTGAAGACTTATCAAGGAGGGAGAGGCAGATAGTTTGAAGGAAATCAATTTCTTTCCAAAAAGTGATCTGCCTTTGAACAGTTTCTGCCCACCCTCTTCGACCATCATCTGTTCCCACTCCAATCCGTTAGATGCTGTGGGGTTTTGCCCTGAGCTGTGCAAACTTTCAGGAGCTCCTGAGGGACAATTTGAAATTTGTTCCTTTTTGCTGACAATGTGAATGTTTGTAGGAGCTGATGACTTCTTCAGCAAGTCAGAAATTCTAATTCTTTTAAGTTTCAACAGACTTGAAGAGAGCTCAATTAGCATAATTTTTTGGTGAAAGATCAACATGTGACCTTTGGCATATAACTCACGGGGTTCAGAGAACTGAGCGTCAGGACTGTTAACACTCACACAAGCCCACGGTACTTTCTGCTCTCACTTGTTTGTTTATGTGACCGAGGCTTCTCAGGAGTTACAGCTGTAAAAAGGAATACTCTGAATTGAATGCTGCTGTACCTGTCTCATTTTACCAAGATTTGAAATTTGTTATTATGTTGAACTGTGAAATGCTGACCATCAGAATGACAGGCTTATCAAAAAGAAATTTTTAAAGAGCCTTAGGGTCCTAAGAAATATCTTTTATTACATTTAAATGTACGCCCATGGTCATCTGACAGAAAAATGATAGGGTGATCAATGAAAGACTTTCAAAAGTAAAAAGGTAGTCTGTGTGGGCTCAGCCGTGTCCAACTCTTTTTGACCCCACGGACTGTAGCCCACCAGGCTCCTCTGTTCATGAGATTTCCCAGGCAAGAATACTGGAGTGGGTTGCCATTCCTTCTCCAAAGGATCTCCCTAACCCAGGGATCGAACCCTAATTTCCTGTATTGGCAGGTGGGTTCTTTACCGCAGAGCCACAAGTGAAGCACTGAAAAGATTACAGTATGATAAATTTTTAAGGAGAAAGTGAACCTGATATACAAGTTCAAGAAGAAAAATAAAAGATATAAAATTTCTTGTTAAAAGATAATTACCAATGCATATTTAAATTACCTGGTGAGAAAATCAAATTGTTTTGGTAGTTAGTAGCCACTGTATACCTTTAAAAGTGTGATGAGTAACTTCCCTAGTGGTCCAGTGGCTAAGACTCTGCACTCCCAATGCAGAGGGCCCTCGTTTGAGCCCTGATGAGGGAACTAGATTCCATGTGCCATAACTAAGAGTTCACATGCTGCAAATAAAGCTCTTTCAGGCTCCAACTAAGACCCAGGGCAGCCAAATAAATATTTTTCAAAAAGTGTCATAACTTGACCTGCCTCTTGAGAAATCTGTATGCAGGTCAGGAAGCAACAGTTAGAACTGGACATGGAACAACAGACTGGTTCCAAAGAGGAAAAGGAGTATGTCAAGGCTGTATATTGTCACCCTGCTTATTTACCTTATATGCAGAGTACATCATGAGAAACGCTGGGCTGGAAGAAGCACAAGCTGGAATCAAGATTTCCGGGAGAAATATCAATAACCTCAGATATGCAGATGACACCACCCTTATGGCAGAAAGTGAAGAGGAACTAAAGAGCCTCTTGATGAAGGTGAAAGAGGAGAGTGAAAAAGTTGGCTTAAAACTCAATACTCAGAAAACTAAAATCATGGCATCTGGTCCCATCACTTCATGGGAAATAGATGGGGAAACATTAAAAACAGTGACAGACTTTATTTCTTGGGGCTCCAAAATCACTGCAGATGGTGACTGCAGCCATGAAATTAAAAGATGCTTCTTCCTTGCAAGGAAAGTTATGACCAACCTAGACAGCATATTAGAAAGCAGAGACATTACTTTGCCAACAAAGGTCCATCTAGTCAAAGCTATGGTTTTTCCACAGTCATGTTTCAATGGATGTGAGAGTTGGACTATAAAGAAAGCTGAGCGCCGAAGAACTGATGCTTTTGAGCTATGGTGTTGGAGAAGACTCTTGAGAGTCCCTTGAATAGCAAGGAGATCCAACCAGTCCATCCTAAAGAAAATCAGTCCTGAATATTCACTGGAAGGACTGATGCTGAAGCTGAAACTCCAATACTTTGGCCACCTGATGTGAAGAACTGACTCACTGGAAAAGCCCCTGATGCTGGGCAAGATTGAAGGCAGGAGGAGCAGGGGCTGACAGAGGATGAGATGGTTGGTTGGATGGCATCACTGACTTGATGGACATGAGTTTGAGCAGGCTCTGGGAGTTGGTGACGGATAGGGAGGCCTGGTGTGCTGCAGTCCATGGGGTCACAAAGAGTCGGACACAACTGAGTGACTGAACTGAACTGATAAAAAGTTTGATTAAAAATACAGTATGTCAGCAATAACATCCTTCACAAGCATTTACATTTAAGATGCAAAACTTAGATGTCCACTTGAAGTATGAAAGGAAGAATTTTTCAAAAATTTTCAGGGACTATAGGAGCAAAAAGTTTGATGAGCACTGCCTCAAAAGCCAGACTGCTTTTTCAGGGCAGGGAAGTGAGAGCAGGACAGGGAAACATCTTCAATCACTGAGTTTGCTTTTCCACTCCCCACTTCTGTTTTTCTTGAACCACCAACTCTGACTTGGGGCTCCTTGCGCTTCCCCAGGGCAGACTGTGCTGCACTGTGCTCAGTCACTCGGTCATGTCTGACTCTTTGCGACCCCATGGACTGTAGCCCGCCAGGCTCCTCTGTCCATGGCATTCTCCAGGCAAGAATACTGGAGTGGGTTGCCATGCCCTTCTCCAGGAGCTCTTCTAGACCCAGGGATGGAACCCACGTCTCTTAAGCCTGGAATGGCAGGCAGGTTCTTTGCCACCCGGGAAACTATCCCACCCTTAACCCTAACCCTCTCAAAGGCAGGTTACTTTACAGGGATGCTGTCAATCTCAATCTCTAAGCTTCAGGCCTCTCTCCCTCTCCTGGCAGCCTCCCAGTGATAGAACTCGGTGGGAGTTGTGGAAGGCTCCACACTGGGAGGGAAAACCAGGTGCAATAAGAAACATTTTCATTTGAACACTTCCAGGTAATTGCCTATAAAGACTTCAGAGGACTTAGAAAATCTGTAGATTTCAGTGAGCTTATCAGGTTGCGACAATACACACAAATTTTCTATATCAGAGGCTTCCCTGGTGGCTCAGTCCGTGAAAAATCGACCTGCAGTGCAGGAGACCTGGGTTGGATCCCTGGGTGGGAAATGGCAACCCACTCCGGTATTCTTACCTGGAGAATCCCATGGACAGAGGAGCCTGGCTACAGTCCATGGGGTCACAGAGTCGGACACAACTGCGGGACTAAGCACACGTCAGTAAGCAACCCAACAAAATATAACATCGGTAAGTACAACATTATAAAAATATGAATAGGGATACATCTGAAAAAAGATGAGCAAGCCCTGTAAACTGAAGAAGACTTGAGTCAGGAAACAGAAGGTGTTCAGGGACGGAAAGGCTCCATATGGGCAGCGTTCGAGGGCAGGCAGCTCCCTGGGGCGGAGAACCAGGCGGGGAGGGGCGCTGCGGGGGAGGCGGGGCGAGCCGGAGGTCCGGGGGGCTTTTTAATTTGTCCTCTGCTGGATGCTGTTGCTGCCACCCAGGCCGTCCCCTCTAGCATAGCGCAGCGCTGGGACAGGCTTTGGTGAATGCACGGTGAGCAGGTAGGATTGAGGGTCCAGCTGAAAGAAGGCCGGCGCTTCCCCAGCCGGAGAGACAGTCGGGAAGACCAACGGCCCTTAGGAGCGTCCTCACCCAGAAAGGAGACCCCCAAGGGAAAGCAGGCGCCCCACGTTTGCACAGACCCAGGGCGGGCCCTCGGAGGCGGGGCTGGGGGCTGTGATTGGTCACTTCTGGCTTTCTCGGGCCCGTCCTCAGGGACTGGGGGCCGCCCGTCACGGGGGCCGAAGGGTGGCCGCCGCAGACACCGTCCTACTGGCAGCCGGCCTGCGGGACGGCGGGTGGTCACCGCAGCTGAGGGCCGGCCCCTCCCGGCCTCGCTTCTGATGGGCAGGGGCCACAGGCACCGGCCCGGCTCTACCGGCAGCTTTACGGTCAGCCTGCCGGCCCCTCCCCGGCAACCAAGCCTCAGGCTGCATCACCGGGCCGAGCCGCCCCGCCAGGCCGAGCCGCCCCGCCAGGCCCCGTCCGCCGCCCGCCTCAGTTTCTAGGCGGCTCCCGCACGTCCCGCGCGTACCTGCAGGACTCCCGCGCCGCGCCCCGATTGCGCACGCGCAGCCCGCTTCTCAGGCGCCCCCGCCCCGCCCCGCCTCCACCTCGCGCACGCGCGGTCCGCCCCTCAGGCGCCCCCGCCCCGCCCCGCCCTCGCCTCGCGCACGCGTCGCACGCGCCGCACGCGCCCCGCGCCTCGCGCACGCGCAGGCCCCGCCCCGCGGCCAATGGGCGGTGCTGCCGCTTATTTGCTGTGCGTCGGCCACCGCCGTCAGTCAGTCGGGGCCGCGGGCCGACGACGTTTCGTTCGCTGCCCAAGGTGCTCCGGCCCCTGCGCTCCCTTGGCGCGCCCGCAGACCCTGACCCGCTGGCCGCGGCGCCCTAGCCCCGCCGTCATGTCGCAGAGCGAGAGCCCCGGGCTGCAGGAGGAGAGCCTGCACGGTGAGCGGGGGCCGAGCCCGGGCTGGGGGCCCGCGGCGAGGGGGCGGCCTGCGGAGAGGGCGCCCGGCCGCCCGGACTCGCGGGTGCCTGGTCTTCTGAGGCGCACCTCGGTGCTGGTTTCGGCGCCGGTACCGGTCCGGGGAGACTGGGGAGGACGCGCTCTGGGACTCGGGGCAGGGCGGCCTGAGGGGAAGCGGCGGGGGTCGCGCCGGCCGCGCCCTCCTTCACGATCGCTCTTCCGGGGTCGCGGGCTGGCCTGCCGGGGGACGCGGGGCAGCTGACCGCGCTGCAGACTCCCAGGCGGACACCCGCCCCCGGAACCGGACGGGGGGCGGCCTGGACCCCCGCTCCGGCCGCGGCTGGAGGAGGGGCCGAGCGCCGACCTTTATTCTCTGAGGCAAGAGTTAAGTGGGACGCGGGAGCGCGTAAATAAGGTTTGGAGAGGACCGTGGACCCCGTAGATAATTTTAAAGGTTCATTAAGATTTAAAAATCAT
This sequence comes from Bubalus kerabau, assembly GCF_029407905.1. Classification (NCBI taxonomy): domain Eukaryota; kingdom Metazoa; phylum Chordata; class Mammalia; order Artiodactyla; family Bovidae; genus Bubalus; species Bubalus kerabau. The sequence continues at coordinate 53,011,441 of NC_073645.1, read as the reverse complement.
CACACTGCCTGAATTTGAGCCACTTATTTTCTGTATTCGTTAAAACAGCATTTTACTCGCTAAGACTTGGCCAAATTCGTCATATATTGTGAAACTGCGGTCACAGCCTAGAAATCCTATAATCTTTTCTTAAATTTCGACATGGGCTATTTTATTTGAGATAGATAAAGGGACTGAATCTTTGCCTTAAAAAAGATCTAAAGAGTGTTTGATGAACCGCCTTCAAGTCAGTCCTGTTAGCAGACTACTCTGCTCCTACCGTGGTGTGTTCCCTTAGTGGCTGCATTGGTTCGAAGAGTCCGCAGTGTCCAGAGCGGCTTCATCGCCAGTCCTTGGTTGGCAGACCCAACTGCTGAGTCATTGGCAACGCAGAGTGCCAGCTCATGGGTTAAAAGGTTTGCTCCTCGGTTTTGTGTATTCTATAAAAAGACGGTTACACGGTGAGTGGAAACTGTCGAGGAGTCTTTGGGCCGCGGTCCGGGGTACGTGCAGCTGGGCACTCGAGCCTCTGGCCAGTGTGGGAGGGATCACGTGGGCCCTGCCGCCCTGGGAAACCGAATCCGGGCCGGGATTGGTGGCTGGGCCGACACTTGCCCTGGGCTCAGTTTTGATTTGATTACCTCTTGTTTACCTCGGAAAGAACTGGGCGCAGTTGGTCGCTGAGGCAAGACAAAGGCCAATGCTCTCCCTTCTGCTCCTCTCTGGCTAAATGCTTTCCCTGAGTCCTGCAGCTTCTGCAGGTTAGAGCTGTTGACAAGCAGTCTCTGCTCTCTGGTCCGCTCTGTGTAGAGGGAGCAGTTTCTGCTCCCTGGTCCGCTCTGGTTAGAGCTGTTGACGAGCAGTCTCTGCTCCCTGGTCCGTTCTGGTTAGAGCTGTTGACGAGCAGCCTCTGCTCCCTGGTCTGTTCTGGTTAAAGCTGTTGACGAGCAGCCTCTGCTCCCTGGTCCGTTCTAGTTAAAGCTGTTGACAGCAGCCTCCGCTCCCTGGTCCATTCTGGTTAAAGCTGTTGACGAGCAGCAGGATGTCCTAGATGCCTTTCCTGTCTCAGATAAACAACCCCTAACGTGCAGGGGGGAAGGTGGAGTTTTGTAATATTATCTCGCAGCATCGTGCGAGGGGGTGCGAGACTTAACTTCCCAGAGGCACCCCCCCCCCCCAGTGCTGTGCTGAGTGGGGATCAGTGCCATCAGGTGGCACCGGCTTACCCCGAGATGGCCCCCAGTTCTTCACCTGCTGGTCTGTCTGCAGCCAGTCAGAGGGTGGTGTTGTCACAGGCCCCGCCGTGGATGAAGGCGCGGTGTATGAGAGGCACAGGACGTGCACGTCTCTTGTCCTGCACTTTGAGAGGGAAGGGGTTTCCGGCAATGAGATCCTGGCCCACTCTGCGTTTCAGATGGCCACAGTGAGGCCAAGAGGTGAGGCGAAGCACACGGCAGGCAGTGACAGCAGTTGGGCTCTTAGGGTGCCAGGCTCCTCGGGCTTCGGTGACAGAGGCCTCAGACAGGCGGAAGGAAGGGGGGTCCACCAGGTCCTGTTCAGACGTCAAGCCTCTGGTTTCTGTACCGCCTCACTCAAGAAACTCTTAAAAACCGGGATTTCTTAAATCCCACCTCTCCTAGGGAAGAAGCTTTCCCAAGGGTGGTCCTTGCCTCCAGGCGTAGCCCCTGCGCCGCCCCAGGGCTGTCCTCAGGGTCCCACCTGTCCCAAACACCCCAGGACATTGACCCCAGCATTGTGTAGGTCATGCTCCTGTAGTTTTCAACCCTGGCTGCTCACCGTCACCATTGTGGTTTTTCAAAGTAAAGGTACCAGGGTTCTGTTATAGCATTCCAAATCAGGATTTTCTGACTGGTGGGTGAGACTGCTGGAGAACAGGGCAAGCACAAGAGGTGGTCCTCCGGAGCCGGTCCTCCAGAGCCAGGGTTGTGACATGTTGCCCCAGACTGGGTTGTGGGGTGCTCTGCCGGGGGTGCTGGAGAGGGATGTTGGCCTGGAGCCAGGAGCAGGGAGCCTCACAGTGCAGGCAGGGACTGTGAGAAGCTCTGTGCAAAATACTCAGGATATAAAGCGTGGGTGCTGTGTTGAGGTTGGTTGACAGGGTCAGGCTCCACAAGTTAAGAAAGACAGTTGTCACTATCTGTTTTCAGGCTGGGGTAAACTGGAAGCTGTAGTCAACCACCCAGCCTGCCGAGCAGTGGCTCAGGAACTGTTTAACACTCTACATGTGATCACAGCTTGTGCCCAGTTACTAGCAGTTGAGGTCAGCTGAATTCATGGCATTTGTGGCCCAGCCAGTAAGTGGTTGTGTCTGGGTCATTCCTGTGGCCTCTCCAGAGCTGGAAGACGGGACAACATTGTGGTTACAGATCTTTTGGGGGCCCACGAATCGTCTCATTCAAGATGTGGGCTTTCCTTCTTTTGGGATCAAGTATCCTGGGGGTCACAGGAAGTTTTTTTAAACAAAAGTAAGACATGGCATATTGTGTAGGCTTGTAATTCTCTTCTGCAGTGACGGGGCATTGGCCTAGGCTCTCCGCCCATCTCATCTGTCCAGTCCACCTGCCCTGTGTCTTGTTAGTGTGAATTACAGGTCAGTGTGGCAGTGGCCTGAATCAGGGCAAGACTCGCCTGGGTCAGCAACCACCGCCCCTTTTCCCGCGGCCCGATCACCTCACAGGCTGTTTGGGGTTCTGAGGAAGTGATCTGAGGTTGTAAAGCAACTCGAGGGCTTCCCTGGTGGCTCAGCGGTAGAGAACCCGCCTGCAGTGCAGGAGACGTGGCAGGTTCGGTCCCTGGGCTGGGAAGATCCTGGGAGAAGGAAACAGCTCCCACTCCAGTCTTCTCGCCTGGAGAATCCCATGCATAGAGGAGCCTGGCTATAGTCCATTGGGTCGCAGAGAGAGGAACACAACCTAGCGATGAAATAACAACAAAGCAACCTGAAACCGCTCTTTCTTGCTTAGAAAGGTGAGTGAGCTTAACTGCAGGTGAAAGAAGATTAATGGCCCCTGGTCCTCATTTTCCAGGGAGCTGCTCCCCTGTGCAGTTGCTGCAGGTTAATCATAAACTCTGGTCCGTTAGTGAATCACAGCCTGTGAGCTGTGCTGTAGACAGAGCTCCGCTGTAGACAGCCTGCGTAGAGGTCTTTCTAAAGGATGCCCAACACTTTCAGTGAGATGGTTCCGATCTCCATGAAGTCTGGAGTGGAATCTAAGCATGTGCCTGAAACTCATCGTGTTGTTATTTAAAAAAAAAAAAATACTCTGTCTTGTGGCTGTGCTGGGTCTTTGCTGCTGCACTCGGGTTTTCTCTAGTAGTAGCGAGCAGGGCTCCTCTTCGTTGCGGTGGGTGCACTCCTCCCTGCGATGTCTTCTTTTGTGGAGTGCGGACCCCAGGCCTCCAGGGCTTCGGGAGCTGTGGCTCCTGGGCTCTGGTGCGTGGGCTTGGTAGTCGACGCCCGTGGGCTTAGTTGCTTTGGGGGATGTGGGATCTTCCTGGACCAGGGATGGAACCTGTGTCCCTTGCATTGCAGAGTGGTTTCTTAACCAGTGGACCACCAGGGAAATCCTGAAACTACAGAGTTGTATGCCCATTATATTTTAATTTGAAAAATATATTTAATCTTTGTCTCTGGTTCCAGATCCACAGCTAGGCTCTGAGAACCCTTGGACTTTCTTGAGATCTTTGGAAAACAATTGAGTCTGTACTAGTGATGTGACTGCCGAGGTCCTTGGTAGCCTCAGGGTGGGGTGGGGATGGCCGGAAACTCAGCACTCGCCCTCCCCAAGCCTGCCTGGGAAGGGGCACTGAGGGTGGGTTACAGGACGTACTGGGCAAGGGCGTAGAACTGCCATCTCCTACCACTGCCCGCATGCCTGCCCTCTGAGAAGGCGCTCGTGCAAGCACGGTGTGGTCCTGACTTCTGTGACTTGTCCCAAGGAGTTGCTGACGAGGGAGGCTTGTGGGAACCCCTGAATTCTTGGTCTGTCGGGCGTTTGAGGTGTCTCCTGCGGGGACAGTCTTGTGGGACTAAGACCACTACAGATAGTGTCAAAACTAAACTGCTGGGCCGCACGCTGGAGCCGGGAAACTGGTTATTGATATAAAAGCCCACTACCTGGGAAGGCCGGACCGTGACCCGCAGTGGACGGTCCTGGGCCGGGAAGAGAGCGGTGTGAGCGGCCGGGGCAGGAGAGGCCGGGGCGGGGCGGCAGCGCCGTCAGTGAGCCTGGCAGCGGAGGGCCGCCTGGAATAGCTGACCGCGTCCGCTCACGCGTGCAGGGGGCCGGGCCCCGGAGCGAGGCGGTGCGGTGCACCTTCGTGGCCTCAGGTTTGACGGAATTAAAAGCAAGAACTTTTCGTCTTCTCACCCGAAGACCTGAGTGGAAGGGCAGTCTCTCCACAGTTGCCGGCACCACACGGGGTGGAGAAAGGCGTGTGCCGGCGGGCCCTGGTGGCCCAGTGGTCAGGCTGGACTCAGTGGTGCGGGTCTTCCCATGTGGCCAACAAAAGGAAAGCTGCGTGTCTCGAATATTGAGCTCGGTGGAGAAAGATGGACTGCTCAACAGAAGAGAGGAGCGGGTTTCAACAGCTGACGCAGAAAAGAAGCTCTCCCCTCAGCCAGGAAGCCTGTGGGAAAATGCCCAACCCGTGAGAAGGCGGCCGTGCTGAATAAGCCGGCCGCCCCGCCCCCGCGCTGATGACCTGTACCCCCGCGGTAGTCGCGTCTCAGGCCTGGTCCCCAGGCAGAGGCGCGGAGGTCCCGCACTGGATGCACAGCAGGGCTCCCCGCCCCACACCCAGCGCCTCTCGTGGTTCAGACGTGAGAGCCTGTGGCAGCCAGCCACGCAGCTGAGCGCGGAGAAGCGGGCAGTGGTGCCTTGTGGGGCCACCGGGCTGGGCCTCTGGTCCGCACCGCAGGCGGACCTTCTTACCTCAGGAGCTCTCTAGTGTCCACCCCGTCCTCCTGTGCACTTGCCACGCTGCTCTTCTCCTGAGTTCGCCCCCATGTCAGCCCCCACAGCACCCAGCCGGGAGCAGCAGTGCCTCCTCCCCGCCGGGACGTTAGCCCCGCCTGGACTGGGGACCCCTCCCCTCACGGGGGCCCGGAGGGGCTCGGCCCGGTGAGCGGAGGGCCCCCGGCTCAGCTGCCATTTCCCTGGTGAATTTATCAAGTGCTAAGCCTTGGTAATTGGTCATCAATCTGTGGGGCCTCAGGGTCAGAACGTGAGGCTGGAATGTGGAAATTTTAAAGCTTTCCTTAATTTCTAAGTCCCCAAGGCACTGGTTGAGCCCTTTTTCTTCTGAGAGCTGAGTGTGGGCGAGTCCTGGCTACAGGGCTTCTGCTGACGGAGCAGATGGTCTGGGGTGCAGCTCCCGAGGGTCCCTGCGGAGGCTCACTGCACAGGGCCCGAGGCGGGCCTGGGGGCGCTACGGCCAGATTCCCGGTGGAGGGTCTGTGGGAGTCTCCGGCACGTCTTGAAACAGACGGGATGAGCTCGGTATCTTAGCACCAGACTCCGAGATGGGCGGAAAATTGCAACCTGGTTCTTCTCTCGTCCCCGTCAGGCTCCTGGGTAGAATTACACTTCGGCAGTAACGGAAACGGGAGCAGTGTTCCCGACTCTGTTTCTATTTATAACGGCGACATGGAAAAGATACTGCTGGACGCGCAGCACGAATCCGGACGGAGCAGCTCCAAGAGCTCCCACTGCGACAGGTGGGCAAATATGTGTGTCCCAGCATGGCTCCTCGGGCCTCCCTGGCCTCAGTTAGCGCCCAGACGGCGGGCCCTTTGCCCTCGGGTGGGGGGACACCGCCCGTGGGGTCCTGCCCCTGCTTCTGCCTGCTAGGTGTCTGAGCTCAGCTGAGAAGGCAGGGGGCCGCTGTGACTCTTCGGCCCTGGTCCCCCCCGGGGCTGGCTGCTGCCTGCTGGGCGTCTGAGCTCAGCTGAGAAGGCAGGGGGCCGCTGTGACTGTTGGGCCTTGGTCCCCCGGGGTTGGCGGGAGCGCTTCCTTCTCCAGGGACGCCGTCCCCTGTGTGTGTGTGGGGGGTCTGTGTGTCCTGGTGGAAAGGTGAACGTGTGCTATTTCCCCCAAGCCCGCCCCGCTCACAGACCCCACAGGACACTAACAGAGCTTCTGAGACAGACACGCACAGCCTCGGAGAGAAGAACAGCTCCCAGGTAAGGTGCACAGGGTCTGCCTTCGTGATCTGTCGGTACAGGGTGCTGGGTGACCCGGCCCGAAAGCCAACTTCTGCTTCCTCAGACCTTCTCTCAGCTGTCGGGGGTGGGGCATCTCCAGCACTTCACAGAGTGGACCGGAGGCCGTGGGGCCATTTGGTTCAGGGTGTGTGCCCGGGGCCCTGTCTGCCCCACACGCCCTTCCGGGGGATGCGGGCGGGTGGCGTGGAGCCGTGGGGGCCCGTGGGGGTCTGGAGGCCTACCCGGGGGCCCGTCTGCCCCACAAGCCCTCCCGGGGGATGCGGGTGGGTGGCGGGGAGCTGTGGGGGCCCATGGGGGTCTGGAGGCCTGCCCGGGGCCCCGTCTGCCCCACACGCCCTCCCCGGGGGGATGCGGGTGGGTGGTGGGGAGCCGTGGGGGCCCGTGGGGGTCTGGAGGCCTGCCCGGGGTCCCATCTGCCCCACACGCCCTCCCGGGGGATGCAGGCGGGTGGCGGGGAGCCGTGGGGGCCCGTGGGGGTCTGGAGGCCTGCCCAGGGCCCTGTCTGCCCCACATGCCCTCCCAGGGGATGCGGGGTGAGTGGCAGGAGTGGCAGGGAGCCGTGGGGGTCTGGAGGCCTGCCCGGGGCCCCGTCTGCCCCACACGCCCTCCCAGGGGATGCAGGTGGGTGGCGGGGAGCCGTGGGGGCCCGTGGGGGTCTGGAGGCCTGCCTGGGGCCCCGTCTGCCCCACACGCCCTCCCGGGGAATGCAGGCGGGTGGCGGGGAGCCGTGGGGGCCCATGGGGGTTTGGAGGCCTGCCCGGGGCCCCGTCTGCCCCACATGCCCTCCCGGGGGATGTGGGCAGGTGGTGGGGAACCGTGGGGGCCCGTGGGGGTCTGGAGGCCTGCCCGGGGCCCCGTCTGCCCCACATGCCCTCCAAGGGGATGCGGGGCGAGTGGCGGGAGTGGCAGGGAGCCGTGGGGGTCTGGAGGCCTGCCCAGGGACCCGTCTGCCCCACATGCCCTCCCGGGGGATGCGGGGCGAGTGGCGGGAGTGGCAGGGAGCCGTGTGGGTCTGGAGGCCTGCCCAGGGACCTGTCTGCCCCACATGCCCTCCCGGGGGATGCGGGGCGAGTGGCGGGAGTGGCAGGGAGCCGTGGGGGTCTGGAGGCCTGCCCAGGGCCCCCTCATTGGGACGGCACTGCTGCTGTCCCTTCCTCGATGGCACTAGTTGCTTCCAGAAACCGTGCCTCGGGCTTCGCTGACTGGCGCTTGTGTGGTTCGGGTTAGGAGCTGATCAGGCTGGTGGAGGCTGAGCTCAGTTTTCTGACTTTCCTTTAAGAATCTCTGAGTTTGGTGGGGCCGTAGCCCCTGCTGGGGGGAAGCCCATGAGAGCAGGGTGGGATGTGGCCTGAGCTGCCTTTCTGCAGACCTGGGTTGGGCCAGTGGCCAGTGCGGCCTCGCCAGGCCATCTCCCTGCCTGCTGCCTTTTGTGATGCTCAGGGGTGGCGGGATCTAGGAACCTGGGGGCCCTGCTTTCCTGGGGCCTCAGCTGGTAAAGAATCTGCCTGTAGTGCAGGAGACCCCGGTTGCACTCCTGGGTCGGGAAGATCCCCTGGAGAAGGGAAAGGCTGCCCGCTCCCTTCCTCATTGTGAGAGCTGTGGGGCCCAAACTTCCATCAGTGCCCTTGGGTCCCCCTGCTGCCTGCCGGGCGCCCCTCAGACTGTCCCGCCCCAGGGGCTCAGCAGTCCTTGTGCTCAGGCTTCTCCAGGGTGCTGCCTGCCTGCTCCTGGATGTGTGGGGTCCAGCCCAGCTTTGTTGTGTCCAGGTGTTTGGTTGGTTTTGGTACCGTGTTCTAAGTATTTCCATAATTCCACCCCCCCCCCCCGAATTTAAAGAGGAATTCTATGATCAGGTACACAGTTTTTAAAATTCTAAGCAATGCACCTTTTTAAAGCTCTTTAATTAGCATATTATTAATAACATGTATTTTTAAGGCCACTGAGACCAGGGGTGCACACGGGTTTCTGGTTTTCTCTTCTCCCGCCAGACGCGGACGCGCATCTGCTCTCACTGCGTGCCGTGTGCCGTCAGCTCAGGCACATCCCTGTTGGGGGCCTTTTCGGGGGTTTCTGTTTTTCCTTTTATCCCCAGAACCACAGCCGGTGTCTTTCTGAACATGTGTCCCCACTGGCCGGTGCTCCTCTGGGGCAGTGCCTGCAGCTCAGGGCCGCTGGAGTCTGGTGGGCCCTCCACGGGGGTGTGGGGTGGGCGGTGAGCCAGGCAGCGGGTTCACCGACCTCGTCTCCCCGCAGTCCGAGGAAGACTACATGGAGAGGAGGAAAGAGGTCGAAAGCATCCTGAAGAAAAACTCAGACTGGATTTGGGATTGGTCCAGTCGGCCAGAGAACGTCCCCCCGGCCAAGTGAGTCTGTGTCCGCGGGGGCCTCCGGGGCCGGGTGCCAGCGCCCGCTGACCGCCCTCTCCCCTCAGGGAGTTCCTGCTCTTCAAGCACCCGAAGCGCACTCCCACGCTCAGCATGCGCAACACAAGCGTCATGAAGAAGGGCGGCATCTTTTCTGCGGAGTTCCTCAAGGTCTTCCTGCCATCGCTGCTGCTGTCCCACCTGCTGGCCATCGGGCTGGGGTGAGTGCCGCCTGCACGGGGCCCGTGCTGGCCTTGGGCACAGGCGGGGGAGCGGGGGAGCCCCTGGGGCGGCTCGCACGTGGAGGGTTCTGGTCTTCCCGGTCCTGATGCGGGCGGATGGGCTTCTTCTGGGTAGCCTACTGGGCCGCTGGATGTCAGGACAGGCTTCTGACGCAGGCTGGAGCCCCGGGCTCTGAGAACGGGGCAGAGGAGACGCCCGGCTTGCTGGCTCGAGGAGGCAGGAGCAGGGCCCCCACCCGCCGTCCTGAGCCCTGGCCCACAGCCCTGCCCCTGCTCTGGGCTCTGCCCCGCCTTCCCCTCTCAGCACAGTGCGCCGACTCTTTGGGCCAGTGCTCCTCAGTCAGGCTGTCAGAGTCCTGCAGGGAGCTTTGTCCAGAACCAGCATTCAGGTCCTCTGGGGCCTGGCGGGGTTAGGCTTCAGCCTTCACTTCGGGGTGGATTTCTGCAGGTGTGTCTGCCCTCCCAGACTTCACGGGGGTCAGGATCAAGCCCTCCTGTCCCCTTGCTCTGCAGAGACTCCCCGCTGGCCTTCAGGCCCTTGATGTCCTCCCCCCGCCCTCCTCCCGGACAGCCCCCCGACACCCCTCCGTTCTGGGCTCCCTGGGGCGTCCCGTGCAGCAGCGGTTTCTGTGAGATGTGCTGATAAACCTGGGGTCGTCAGCTGTCCCGTGGGTGACTGATCAAGTCGGAAAGTGAGGAGGGAGCCTCTCAGCTCAGGAGGAGCTATCCTTCGTGTGTGCCAAGGGTGTGCGTTGCACAGCTGTTAGAGCACAGCTGGATTTTTCTGAATTGAATCCTGAAATGCGTGCTGATCAGAGTGAGACCCATGTGTCCACTGAGTGTTGGCAGCCAGGACCCTTCTGTAAATAAGCTGGGCTGATCAGCTGCTGTCTCGGCATTGCGCGCCCCCGGGAGACACGCTGCCCTGTAACGACCGCCTCCTTTCTCTGTCAGGATCTACATTGGAAGGCGCCTGACAACGTCCACCAGCACGTTCTGATGCAGGCTTTAGCCCGGTGTCCCCACGCCGCGGGGGCCCGTGCCCCGCACAGTGCACAGAAGCAGCTGTCTCGGTCCTGGGCAGCCGCCCCACGAGTCGTCTCTTCTGGCAGCGCCGCCTTCCTCACTCAGTGAAGCAGACAGTAAACCACGCTCTCCCGCAGCCACACTTAGGGATCGAGCGACAAGCATGTCATTGATTAATACCTACTGTAATAATTCGGTAGTAACCTTCTTCAGATATTATAAATATCAAAGTATAAATAATTTTAAAATACCTAGTTATGTTGTATGTAGCATTTTAATGAATCACTGATAGCGTTAAACACTATTTGAGGGAAGGAATGCCGACACTAGGAGGACTGCCTGAGGCTTCACCTGAATAAACACGTGGCCTTACTCCCTGCTGCAGACGCTTCGGTGGACGCGTCCGTCCGCTGCAGACGGCCCTCAGCACTGAGTGTCTGCTGGCTTTGGTACGCGGCATGTAGAATCCACCGCGACACGGGCGGCGCCGAGCGGTCCCCACCCCGGGCGGTCGGGCAGCACCAGACGGACCCCCTGGGACTGTCAGCGCCACCCCAGACAGCAGCCCTGGACAACCACTGTCTCCTCGAGTCTCCGGATTGCGGAATTTAGTCTGGTTCAGTTTTTTGTGCTCTTAGTATCAGCTGCATTCTAAACTATTCTGTCTACTTTAAAAGGCTGGAGATAGAAAAAAAATAAATCTTTGCCAAATCCTTGGTTATGGTATTAACATATGGTTTAAAACTAAACGGCATACAAGCTTTTTGGTGAAGCCAGGTGTATCCCCACTGCCTGGGGGTTAAAGGATGCCCTTTCATACACTGTATAAATGCTGTTGTATTTGCTTCACTTTTCCACACTAAATTTCAGTTGTGTTCAATAAACGTAACATTCTAATTTTTAAAAACTTGGTTTATATTTAAACAATGACCTTGGAGGTAGCCCGCAGGCCTTCCATCTGGAGGCGAGGCATCAGCTTCTTTACACGCCTGGTCTTGAAGAGGCGAAGGCTGCTTCCCGCTGACCTGCCCTGGCAGGGGCACGTCTCACCGCAGTGGGCATGGTTGAGGCTGCGCTCAGGGCCTCCAGCAAGGCCAGGGGTCCCCAGGGCCAGCGCATCTTGGAGAGCACGGGTGAGTTGGGCCGTGACGGAGAATGAGGCGGCTTCATGCAGCGAGTCTGCGAGGAGGTGCCCCGGGCTGGGGAGTTGTAAGCTCTTGAGGGTGTCCTCCATTTCTTCTCTGGAACACCAGTTTTAATTCATGATTGATTGCACTAACTTCGTTTTGGTTTCATTTTTTAAAACTTTGGTTCTCTCGTTTTCTGGCGGGATTATTTCTGTTCCTACCCTCCCAGGTTGCATATTCTTTCTCCCAGCTCTGCCCGCTGACTGATGCTGTTGCGGGCACAGCTGAGCTGCCAAACACGATCCCCAGGTTCCTTGAAGCTTCTCTCCCATCACTGTGATGTTCCAGTGAACGTCTGATCCGTTTAAGGTGTGGGACTGTGTGTGTGTGAGTGTTTTCACTTTTTTGGGCACGAGACAGCTTCCATACACCTTATGTTAAGGCAGATCACACAAATGATTGCTGGTCAGTCATTTGTCGGGCCTCATCATCAACCCACATTTGCCACAGAAGTAACTGTTGAGGATTTAGAACCATCTTTGCTACTTGAAAAAAATCATATGGCATCCAGCGATCAGCCCATCCTCTGAGGAATTCTACACAGTAAGGAGAAGTAGGTCCATACAGAATGCATGCTTTCTTAAAGGTGGACAACATGCCAAAATCTAGACCAGCCCAAGCATTCTGGCCTTGGGCAGGCTGCTCAAACTGTACTGGGAAAGTGAAAGCGCAAGCAGGCCTCTCCCGAGGAGGAATGACGTGGTTAGTACGAGCGAAGTTAGCAACTGCTGTTACAGGCGGAGCAGAAGGAAAACCTCAGGTTTGGGCTGTCCATTGAATGAAATGACCTCCACTCCAAGTGGTTTCGGCTTCAACACGTCCTGTATACATACGTCTCCAAGAGTCCCTTGCACTGCAAGGAGATCCAACCAGTCCATTCTGAAGGAGATCAGCCCTGGGATTTCTTTGGAAGGAATGATGCTAAAGCTGAAACTGCAGTACTTTGGCCACCTCATGTGAAGAGCTGACTCACTGGAAAAGATTCTGATGCTGGGAAGGATTGGGGGCAAGAGGAGAAGGGGACGACAGAGGAGGACCTCATGTGAAGAGTTGACTCATTGGAAAAGACTCTGATGCTGGGAGGGATTGGGGGCAGGAGGAGAAGGGGACAACAGAGGATGAGATGGCTGGATGGCATCACTGACTTGATGGATGTGATTCTGAGTGAACTTCGGAAGTTGGTGATGGACAGGGTGGCCTGGCGTGCCGCGATTCATGGGGTCGCAAAGAGTCGGACACGACTGAGTGACTGATCTGATCTGATCTGATGGACGAACACGCTAATCTTCATGCCAATGCTAAAAGATTGCACTCTAAATACCATATTCCGCTCACTGAAGCGAGACATGCCATTGAACCCGGTGACAGCTGTGCCCCTCTGCCTTACGAACCACAGCGTCAGGAATGAGTCCTCGTGGGCAACAGCCTAGCTCCCTTTGGCAATCTGACTTCACTCATTGCTCCTTGGGAAAGTTTTCTTTGCTTTTTGTCTCAGTTTATACATTTTCAGGTTTTATATGGGCAATCCTGTCTCTTCAGAATTCAGCAAACACGCCATTTCCGCACTTTTACTCACCTTCCCTGTTATAGGAATACCTTTGGTCTTAAAAACAGATAATGGGCCTACATTTACCTCTCACTCATTTTGTTCATTTCTAATGGAATGGAATATAACACACATCATGGGGATACCCTACAATCCCCAGGGTCAAGCAATTATTGAAAGAACCATCATACTCTTAAAACTCATTTGTTAAAACAGAAAGGGGGAATATGGAAGAGAAGATACACTTCTTATCCTATGAACCCTCAATTGTTATCTTTAACTCTTTATTCATTAAATTTTTAACTTTACTAAAAGATAGTTCTGATACTCGTGCAGACAGACATTTTGCAGAGGAAAACAGTAAGAAACAGTTAGAAGCCAACACACCAATATGGTATAAACAGTTTAATCAATGGTTGCCAGGAATCTTACGACTCCTAGGCAGAGGTTACGGTCTTGTCGTTGCAGACGGAGAAGAACTCTGGGTTCCACTTTGCCATGTCCATTACCGAGAAGGACCCCGAGACCAGACTCCCCTGACGGGTGACACAGCTGATGCGAAGGGTCACGTCAATGACCATAGAGAAGCCGAAGAGAAAACGTCAACGTCTGAGCCCCTACCGCAGGACCTGAGCAATGGCATGTGTGGAAGATTCCTGCTGCACTGGAGTGCTTTGCCAATGTGTATGCGGCTGCAAAAGCCTTAAAAACCTCAAAACTATACCTTTTTATACGATAGTACAGGTTATATCCAATCTTGTGAGCACCTCCCGTACATGTTTATTGTAGGTAACTTCGATATAGATCTTTCTGCTAAGATTGTTAACTGTACAGCATGTGCCTTGTATACGTGTTTAAACCATACTATTTCATATCATTATGTCAACATTGCAATAGTCAAGCAAAGATTTGATTTGTGGCTTCCTGTTAACGTAACAGAACCATGGACCGACTCTGTATTTCTCTCAGTTTTGCTCAAATATGGCTTAAGGTGGTCAAGGCGCATAATAGGATGGATTATTACTGACATTCTTAGTCTAATATCTATTGTTACAGTAGGAACCCTATCTGGTATGGCACTACACAATTCTATACAGATGTCTCTACTCAAGACTCCGTGCCTCCTACGACGGAGTCCAACTAACAGCTGCCGTGCTTAAACTAAAAACAAAAGGAGGATATGTTGGGAGGCACAGTGCAAAATAGTCTTGAAGGAGGAGGTCTGTGGGAAAATGGCGAAGGGCCAGAAGTACCCAGGCATTGTGTACTGATTGCTGAAGAACAGTTCCTGCCTTTGGCTATGCTTGGCACCTAGATTTAACAATTAAATATTAAAGACGTTGCTTGAGAAAATGGGTTATGGATAAATACATGGGTCGTTAAGAATGTGCTGTTCCTTGAAGTATCTTTTACTGATTATATCCTAGCCTTGTACGTGTTCTGCTGGCTGTATGCTCTAAGCTCTTTGTTCCTTGCTCCTATAAAAAGACTTGACTGCAGAAATAAACTTGTCAGTCCTTGCAGAGACTGTCCAAGTGTTGTTCTTTCAGGTTCGCCATTTCCAAGTCCTGGAGACATATCTCCAATATCCCTCCATGGGATTCTCCAGGCAAGAGTACTGGAGTGGGTTGCCATTTCCTTCTCCAGGGGATTTTCCCAACCCAGTGATCAAACCGAGGTCTCCTGCATTCCAGGTAGACGCTTTAACCTCTAAGCCACCAGGGAAGTACTTGATTCCAGACCATGAAATTTAAATTGTTATCAGTCACTTCAGTCACTCTTTGCAACCCCACGGACTGCAGCACGCCAGGCCTCCCTGTCCATCATCAACTCCCAGAGTTTACTCAAACTCATGTCCATTGAGTCAGTGATGCCATCCAACCATCTCCTCCTCTGTCATCCCCTTCTCCTCCCACCTTCAGTCTTCCCCAGCATCAGGGTCTTTTCAGAGTCAGCTCTTTGCATCAGGTGGCCAAAGTATTGGAGTTTCAGCTTCAGCTTCAGTCCTTCCAATGATCACCCAGGACTGATCTCCTTTAGGATGAAGAACTGGTTGCATCTCCTTGCAGTCCGAGGGACTCTCAAGAGTCTTCTCCAACAGCACAGTTCAAAAGCATCAATTCTTCAGTGCTCAGCCTTCTTTATGGTCCAACTCTCACATCCATACACGACTACTGGAAAATCCATAGCCTTGACTAGACAGACCTTTGTTGGCAAAGTAATGTCTCTGCTTTTGAATATGCTGTCTAGGCTAGTCATAGCTTTTCTTTAAAGGAGCAATAAATCGTTATAATTAATTTTTGTAGCATAAAAATCCATGTTTTGGGATTTGATGGACGCTTGGAAAATATCTTATGCCTCCTGCTGGTTGTGGAAATGCTTTCTCTGCAAAACATTGTTGAGCTGCTTGAAGAGGCTGTTGGTGAGAGGTAGGTAAATACGGTGAGTGAGGCAAAACTTCATAGCCCAATTCATTCAACTTCTGAAGCGCTGGTTGTGCAACATTGCGGGGAGCTGCCCGTGAGAACGGGGTCCTTTGTCCGATGGACAGAGCTCTGGGAGCGGTCTCAGTCTTTGAGGGTTTGTTTGCAAACACAGCTCTCTGTCCCGCCACCCCAGAGATTAGGTGATTATTTACTGCAGGCACCTGGAGTTCTGTGCAAACTTCTCACGCACAGAGAAATGTTATCTGGTGTAAGAAATAATAACAGGGTGTCATTCCCATGCTCTCAAGATTTCTTGTGACTGTTTGTAAGATGTATAGGTCAACAAAGAAAATGTTAACTGTCTTGTCTTTTTCACGCTCTTTTGTATAAATATGAGATGTTGAATAAAGTTGGTGTCAGACTGCGTCCCTTTGTGGAGACGTGTCTGAACCTCTCGACCCCATCTTTGTTGTAGATTTTTCTTGTTTTATTTTTTTTTTTCAGCCCCGCTGTGTACGTTCTCGGGACCTGATCGACTTTGTCGGCTGGCACCGGCAGGTGGCGCCTGAACAGGGACTCGGGAATTGGAGCGCGACGACGGCCGCTGCCCGCCAAGATTAAGGTAAGAAACAAAGAATTCCTAATTAATTAAAGTAAAAGGGCAGGGAGTGTTACTGTCGAGAGTAATAAATCATGGGACAAGGCAATAGCCACCAGTCATTTGTACATATGTTAAAAACTATGTTAAAAGGTAGAGGAATTCATGTAAATAAGTTACAGCTAGAGAAGTTTTTACTTTTTATAGAGGAGGTTTGTCCCTGGTTTCCAGAGGAAAGAACAGTTAGTCTGGAAACTTGGAAAAAGGTAGGAAAACAGTTGCAGACATATTATTCCGTACATGGTCCCAATCGTGTTCCTGTGGATGCTTTTTCTTTGTGGACTCTCATAAGAGACTGTCTGGATCCTGAACATGAGGGACATAAAATTCAAATGGCCCTCCGGGATTCCACAGAACCGGAAGTTGCAGAGCCTTCCGCCCCTCCGCCTGAGCGGCTTTATGCTGTGCCTGAGGGAACAGCTTGTAAGGCTGGAGGGAATGATGATGTGTTAAGCTCTGATGAACAAGAAGAGTTAAATGAACAAGTGGCTCAGTACCATAGGGAGGATATGCCTTGGGAGATGATGGTTAACATGCAACCCCCCTCGGGAAAAGGGGAATTAAAGCATTCAGGGCTTTCTGAAGAATAGCTGGAAAATTTAATTCAGAAGATTGTTATAGCAGTAAAGAAGGAGGCACAGGGAGACTCCCACTCCAGCCAGCCTGTGCCTCCAGCATGTCCTCCCTCGGTTCTTGCTGGACTCAATCCACTTCCGCCTTTCGTAGAACCGCGAGAGCTTATATCTATCCCTGCTTCTTTGCCCGATGAAAACATAAAAATTAGAAGTGAGATATTATTATCTCCTCTTCAACAAGCGATTAAGCGAGCTAATGAAGAAGGAGAACATATTCCCGGGTTTTCAGGAATCTATCCAGTGTTTGAAAATGCTCAACAGCAGAGGTATTATGAACCGCCACCCTTTAAGCAACTAAAAGAGTTTAAAATGGCTTGTGCACAATACGGCCTGACTGCGCCATTTACTCAGGCTATTATAGAGGCTTTAGGAAATCAAAATCTGCCACCTAATGATTGGAAACAGGTTGCTCGGGCTTGTTTATCTGGAGGAGATTATTTACTATGGAAATCTGAGTTTGCTGAGCAGTGTGGGATCACAGCCGATATCAATCGGCGACAGGGACTGAATACCACTTATAAAATGATGGTGGGAGAGGGAGATTATCAAGACACTAATAGTCAACTTAATTATTTGCCTGGAGCCTACCCTCAGATCAGTGCTGCGGCTCTACCAGCATGGAAAAAACTTCCAAATTCTGATAAAAAGACTGA
This sequence comes from Bubalus kerabau, assembly GCF_029407905.1. NCBI lineage: Eukaryota > Metazoa > Chordata > Mammalia > Artiodactyla > Bovidae > Bubalus > Bubalus kerabau. The sequence continues at coordinate 52,994,479 of NC_073645.1, read as the reverse complement.
AGATTTATCTAAAATTCGCCAGGGGCCAGATGAACCATATCAGGATTTTGTTGCCCACCTGCTTGAGGCAATTGGTAAAGTGATAGGGGATGAGCAGGCGGGGATGGTGTTGGCTAAACAGCTTGCTTATGAGAATGCCAATTTGGCTTGTCAAGCTGGCTTGAGACCTTACAGAAAAAAGGGGGGCTTATCCGATTATGTACGGATTTGTGCCAATATCGGCCCTTCATACGTTCAAGGCATAACTTTGGCCGCGGCATTACAGGGAAAGACAGTCAAAGAAGTACTGTATCAACAATAAAAGCAAGATAAGGGATAGAATTTTGCAATTTGCTGACTATCACCAATTTCTCTTCCCCAAAATCGATGTTTCTCAGCCCCTTGATGACGCCCTAACTGTATTTACTGATGGCTCTTCTAATGGAATAGCTAGTTTGATTATACAGGACAATACCACCGCCTGGCGTACTAATTATAAGTCAGCTCAAGAAGTAGAACTATTTGCCGTTTTTCAGGCTTTATTACAAATCTCTGCTCCATTTAATTTATATTCTGACAGTCAGTATATCATAAGAGACTTAAACACTATTGAGACTGTTCCATTTATTGGTACTCTGAATTCTACTATCCAAACTCTTTTTCGTGATATACAACATTTAATTTGTTCTAGAGTTAATAAATGCTATTTCGGTCATATTCGTGCTCACTCTGGACTTCCTGGACCTTTAGCACGAGGCAATGCTTTGGCTGACGAAGCTACATGTATGATATTTCCTTCATTGGAACAAATGGCAAAGACTTCTCACAGCTTACACCATCAAAACAGCAATAGCTTGAGACTTCAATTTGGCATCACTCGAGAAGCTGCCAGACAGATTGTTAAGCAATGTCAAACATGTCCTCAATTTTTTAGTGTCCCCCATTATGGAGTTAATCCCCGAAGATTGTTGCCAAACGATATATGGCAAATAGATGTTACCCATATTCCTAAATTTGGTAAACAAAAATTTGTTCATGTTACTATTGACACCTTCTCTGGCTTTTTACATGCCTCTCTACAATCTGGAAAAGCTAACAAACATTGTATAGCTCATTACATTAAATGTTTTGCTGTTATGGGAACCCCTAAGACCATAAAAACAGACAATGGTCCAGGATACACTGGGAAAAAATTTCAACTATTTTGTACACAATTGTCTATCTCACATAAAACGGGTATCCCTTATAATCCTCAAGGTCAAGAAATTATTGAACAGATGCATCAAACTCTCAAACATAAATTACAAAAACTAAAGAAGGGGAAATTGTATCCCAATGCCCCCTCCAACTCGCTAAACCATGATTTGTTCTAAATTTTTTACAATTGGATATAAGTTGCCGTTCAGCAGCACAGCGATTTTGGAATTTTGATGCACAAACAATAAGACCTAAAGTCTTTTGGAAAGACCCACTTATGGGAAAATGGTATGGACCAGATCCTGTACTAATCTGGGGACGAGGGCATGTTTGTGTTTTCCCACAGGATGCCGAAGCGCCGCGCTGGCTGCCGGAAAGGTTGGTACGCACGGCGGAGACGATTGCTAGTAAACCAGATGAAGAGATTGGCGATTCAAGAGCATGATGAATTACCATCTCGGCAACAACTTTAGGCATTGATGCGAGAGGCACAGAATCGTGTTGCTGTGCAGGGCGATCCGATATTGCCTTTAAGCTTCCTGATAACCTTATTAATTATCTTAAATCAGATTAATACTCTGAAGAATATTCAAATGCTTACTGGGCTTATTTTCCCGATCCTCCCCTTCTCCAACTGGTGGGCTGGGAGGGTCGGTCCATTCCCATATACACTAATGATACTGTAGCTTTGGGTGGTTTTTCAGATAAACATATTATTCCACTATTCTTAATAATTTTAACTGTTTTATTTCTTGCACCTTGTTTAATTAAAAAACTGACTGATGATCTATAGATGATAAAGGCTTCCATCTATGGAAATGGTCTGCGGTTAAAAGAACGTAAGTGTGCGCCTGTATAAAAAGAAAGGGGGAGATGCGGGGAGCTGCCTGTGAGAACGGGGTCCTTTGTCCGAAGGACACAGCTCTGGGAGCTGCCTCAGTCCTTGAGGGTTTGCTTGCAAACATAGCTCTCTGTCCCGCCACCCCAGAGATTAGGTGATTATTTACTGCAGGCACCTGGAGTTCTGTGCAAACTTCTCACGCACAGAGAAATGTTATCTGGTGTAAGAAATAATAACAGGGTGCCATTCCCATGCTCTCAAGATTTCTTGTGACTGTTTGTAAGATGTATAGGTCAACAAAGAAAATGTTAACTGTCTTGTCTTTCTCACGCTCTTCTGTATAAATATGAGATGCTGAATAAAGTTGGTGTCAGACTGTGTCCCTTCGTGGAGACGTGTCTAAACCTCTCGACCCATCTTTGTTGTAGATTTCTCTTGCTTTAGTTTCTTTTCTCAGCCCCGCCGTGCACGTTCTCGGGACCTGATCGACTTTGCCGGCTGGCACTGGCTCAACATGCGGCCGGGCGTTGTGGAGAACTGGGCCTTTTCTGTTGACTGATGCTGGCTGGTGTTGCAGTTTTTGGTGTATTTCCTTGATCTGCTGAGCCTACTTCTTAGATGTAATGGTTTCACTGGGATTCTGAAAGCTGTTGTGGCTCAGGGCCAGCTGCCCACCAGTGACCTGACCTATTTTTGGTGCAAATGTGACTCTGGAAAGTGCTCTGGAGCTTTTTCTCAGTCCAGCCACTGAGCTGGTCATTGCCAGTTGTATAAAATCTGCTTTTCATCGGCCGTCACAATCCAACCAAGAAGTGGTTCATAGGCTCTGCATACAGTAAGAGAAGAAAGACAACACTTAAAAATGACCATTTAAAAAAATTTTTTTCAGTCACCTCACGAGGCACCCACTTAGTGAGCTTTTCTACCTTTTTAATTTGCTTCAAATGCCAAACGACCATAGAACAGTTGACACTGGAGTTCTGTGGCAGATTCTTATGTAGTTGTTAGCGGATCAGCTTGGATGACGGCCCTCAATTGCTCAGGGTCAACCTCTCATGGTTGGCCCCTACACGCCTCATCTTCAAGGCTCTTGTCTCCTTTGCAAAACTTGAACCCGCCTGCACTGTATGTTCGTTAGCCGTTCCTGGCCCAAATGCGCTGTAGATGTTGCGAGCTGTCGCCGCTGCTTTCTGACCCATTTTGAACCTGAATAAGAAAATTGCTTGAATTTGCTTTTTGTCTAACATCATTTCCCTAGTCTCAAATATAAAACACACTGCAGATCATTCATTAGCAAAAAAACATAAAGCAAGAAATGATATATAACATAACCACAGTAAGGATGTATTCCAGTATCAAATGACAAATTTCAACAATGCTGCTGCTGCTGCAGCTGCTAAGTCACTTCAGTCGTGTCTGACTCTGTGCGACCCTATAGACGGCAGCCCACCAGGCTCCTCCGTCCCTGGGATTCTCCAGGCAAGAACACTCGAGTGGGTTGCCATTTCCTTCTCCAGTGCATGAAAGTGAAGAGTGAAAGTGAAGTCACTCAGTCGTGTCCGACTCTTAGCGACCCCATGGGCTGCAGTCCACCAGGCTCCTCCATCCATGGGATTTTCCAGGCAAGAGTACTGGAGGGGGGTGCCATTGCCCTCTCCGTTTCAACAATGCAAAAACTGCAATTATGTTTGCACCCACCTAATACGTTTTGGTTCTCAATTTGCAACTGAAATGTGCGCCAGTGGGGCCTCCGCCATCACAGTGAGTCCACGAGCAGCGCGTGGGCCCAGCCGCCCGCCCCCCGAGGACTGGGGCCGCGGCTCCAGTGTGGAATTCCACAGAGCAAGCTCCAGTGACTTATTGTTACCTCTGTATTTTTTTTGGGGGGAGGGGAAATCTTGATTTCTGATACCAAAGATCCTACTGTTAAACCATCAAGGGATAGAAATTAAAATGGTTTAATTTTTGCTGCCTTTAAGTGTGAAATGCAGGGTATAATTTTAGCATTTTAAAAAAGTATGTTATCCCTCCACTCCACACCTAGTACTTTTAAAAAAAGATTTAGAAAAAGCACGAAAGTTTTCAACGGCAGTGAATCTGCGGCATGCTTTAAACCCCGTGTTGGCTTCTCAGCAGCGGTTCTGTTACTACTTCCTATGATTTTCTCTCTCAGTTAAGACTTTTTCCAGTCCTTACCTGGTGGGTTAGGGGTACCAGTTCTACAGAAACAAAGGTTGCAGAAGTTTGGGGATACATACGCTCAGAGCCTCAAGCAGTACATACAATCCACCATTCTGTCAACGAAGTATAAAAGAGTTTTAAAGTCTTAATTCTGCATAATTTTGTTATGTGCAATGAAAGCAAATAAAAAGACAATGCTTATTTTGGACTTAAAAACACTCTTTACAGTGTGTTGCTTTTATTAAGCAGCTGCCCCAGAAGGGGTGACGGTGGACACAGGAGTGGCGGAGTGCAGCTGCCCGGGGCCACACTGGGCGCAGAGCCGCCAAGGCTGGCAGGTGGGTGGCGGATGCCACCATGTGGGTGGAGGCCCGGGTGACGGCAGAGGATGAGGAGGGCTGGCAGGAGAGGTTGCACCTGACGACTCCTCTCTTGGGTGTGGATGTCTGGTCTCTAATCTGGAAGGCAGGCTCAGACCTAAGTAAAGACGTCTATGTTAGTCACGGCCTTGAGGCCTGCTTCCACCTGGCCTCTCACTGAGCAGCGACACCCAGGGTCCCCCTTCCCGGAGCAGAAGCCGGGGCCCCCGCTCGGAGCCCCAGGCAGTCTGCTCTGAGGAAGAAGGGCATCCCTGCTTCTCAGAGGTGAGGTGGCCACCGAGCTCCGACAGCAAGCAGGCACAATTCTGCACAGACACAGGGCCTTCTGCCGCCGCAGCTGACCTCATCCTAGAAGGTGTACAGGTGGCTGGTGGCGGCCACGGCAATGACACTCTTGGCCAGGTGCCCGCGTGCGCAGGGTCTTCCTGCTGGTCCAGGCTGCCCACGCTCACCTCACCCTTCCGCCTCCCCCCTGCACACACCCTGTGAGGCTGCAGACTGGCCCGAGGCTTGCTGTTCACCCTGGAGGCCTCCAGCGTCTCGATCCTCCGGGTGGACCTATCGAACATCCAGAAGGAGTTGTTGTAAGGCCCGTCAGGACGGCGCTGCGTGAAAGAAGATGACCTGTAAGTGACGAGGAACCCTTCACCCTGCCCCGCCGGCCCCGGATGAAGCGGTTCACCGCCTACCCCAGCTCTGCACAGGCCACCTTCAGACATCAGACAGGAAAGACTGTAACGGCCAAGAGAGAACCGTGGTGAGACGGTCTCACTGAACCTCATACACAGTCGTGTCAGTAAACACAAATACAACAGGATCAAAAAGGAGAAAGTAACGAATCTACACTTTTAATTATATTAATGTGTTTTTGAAAATAGGTAAAAACCTTGACTTTCTCCTTAGAATGTTTCCCATCTTCAGTGAATTCAAGATCTCTTCAGCTGCACAGGGTGTGCTAAATCCACGGGGGGTTTTCAGGACGCAGCTCCCGTCCCGAGCAGCGGCTGGGGCCCCTCCCAGTGAGGGGGCCCCGTGAGTGCTGTGCGCGGGCGGGCCGGCCCCTTCCTGCATCGCGGACACGCTGCTGTGCGCGCCTCTGGAAGCGGGATTCTTGGAGCGCCACGCTCTGTTGTGTCCGGGGGCATGCGTACACTGCCCTTCCTACGCGTGCCTGCCCATCTGTGCCTGTGAGCTCTGGTTTCAGGGCTTTTAACCCAGGGAAATCCTGGGCCCTGGCGCCCTGGGAAGGGCAAATCCTCTGTGGCCCTGCATGCCCTCAGCGGGTCTGCTGAGAAAGCGTTTCGTGAGGGCTCTGGACCTGGGCCTGATGCAGGCCCCAGCTGTTTTCCACCTTCTGAAGCCGGGGGGACACCAAGCCCGCCACAAGGGCGGCCCCGCCTGGCCTAGGGCCCTCCTCAGGGCTCTGACGGCGCCCAGGTGGCCGTGCTGAGGCTTGCGGGCAAAGTCCTGTCTCTGCCCCAGGCACCACACCCTCCACCTGCCACTGACACCACGTAGGGCATGTTAGCCTGTGAAAAGCGGGCACCCATACCTGACACGTCCGCTCCCAATGTGCCTGGAGCGGCCCACGGGGCGTGCTCCCCACATCAACACACACATGCACACAGAGCCGTGCTCAGGCTCACAAACGCTGGGGACGTGATCCACCCCAGCCCAAGGTCTCTCACAAACATGTCTCCCTTGGGGCCTGTCTAACCCAGATGGGTGCCTTCTACAGATCCCGAGGGTCTCCGTCTCAAGAGCCAACCTCTGAGGGCCCAGAGCCAGGGCTCCCCCTACCAGGGCTCCCGGCTCCTGGGTCCAGCTGAGGCCCCGAGGCCAGTGCTGCGCCCTCTTCACTGTCCCTCCCTCTTCACATGCAAAGGATGGCGGTGTCACGGCCAGCAGTCCCGGGGTCTGTGCCGCAGGGCGCACGGCCGGCAGTCCCAGGGTCTGTGTCGCAGGGCATCATGGCCGGCAGTCCCGGGGTCTGTGCTGCAGGGCACGCGGCTGGCAGTCCCGGGGTCTGTGCCGCAGGGCACGCGGCCGGCAGTCCCGGGGTCTGTGCAGCAAGGCGTCACAGCCGGCAGTCCCGGGGTGTGTGCTGCAGGGCACGCGGCTGGCAGTCCCGGGGTCTGTGCCGCAGGGAGCATGGCCAGAAGTTCCAGGGTCTGTGCCGCAGGGCGCCTCAGGACGTCTGCCAGCCCCTCACCACCACCGGGAGGTCCTTGGCTCGGACACGTGCACAAGCCCCACAAGGCACACAACCCCATCACAGGCCCACAGCAGCATCTTCTCCCATCTCACGACAGGAGAGGTTTCAAACGTCATTAAACACAGACCTCCAGGCAGAACCAGCACGTTGTCACTTCTAAGGCACGTGCCCACAGACGACCAGAGGCATTGAAACGGCCATAGCCCTGACAGAGCGGGGTGTCCCGCCAGCCCCGCACTGCCGTCCACGCACAGCAGCATCCTGGGGTCTCGGCCTCCACTCCTTCCCAAAGCAAAGGCCATCCCACCTACCCACACGAACATCCTCACCTCCTTCCTTTCACTCCTCTTGGAAATAACAGAAAATAAGCAATTGTCACCCACTAAGCATTTCAGAAACAGCCAGTGTGAATCTAGCTCTCTGCTTGCTGTTCAGACATGGATGGAATCGCAAGCAAGGTGAGAAACGTGCCCAGACACCCCGTCTCCACGTCGGGCAGCCGGGCCCGTGCCGCCCTTCCCCTGGAGGGCTGGGTCCCCACGCGGGCCTCGCCTGTTGTAGCCACTCCAGCAGCACTCAGAGCCGTCAAAGATGCAGTCATTCTCATAGAGCGGACACAGCTTGCTTCCAGGTACTCGTGGACCTTAATGGAAGCACAGGAAGGTCGGGGCGGTGGCACCCAAGGCCTCGCCTGATGGGTCTCAACGGGCCGGCGCTCCATGTCGAGGTCCCACACCCCCACTGACAGGTGGTCCCGGCTCATCCAGTACCGACCGCTGTGGCTGAATTTCACGTCGGACACGGAGGAGATGATTTCTGAGAAGGACCTACTGCTGGGATCTTCCAAAACCGGAAAACAGTGTTTCCACTTCTGTTTAAAAACCGGAGAACAGCCCACTTTGCAGAGCAAGCAAGGACCCCAGGCTCACCGGCCCTGGCCCGAAACCTGGAGAGCTGCTGGGTGCCCTGCAGACGCCCTGCACAGCCGGTGGCTCCACGGGGGCCGGGGCCTGGTACACCCCGGCCAGCAGGCTCCATGCAGACACCACGCCGGGCACCACGAGAGGCCAATGCGGGCCTGGGGCCCTCTGACTCCCCAGGCCATGGGTGCTACAGGGCCAGCCCGCAGCTGAGGACAGCTGGACTGCACAGTGGTGCCACCTGCCACCGCCCGTCAGGAGAGGGGTTTCCTTCAGCATTCGATGGGCAAGACTCACTGCAGCAAAACCCACTGTAGGGGGTTTTGCTGGGCAGACCTTTCTTTCCCCAGCACTTTTGCTTTATCAGCAATAACTCAAGTGCCTGTATTACCCTCCGCCCGCCCATGCACCAGACCCCGGAGTTCGTCCTGGCTCGGGGACCTGTGGGCAAGGAGGTCTGTGCTTCCTTTCATTTTTAGCTGCTGCTTTTTAAAAAATATACATGGATTACAAAGAACCTGTATGTTTATTGAGTCTGCATCTGAAGTTGATCCTAAGCAACCCGGCGGCAGTACTGAGCGTTTCCTCACAGAAACAGCCTGGCTGACAGATAACACCACTCTTAGAATCTAAGCCTGTTTACTCAAGAGTGTTGTCTTGAAAACCAGGCCAAATGTGCAGGCTCTGCCGGAGCTGCCCCCACTTTACAGCGGGAGACACTCTGGGCGGACTGACCGATACACTGACTTCACTGCAGGACAGTGTCCAGAACAGGACAATCCACGGCACACTGGACCGCGATGGCGTCAGTGCTCCACGCCCAGGGGCACGCTGGCAGAGTTCCCAGGGCACACACTGGCATGACACACAGACTTCTTGGTTTTCTACAAAGTAGGGCCTGTTCTTTATGAGTAAAAATAACAAACCCAAAGCTCCCCTCCCCAAGGACCTCAAGGCTCAGTGGGCTAAAGCCTGGACTTTCCTGGGGGAACTGGCTTCCAAGCCAGCAAAGCTCTACAGGGACAGAGCCCATCCTGGGTGGTGAGATGGCCTCTGGCCTCAGCAGAGGTCCCCATGCACAGAGGGGCTGGCCAGGGTGACCTGCAGGCCCCACAGCGGGCACCCAGGAAGCAGGGCCTCCGCGCAGGCAGGCACGCGGGCGACAGGAGGCACCACGAGGTCTCTGGAGGTGGTGGGTGCCTGGACAAGGCAGGCTCTGGATGGGAGGTGCCTGAGCTCGCCAGCAGCTTACCCTTGGCGTGCGGGCAGTGCGGGGCGAAGGACCGTGTGTCGCAGGGGCAGACGGCTCTGTGCTGCTGCCGTAGACAGGCACGCTGCCCTGGAGGAGGTCGGCTTCCACTGTGGATGAGCATGCTGCCCTGGAGGGGGTCAGCCTCCGCTGTGGACAAGCACGCTGCCCTGGTGGGGGTCGGCTTCCACTGTGGACGAGCACGCGGCCCTGGAGGGGGTCAGCCTCTGCTGTGGACGAGCACGCGGCCCTGGAGGGGGTCAGCCTCCGCTGTGGACGAGCACGCGGCCCTGGAGGGGGTCGGCTTCCGCTGTAGATGGGCTCGCAGCACTGGAAGGGGTCGGGCTCTGCCACTGTGACCACCTCCGTCAGCTCCTTCATGTTGGCTGGCTTCTGTCCACGATGTCTGGACGTGCATGGTTAAGGCAGGGCTCGCAGACCGGAGGTTTAAGAGCTTAGGTGTTTGAAGGAGGCGATTACAGGCAGTGTAATCTGCTAGGTAAGAAGATGTACGTTAATGTACAAATCAGATCCAGCAACGCCCGGGGAGAGGGGGCTGCCTTCACCTCATTGTGACTGCTAGCCTTCTATGAAAGACTTTCAAAGCAACATAACAACATTAAAAGATCAGGAAGAAAAGCAGGCAAGTGCCCACTGCACTCGAGTCCCACATGAACAGCCACAAACCAGCACAGACCCAGGAGTATTGCCAGACTCCAAAGGATCCTGACAGGGTCGAAGTATCCGATGTCAAGAGCGTGTTCGAAGGTATCAGAGCAAGGTCACACGGCAGGCTGCCAAACACAAACACTGCTTGACTGGGAACACGGGGAGCAGTGGGACCTGCAGCCGTCAGCACACGCAGGGTCCGAAGCATGGAGCGCGGCGCTGCCCAGCACTCGGCCGCGCGCCTCGCTAGGTGCCAGCAGGCTGGGGGCCAGGCCAGCCCAGAGTCAGGGAAGTGCACGGGGCACACAGCGCCGAGCGGCCAACGGGTTCCGGAGGACTGGTCAGCACAGGCCTTCGAGGACGCCCCCCGGCTGGGGGAGGAACCACCCCCAAAATGAGAGAATGGTACCCAGCTCAGGAGAAAGCTTGCCACGGGGCATGGTTGGGAACTGGCTGAAAGTCAAGCGGGAGGGGAGGAGCCACAGGGCACCAGCTCACCCCGTGAGTGGATTCAAGGCACAAGAGTGCCAACAGACCCCAGGAAGCACGTGCCAGTTCCCAGGCTTTATGAGCTCGGCCACAAGATGGGCATCTGAATCCTGACGGGGGGACAGAATCTTTACGACAACCACGATAGATGCGACACCATAAACAAGCCCTTCATGAATGACAGTCCTCACAGATTACTGAGAGAAAATGATAAAGAACACTGAACGTGTCACAAAAATGGACATCAATTAACAGACGACATCCTCACTCACCAATAATCAAAGAAATGAAGGTCAGTCTGGTTGCACAGAACTGAGAAGTGACTTTCTCAAGAGCTCTGATGTTCTGCTGAAAACACTCACCGTCTGCGGGGAGCACCTGCTGGGGAGTCGGGGTGCAGAGCCCACGTCAAGTTCCAGGCCTGGGCACCAAATCCGACCAAGCACACAAAGGCGTGTCCACAGGGGTCGTTGCAAGCGACCTGTGGCTCCAGGAGCAGGTGTGACGTCCAGGTCACGTGCACCATGGAGCCCGGGGCTGCGAAGGACACTCCTGGCACAGAAGGGTGTCGGGAGGGTGGGAGAAACTGCGGCTGAGTGCGGGGCTCGCTGCTCTGAACCAGGCGCGGAGCTAGGAGCCTGCAGCCATTCCACCGTCACCCCAGGAGGCACGTGCCAGCGCCTCCGCTTACAGAGGAAGAGAAAGGCTGGAAAAGACCCACCGACTGACACCAAGGTCACTGAGCGAACCTAGGCCTTGGAACCCGCCTGGCCGCAGGGACACTGCGTCCAGGTACTGGCCTGAGCGAACCCAGGCCTCGGAACCTGCCTGACCGCAGGGACGCTGCGTCCAGGTACCGGCCTGAGCGAACCCAGGCCTCAGAACCCGCCTGGCCGCAGGGACGCTGCGTCCAGGTGCCGGTGGGACACGGAAGCCAGCGCTGCGTGCGCTGCTTCACAGAGTGCGTAACCAACCACAGCAAGCAGAAGGACGGAAGTGACCGACGTGACGCACGAGGTGCTGCAGTCGCAGCCTGGCCAAGCAGGCGCCACTCCAAAACGCAGGGCATCACAGGGCTCCCTCACTTTCTAGAGAAACCAATAACCTAGTTTTTGACTATTCCATAAACAACTTGTCTTCTAAAATGTCATTCTTACATGAGAAGTCACTTCTGGATTGGGTAATTAAACGTCATTCTAATCAAAGTGAGTATTTTCCGTCATTATCATCTATTAGCAAATTTGGAAGAAGAAACACAAAAGAACAGGAAGCGTTACTTACCTTTGACGTGCACACTATTTAAGACTGCCTCTGAGTCAGCCCCGGAGGCAGGAGCTGAGGCGATTCCCGCTACCGAGGGAGCAAGGTTCCCTGAGGTAGAGGGAAGCTCCTATTTTAGAGACAAACCCTGGAGTCACAGTGAGCTCCCACCGCGGGTCTCTATGCAGCAAACCACATTCAGAACAGCCTCCGAGACACAGCAGTAGAATGAAGGTGAGAAGGACCCATGCGAGAACACACCTACAAAAGCACTGCTTGGATCCAAACATCCTGGTTCAAATTAGGGTTCAGATTCTAGCAAACTGCATCGCTTTCTCTGCCTCACTTCCTGGAAGCAGGGTGACGCCACTGACCGACAAGGTACCCCCCCACCCTGCTCCCGGGAGCACCTACCCGTGAGTCCCCGTCCTCCTGACGGCGGGCTGCGCCTCTGCCCTGTGCGGCCGCCCTGCAGTGCACGCACACACGGCCGGCAGAGCGGGAGGGAAGCAGGCCCCGGGCCAGGCCGCTGCCGGCGTGGGGCTGTCTGCCACACCCCGCCCTCCTCTGGCTCCTCGGCCACTAATCCACAGTGCGCTCGTGCACTGGGCCTTCACCAGGCAGGTCACTCCCAACAAAGCGTGAACTGACCAACCGACCAAACGGCCCACAGTGCTCAGGTGGCCCAGGCAGGCGCTTTGGGGAGGCCAGGCCGTGTCGGTAGTGGTCTCCTGGGTGGGTGGGCTGCCTGGCCCGAGGCAGCACCCTGGGTCTCACTAGGGCACGACTCAAGCTTGTCGAACCTCCTTCACACACTTCATTTTATTGCAGATACCATCCATGGGGTCCTCACTAGGCCGAAGGCAAGATACCACCAGATTTTAAGTTTTACTCAATTTCATGGATGTCAAAATGTGATGAAAAAATTGAGATATTAGAACAGATACGGCCATTCACACTACCCCTAGGTACACCAAAGAGGGACTGAAGAATTTTTAAGAAAAAAGAATTAGCAATGATGCCAATGGATTGAGGGGCAAAGAATTCTGGGACGTCAGCCTCCACCCTAGCTGGCTGGGAGGAAACCCGGCGGAGGCCACCTGCCTGTCCGAAGGTCAGCTCCCCCAGGGAACTGCGCTCAGCTCCACCAATGAGCTACGCGGAACCTCGCAGGGAAAGACAGCAGATGCACTCAGAAAGATCTGTTGTGGAACTGAATCCGTCTCTTCTTCAGTAGCTTTATGTGACTTTCATCTTTGTGAGACTAAGAGGACTCACTTTAACCAGCACACATAAGGTGACTGCGAGAACATTCAAGGAGAAGGCAGACCTCACAGTATTTCTGGGAGTGCGCAGGATTCACTCCACAGCTGCCCTAAGCATCATTACCGATTAATTCACGACAAGTGCTGGATAGTTTAAAGAAAATGTAGCACACACCCGCAGCGCCCTGATTCCAAATGGATCTCACAGTCGCCCATCTTCGTCTTTTAAGTTACAGTCTTCTGCTCCTTTATCCCCTTCACTTATTTTCCATAAGTTAATAGTTTTATCTGAAAAGAAAATTTTAATTATCTATATTAAAATAAAAACTGTGTGTTATGCGCCAGTGCTAGCTGAGTATGACAGCAGAAAGCTGGGAGGAGTATTGAACATTAGTGTTTCCAATTATACACGAGCATCTCGTTTCTGACAATAAGTAAAGACACAGAGACGCGCAGAGCTGAGAGACGTACCGCTGGGAGTGTGTTTTTGCATATTTGAGTTTTCAGCCTGTCCCTGCTACCTAATAATTTACCCTCCCCCCAACGTTTAAAGCAGAAATAAGTTTCAAAGAAGGTTAAAATAAAAATGAATCTACACATAGAAAATTAAAAATAAAATCCTAAATCAAACAGCCACTTAAGGAAAAAAAACAGCTCTCACCATTTGTAGACAGCAGAAAATAAGCAGCGTTTGTTAGGTAACCACCTAATTTTATTAATTTTTTCTTCCATTTCTAGACTTTTCAAATAGTCAAACTCCTCTTTGTGAGTTTGAAAGGTACTATAAACGTTATATTCCCCCCTGGAATGAGGGTGGCTTTTATTCTGCAAGGAAACGTAAAGACGTTTTAATGAAAAGAGCACAGCATAGCAAAACATTCAGTACTGCCCATTTGGATATCAAATGACCACACACATTTTTAAAAGTTAATAAAAAGTCTGGGTCAAAAAAATGTCAAACAGGCGACACTCAGAATGAACTTCACTCGGAAGAAACAAATGATGAGGCCACCTCCGCAGCCTCCTTTTCCACTCCCGGGCATCCGGCTGAGGGCAGGGTCTGCGGTGCGAACCCCTGTGCACACAATGGCCTGGGTCGCCTCTGCGCTGCTGGGGGGGGGGGGCGCTCTGAGAACAACCGAGGGCTCGGGAGGGGGAAGGGGCTGCAGCCTGGCCCCGCGGAGAGCCCTGAGCTCACTCCTCCAGGGTGAGACACGGGGCACGCTCCCCATTACCTTTGACAGCCTCCAGCTCATGCCCGTGCCACCAAGGAACGGAGTGCTACCCGGTAGAGTCATGAATGAGCAGTTATGGTCAAGGAAACAACACAGGCACACCCCGCATCATGTCTAGGAGAAGTGAGCTGCGTGAACACACCCGCGGTGAGATGCCTCTTATGCAAAATTTTCACACACACAGAACAATTCTACACACTGCAGTAAAAACAGAAACACAAGCTAATGACCACCTCTGGGAGGCACAGAGATAATAAGGTAAGGTTTGGGAGTAACAGGGCAAAATGAAATGGGCGGGGGGGTGAGATGCGTGTGTCATCCACAGGCCCAGCGTCTCCTTTTCTTTCATAGAGGAACACCAGCCTGGGTGCTGGGTTCATAAGTATATTTATGCTAATCTCTGAAATCGTCTGCATGTCCAAAACAACATTTTCTATGAAACAGCAGTGAAGTGAAAGTCGCTCAGTCGTGTCTGATTGGGACCCTGTGGACTGTACAGTCCATGGGATTCTCCAGCCAGAACACTGGAGTGGGCAGCCTTTCCTTCTCCAGGGGACATTCCCAACCCAGGGATCGAACCCAGGTCTCCTGCACTGCAGGGGGATTTTTCATCAGCTGAGTCACAAGGGAAGCCCAAGAATCCTGGAGTGGGTAGCCTATCCCTTCTCCAGTGGATCTTCCTGACCCAGGAATCAAACCCAGGTCTCCTGCATTGCAGGTAGATTCTTTACCAACTGAGCTATGGGGGAAGCTCCATGAAATAGTAAGTATTTCATAACTAAAAATCAAGAAGACCAGCATTTTAATTCTTACTCTGTAACCAGGATCTAAAATCTTACACTTCTTAACATGTCAGTATGTGTGTCCAATAAACGGAATAAGCAGCCTTTATGTCTAGACAGACACCTCCTTATGATTCTGCATCAAGACCACCCACATTTCCTGCGACCCAGCGCTCCTCACCAGGACCCTGGCGCGCCCAGCCTGTCCCCATGGGCGCAGGCTCAGCGGTTCATGCTACGTACACTGCTCTCCCTCTTCACGGCCCTCACCTGCTTCACGAAAAAGCCAAATACACCAAGAGATACTTGTAGCTCTCGAATGAACAAATATTTGAAAGGAAAATCCGTGGAATTGGTGGGTCCTGGGCCTCAGTCGTGACTCTAGGAAGAAAAGTGCCTGTCACAGAGCTGCCTGACCTTCCTGGGTCACTCTCTCCAGGAACAGCCGCCCCGGCCGCCACCCTCAATTCCTGGAACCTGAGGTCACTGCGAACCCTTGGCCCTTGTCCTCTACCCTGAGGCCTCATGTCAGTGTCTGAAGGCCCTGGAGCGGGGAGGGTGGGAACAGACGGGGGATGGAAGGGACTCTGAGCAGCATAGGGTGTGGGGAATGCGAGACGAGAGGAGGGGGATGGTGGCGTCCACTTTGTTTTGGGGCACGCTGGTCCCCAGTTAGTTTCGATGTCTCTGGGGCCCCCGCAGAGAAAACCTGTTCTGCACAGAGGTGGGAGCCACATCCACAGACTGCTCAGCCAGACACAGAGCAGAGTCCTCGGGCGGAGGGCTCTGCTGCTGACGTGGAAGAGAGCTGGAACACCACCGCTGACGTGGAAGAGAGCTGCAACACCCGTCCCTGACTAGTTTTGGTGGCTCCCTGCTGACTGAACGTCCTGCATCGCCCCCAACGAAGCAGAGCGCTGCTCCAGCCTCCAGAACCTCCACACTTCCCTGAATCTGAACCGCATATTCTGACCCCTTGGGAAGCTTTCTGTGGCTTCTGACCGAGAGCTGCGGCACTGTGACGGGAGCAGTACCTTCAGCCTCTGAGGTGATGGATGAAGAGTCAGTCCACACCCTCACCCACGCCGGTAACACGCAAGTCCACAACGGGGATTAACATACAGCCACCACTGAGACATCCTACAGGCAGGTGGAATAGGAAAGCTTTTTATATTAACCAAAATATGAGAAAAAAGATGGGGAAAAAAGTTGCCCAGGATTTGCGAAGGTGCCTGTTGCAGCCCTCAGTTTTATTATGTCCGTGTAAATTAAGAATTTTTAATTGTATTTTTTCTGAGTTGGAGTGGTAAGAATTCTTTTGTGAATATTATATATATTATCTTTCATATTTCTGAATCTTCACAGAGCATTTGATAAATTTATAATTTTGCATTCTTATTTTGGAGGTAGATTTTCACACAGCTACGTAAAAAGAACTATATATAAAAAGAACTTCCTTTTCAACAGAAGTAGAAAATGGGTGGTGGTATTTGAATATTACTTTCATTAGGATTATTCAACAGATTACTAAACCATAGCTATCTTAAATTTAAGAGTTCACTTTTAACTCCTTAAAGTTTGCCATTTTGATAATGTCCTTATAGAAAATGAAGTTTTTCTTGTTTTGGGGGGTCGTCTTTAAACCTAAGAATACACTAGCTTCCAATGTGGACTAGATTACAGTAAAAAGCATCGGGCTATGAACTGTGTAAGTAAGTACTGTAGTTCTGAGAAGCTGTCTCATTAAGAGTTCAGTGAAGAAGTATTAAGTCAAGGCTGCAACAGGCATATGTTAATAACGAGCTGCTGGGGGCCCAGGGCTTGCCCCAACAGATGCCACTGCGCACCCCTCTGTGGTCACAGAGGCGCATTTCCTGCTGCAGGAAAGGAGCGAGGGCCCACCAGCCCCGATACCAGAGCTTCACCACGACGCAGAGGCCAGATGTGGAGATGAAAAAGGAACCGCACACGGACCTGCTGGACAGCAGACAGCAAGGCCCTGGGTCAGGGGAGCCCCAGGCCTGGCCGCCCCGAGAGGCCCCTCCCTCAGGAGCACCGCCAAGGCCACTCCCCAGGGGCCAGAGGGCTGGGAGGCTGGCGGCAGCACCCACTCTCCTCTGTGTAGTGAGACAGAGGGGCCTCTGCCCCGCTCCCTGAAGGGAGGGGCCTAACAGCCGCGCCCATGAGCAAGACTCATCACGGCTCCTCCAAGGCGCGTGTTCCGAGGCTCGGGGCTCGCGGGGCACCTGGCACCAGCTGTGGGCTGCGGGTTGGCGGGCAGCACCTCCACCGCTGGGGGAGGGCTTTCTTTTGCTATGGGATGCAAGCAAACGGACCCAGCACCTCACCACCACCCGAGACCACCTGGGGCGGGGCCAGGACCCTCCTCCCACCCTGTAGATGGGGACCCTGGGGCCTGGCTGGGGCTCCTCGTCAACCCCGAGACAACCTCTGACAGAAGACCCTACATGGTGAACGCTGACAGACCGAATCCGAGTGAACTCAGACACTGAGAAGCTACTGTGCTCCCTTCCTCATGAGTGATACGAGAAGGGCTGAGCCTCCTCCCTGGCAGTGGACTGCACCCACTGACCTCTTGTTCCTGCTGGAAAATAACAACTCTGCTGCCCTTGTCTCCTGTAGCAAGAGGTCTCCAGAGCAATTAAACTCAACAGTTGAGATGACGTCAGCTGTCAAAAGACAGAAGCAGTCGACCAGGCTACGATAAATATAAAAAAATAATCAAGGGATCAAAAAAAGATGAGCACATATGAAAATTTCTCCTTGGATAAAGAAACATTTCACGAGAAACCTGTAATTATCCAGCAGCCACTTCCTGGCTCTGCAGCCCAGAGTCTGAATGGGTTCATGGGTCCCTGGCCCATCAGCATTTCTCTAAACTGGGCTGTCTTGATATAAGATACAGAGTAGAAATTTAGGAAATTAATTTTGAGAAAAAACAAAAACAGGAAAGAACTGGCTCTAGAAGTCTGCTGCCCAACTTAAAATCCACGCCTGGTACCACCTTTAAAAACAATCCTGGTTCTTACATGACAGAAACAGATATGCTTTCCTCTATGTGGAGACTGGTCAGCTTCTGTACCAAGCAACGCCACTGAGAATGCCAGTGAAAGTCTCAGGTCTGGGGAGTCCCTGCCATTGATCAGGATGACATCGTCACCGAGTGGGACGCTGAGGTTCTGACTCAGTCAGCACAGAGACCTGGACATCCGCTCGGGAGGGTAAAGCCACAGGAACAAAGAGCAAAGCCCAGGCTGGAAAGGCCTTGGGTGTTCAGAGGCAAGCACTTCAGGCAGAGGATGTGGATCTGGGTTTATGACACAGAGTTCTGATCGGGAAGGACACCCAGGTTGGGCTTCAGGGGAAACCACTTTCTCTGGGGTTTAGCTTTGCTGACTGACCGATCAGACAAAGCCTCAGGTCTGGTCTCCTGAGGGGCTGGTGTGAGCGTGTTTTCTGACCACAAGTAGACTCTTCATCTTAGTCAGCTGCTGCAGAGACTCTCTTCTCTGGCTGCTCCGTGGAAGGGTCAGAGCACAAGAGACCCAAGCCTGCGGCTGGGGCCGACTCAAAGCGGGTGTCCTACCTCCGCGTTACAGAGGAGGGAGCGTTCAAAGACACACAGTGTAAACAGCTGTGACACACAACTTACCTGCTAATGGAAAATAGACCCCAAAGCTGAAACTACTTGAAGAATGGCACAGAAAAGGGGCCACAATAACGTAACTCTTGAGTGAAAGTGAAAGTCACTCAGCCATGTCCAACTCTTTGCAACCCCATGGACTATGAAGTCCACGGACTTCTCCAGGCCAGAATATCGGAGTGGGTAGCCTTTCCCTTCTCCAGGGGATCTTCCCAACCCAGGTTTCCCACATTGCAGGCAGATTCTTTACTAGCTGAGCCACAAGTGAAGCCCAACTCTTAAAGATCTGCACAAACATATATTTGTTAATATACGATATCCTTCCTAAAAATAAGTTCTTACTTAGATGAGATGGTTGGATAGAATCACTGACTCAATAGACATGAATCTGGGCAAACTTCAGGAGATACTGAGGGACAGGGAAGCCTGGAGTGCTGCAATTCCTGGGGTCACAAAGAATCAGACATGACTTGGTCACTGAAGAGCGACAAGGATGCACTGAACCCTGCCAGCTGGGTTGTTATCTTCAGTAGCCTGGGGAAGAATAAAGCTTCTTGTTAGAAGTGCCACCTTTTAAATTAAATCACGTGAAATAACCAACTTTGCTTAAATGAAACCAAAATAGTCTTACTGGACTAAAAGGGACGAAAAATTTATGTCACTTATACCCAGGGGGTGCACAATATTATATAATTAATGGTATCGGCTCTGCCAGTGATTCTCACACTTAATTAAAATGGCGTGAATCTTTTAAGAGACATTCCATGACTGCCAGCAGTGAGAAAATTATTTTCATTAAGCTATGGAAATCTGTGTGAGTCTAAAATTAGAAATACCCGCTGTAGCTTTCAGGAGAGCTCTAAAATAAAAATAAACAAACTATATACTAACAAAATAATACAACCAATAAAATTTAAATTTCCAACATGAATTTAATCTGATTACAGAAGCCGGGCAAAAGCAAACTATAGTTATTAAAATGTGAGTTGGCAAATGATGGTCTCAAGATCTAAAATATTTCTCCTATATGTAAGGTGCATCAGAAAAACAATGAAATTATGACATTTCTTTAAACATGCAGATTCACAGGTCAGTGCAAATGGCCGCAACAAAGCCAGAAACAGCCCCCACGGTTAATAAAGTCATGTCCGTTTACAAACGCACTGATGCACACAGGCCCTGAAGGCCCCCTTTCAACAATCGCTACGAACAGGCTTATCATTTTGCTTGTTTTACACCTAGTTACAAACACTAGAGCTTCAGCAATAGATGTTTTCATGGGCATCTATTCTGTCATTATAGATAACTGGGGCAGAACTGAAACTCAGAAAAACAGGGTTAACGAATACAAACCACCATACACAAAATCGACACGCAACAGGATGTACTGTATGGCACGCCTACAGTCAGCATCGTGCGTCTATAGTAATAACCTATAATGGAAGATAATCTGGGAAAAAATACACAGAACTGAATCACTCTGCTGCACATCTGAAACTAACACGGTATTGTAAATCAACTGAACTCCAAGAGACAAAACCAAAAACCCCCCAAGAACAAAAACCTTACAATGTTTAGGGTGACAAGTGGCAGTCTCAACAGTCGATGTTCATAAGCAGCAGGAAGAGGAACCTTTCTCCATTGTTATAAAGCTAGTCTTCCCCTCTTCTTAACTGGCCTTTGTATCATCACAAAAGATGTCTCCGCAGTGTGGAACATTAAGTAATACAAAAGAGTGTAGAATAAAAGCCAAAGTCCCTCTGTGCTGCAAACCTGAGCCCTCGCCCCAGGGTCCCCAGACGTTAGCCATCCAGCGCCTTCCCGACATTTGCACCCCCTCAGTTTACACGCGGTCACTGGCCTGTGCACCGCTTCTCACCCAACTCACCCAGCGTCCCACAAGCTGCTTTCCGACGGGCACGGCCCCTTAACCCACGGCACGGGCGTGACACAGTGCGTCTGATCATGTCACAACTGTTGCACACGTAAGCTTTTCCAGATATTACATTGCTGCAACGCACAACGCTAAATGTGTCTTTATGAAATGCTGACATTCCTGTAATGGAGCCATGTGCTCCCAACCCTTGCTTAAAGTTCGACAGATTACGTGAAACTGCCCTCCAGAAAAATGAGTTCAAGTACTCTTTCCAGAAAGTGAAAGTCGCTCAGTCGTTTCCGACTCTTTGCGACCCCATGGACTACACATTCCATGGAATTCTCCAGGCCACAATACTGGAGTGGGCAGCTGTTCCCTTCTCCCGAAGATCTTCTCAACACAAGGATTGAACCTAGGTCTCCCGCGTTGCAGGCGGATTCTTTACCCGGTGAGCCACCAGGGAAGCCCAAGAACACTGGAGTGGGTAGCCTATCCCTTCTCCAGCAGCTCTTCCTGACCCAGGAATCGAACCAGGGTCTCTTGCATTGCAGACAGATTCTTTCCTAGCTGAGCTACCAGGGAAGCCCACTCTTTCCAGAAATGTAAAGCAAAAATAAAACCTCATCACTGCTTTAATTAAAATGTTTATGCTCATTAATGCCCTTTCTTTGATGATCTGTATTAACTTTCCCACCCCTTTTTAAAAGTGAATGACATGCTTACTGATATGGTTAAAAATGAGGACTCATCATCTGTTTTTCTCACCTAAATTTTCCACGTAATTCTCAGGGAACTTACTGGCTCTGGGGCAGGTGTCCTCGCGACTCTCGAGAAGCCACAACGTAGAAAGTGCTTCCTGGGCGCCAGCGCCGTGCCACGGGCGGCTCTAGATGCAGAACTCACACTCCTGCCTTTCAGCTGTAGCTTTCCGTCTGGAGGGCTAGATAAAACGGGCTGAAGTCTGTTTCCAGCCTGCCTAAGGAACATCCTCGCCAAGTTCTCTGAGTATCCCAGGCTCTCCCGTTTTCACGGTTGCCTCTGACCTCCTGCTACTGTGAGTCTCTCTTCTTGTTCCACATATTGTCCCTCTTCTGCACCATTAACTGACCCAAACAAGCATATCAGCTTTTTCTTAATTCCCAACAGCAGCAACAAAAAAATCCACTTTTATGAGACCTATATACAGCAGATATAGTTGAAAAATTAAAAATCAAATAAAAATATTCAGAGATTAATATTTATAATGCATAAAAAGCTTTTAAAAATGATTTTTAAAAAATTCAGCAGAAAAATGGACAAGAGATACAATCTGACAATTCATGGAGGAAATGGAAATATATCTCAATTGTGTAACTGTAAGGAAATGCAAATTACAGCATTAAAATTGACATTAAAATAGCAACAATGAACAAGATGGAGGTTCTCAGCATGCGCAGTGAAGGTTTAGGTGAGCAGCGTCTCTGGAGGACAACCCGGGCCACTTGGAGAGGTAACGTCCAAGGCCTGAGTGTCCTGAGTCTTCAGCCACAGACATGCCTTCAGGGCAGATGGAGGGACTGTCTCTTTAATACAGCATCTTCTGTAACAGCAAAATCTGGAACCTACTCACAGAGGGCTTGTTAAATAAATCAGTAATTCATCCAGCTAAATACTGTGCAACCATCAGAAAGGGTCCAATTGAGCTACGCATGAAGGCACAGCTTTTTAAACCATTTTTAACCATGAAAATCCATGAAATTAGAAGATGCTTGCTTCTTGGAAGGAAAGCTATGACAAACCTAGCCAGTGTATTAAAAAGCAGAGACATCACTTTGCCAACAAACATCTGTATAGTCAAAGCTATGGCTTTTCCAGTAGTCATGTATAGATGTGAGAGTTGTACCATAACGAAGGCTGAGCACTGGAGAATTGATGCTTTTGAACTGTGGTGTTAGAGAAGAATCTTGAGAGGACCTTGGACAGCAAGATCAAACCAGTCAATCCTACAGGAAATCAGTCCTGAATATTCACTGGAAGGACTGATGCTGAAGCTCTAGTATTTTGGCCACCTGATGCTAAGAGCTGACTCACCGGAAAAGACCCAGATGCTGGGAAAGATTGAGGGCAGGAGAAGAGGGTGGCAGAGGAGGAGATGGCTGGATAGCATTAATGGACACAATTGAGCAAACTCCGGGAGATTGTGAAGGATGGAGAAGCCTGGTGTGCTGCAGTCCAGAGGGGTCACAAAGAGTCGGACACGACTGAGTGGCTGAACAACAGCAGCAGCAGCTGGGTCCTGGCCCTGGAACAGCTGGGCTGAAACCCTGGCCTCGGCACCACCAGCTGTGTGTCCCCGGGCCAGCGACCACACCTTCTGAGGTCCACAGTGGGCATCTGTACCCACAGCAACAGGAGCCCTCGCATCTCCAGGGGCCGTGTGCAGGGCCGAGTGGGCAGAGGGCACACAGAGCTCAGAAGCAAGCCTGGGTCACCGCACGTCTCACATCACACACTGGGGACGCAGATGGGCAGCAGCAAAACACCACCGAGAGCAGGACGCAGCCTGTGCGAGGGACTTGGAGACTGCTGCTCACACACAAACCAGCCCCTGAAACAAGAGTACACAGAGGTACACAAACAGGAAACAGTCTAAAAATGCACACACACCCTGCTCAGGGTGGTCACCTCTGGGGAGGGATGACTGGAACATTTGGTATCACTCTTTTTACACCTGCATCATTTGAGTTACTGTAAATAATGAACGCTCTGCTTTGGTATTCTGAGACAAAACCAATAAATTCCAGGAAAGATGAGAGGCAACAGATAATCTTGAAACCCGCCCTGTTCTGTTATTCCTATTGCTGGAGGCTAGCTGTAAAGCAGTCATTCTCAAAGTGTGGTCTGTGGACCCCTGGGGGTACCCTTGAGCCTCTCTGAGGTCTACGAGGTCAAAATGATTTTCATAATAATGTGAACGCCGCATCTGCCATCTTCACTGTGTTGTCAGCTGCATGAAGGACGAAAAGCAGCAGTGGCCGCAGCTGGCGTCCAGCACCGTCAGCAGCACTGCTGCTCGCCTCGTCCACGGCAGGGAGAAAGGGAAAGCCAGTTTTACTCAGGAACATCCTTGACGACCTGTCAGATGAGTTGATGTTCTCAATCCCAGTGCCTGAGTGTGGGGCTTTTCAGGGTCTTCATGGTCCTACAATCCCAGTGCCTGAGTGTGGGGCTTTTCAGGGTCTTCATGGTCCTACCATCCCAGCGCCTGAGTGTGGGGCTTTTCAGGGTCTCTGTGGTCCGATGTGCGACGCGCACACGGCGTGTCTGCTGCGTCCGGGGCGCTGCGATGAGCTCGAGGGGGAGTCCAGGCGCGGCTGCGGTGCTGCAGTCAGTGCTCAGAGCGCCACTCGTCTCAAACAGCAACGGACCAACGGCACTTATTCACACTTTGACATCTGGAGCAAATTTTCTTAAAAACGAACAGAGTGAGCTACTCTCTACACAGAAACTGGACAGGGTTTGCTGCCAATGATAAAATCCAAGCTTTCGAGAGAATCAGAACTCTTGAAAATGTGTTTTGACTACTACTACTTTGACAGCTTCCCACTTTTAAGACTTTGCTGATGCGATCAGTATTCGTTTTCTCGATCTTGCACAATGAAATATATCAACATTTAGAAGATGTGAATGAACACCAACACATCAGAGTATAACTTACAGAAGCCACCACGCGCCCAGCTCTGTTGTAGCACTGGCACTAAGGTGGAGCGTCAGGGCCTTCCTTGCGGTTCAGCGGTTAGGACGCCCACTTCCGTTGCAGGGGGCGTACGTTCTATCCCTGGTGGGGGAACTAAGATCCCGTATGGTAAGAAGCACGGCCAAAATATAAAACAAGTAAACAAACAGTGGAATACCCATAATCACGTGAGAAGGCCATTAAACCATCCCCCCCTTTTCTAACGACATGTAAGTGTGAGCCAGATCTTCATGTATTTCAATAAAACAACTGTTAACAAATTGAATGCAGAAGCAGATCTGGGAATCCAGCTGCATCCTATTAAGCCCCACACTTAAAACGCTTGCATCGTATAAGACAAAAGCACTGTTCTCTTTGTTTTGAGAAAGCTGTTTTTCACTAAAATATGTTAAGATGTAATAGATTATCACAGTGAAATAGTAAATACTTTCAGTTGTCCTAATTTCCAGCACAGTAAATATTGATAGATATAACCCTCATGGCCTTCAAAAATTACTAAGAATATAAAACCAAGAGGTTTTGGAACCAAAAGGCTTTCAGAACCACTGGCTTAGCATAGGGCAGGCAACTACCACCTGAAATCAAAACCTGGCCCTTGCTGGCCGGTAGACACCAGTCCTGGCCCACAGCTCCGCCCTCACTGGTCTGGAAGCAGTGGTCCCGGCTCAGCGTCCTCATGCTCCTGGGGCCTGAGGCTGCTTTCCTGCTACAGAGGCATAGCTGAACTGAGCAGATGAGACAAAGACAAGACCGGCCTGCAAAGTCTGGAAGACTTACTCTTGGGCACTTTAAAAAGAACTAGAAACCTTTTCTGAGTTAGAGTAAGCCCGCACTCCCAGCCTCCGCTGCTGCAGTGACACGGCCCTCAGCGTTCCGGTCTCCACCCTCACCCCTTCTCCACCCGTTTTCCAAAGGCTGATGTTGCGCCTCTCCTTAGCATCTGAAAAGTCCTCAGCATGGAACGCCAGGCGCCCCCTCCCACCTCGGGCCCTCCCCTCCTGCCAAACACTCCAGGTCCTGCTGCCCAGAATGCACCCACTTCACCCTCTCTGATTTCCACTCCAAGCCCTCACCCTGGATGCTCTCCTTCTCCCGACACCCAGGCTCCCTTTCACTTCTCACCCGAGTCTGTGGACCGGGCACATGGGCGCCTTCCCTCAGCACACCCTGCCCTCACTGTGGGGCAAGAGCCCATCTGCCGGCCAGTCCCTGTCTAAACGGAGGTTCCGAGGCAGACACTGGATCTCTCCATCCCAACACGAGCAGCCCTTCAGGACTCCGCTGCGAACTGTGCAGCTGAACTAAGTTGGAAGTCAGCCCCCATAATACCCTTCATTCTCCCAGGCCAGCTTCCTGGAGTAAGTTATTAAGTAACAGAGTAAGTTATGGAGAAGGAAATGGCCACCCACTCCAGTATTCTTGCCTGGAGAATCCCATGGACAGAGGAGCCTGGTGGGCTACAGTCCATGGGGTTGTTAAGAGTCGGATACGACTTAGTGACTAAATCACCACCAGAGTAAGTTATTCTCCTATGCAAGAGGGTCTCTCAAAAAAAAAAAAAGAAAAATCAACATTTTCCTATCATCAAAGAGAACACAGCAAGCGTCCAGGGTGTGGAGAACAGGGAGCCCCCATGCACTGTTGGGCAGGAATGTAAACTGGGGCAGCCACTGTGGAAAACAGCACGGAGGAGTCTCAAAAAACAAGTGGACTCACCACATGGTCCAGCAATCCTGCCACTGGGCACATACCTGCAAAGAACAAAGACATTAATGTGAAAAGATATATGCGCCCCAATACTCACGGCAGCGTCACTACAATAGAGAAGATATGGAAGCAACCTAAGTGTCCATTCATGGATGTGCGGACACAGAAGACGTGGCGCACACATACAGTGGTGATGACTTAGCCACGAAGAATGAGGTTTGCCATCTCAGCGACACACATGGCCTTGGAGGGGACTGTGCTTAGTGAAGTAAGTCAGACAGCCACTGAACGTTATCATTTATATGTGGAACCTAAAAACTACAACAAACTAAATATAACAAAATGAAGGAGACTAACAGAACAAACCAGAGGTTACAGGGGATCTGGGGGGGAGTGAGAGGCACAAGCTGCTTGGTATAAGACCGCCTCAAGGCGTACTGTACAGCATGGGGAGGCAGTGAACGTTCTGCAATGACTGTAAATGGAAAGTAGCCTTTAAACATTGTATAAAGAGTGTTTTTAAAGACACCAACATCTTCACAGTTATCAGTTCCTGTGAGCCAGTTTGCCGAAGCTTTCCCTGCATCCGCTGGAATCTAACAAGCCTGCGAGGGTCACAGGAAGCTGCACCCCTGTGCTACACATGAGGGACAGATGGCAAGTTATCTGTCAGGTTAGCACAAAGCTAGTCAGAAAGTTGAAAGGGATTCGTACCAAAGTCTGTATCTTGATTAACACCAAGTTGAAGAGCAAGCCTAACCTGTAAGATAAAACTGGAGAACGAGCAGGATGCAGCCAATGCTAAACACCATGACCTGCTAAGTGACAGGAAGGTCAGGCTCTGAGACAGAATACTGGGTGTGAAGAGTGGCTGGGCAGTGATTCACTGAGATCAGATGGTTCCAGTCTGAGATGGATTTAGATGGATGAGTAGGTGTGGAAGGAGGACAGGAAGCTAAACCAGTACAGAAATCCATTTTTTTTTTTTTTTTGGCCACCCCACTTGGCTTGCAGGATCTTAGTTCCCCAACCAGGGATTGAACCTGAGCCCCCAGCAGTGAAAGCCTGGAATGTCAACCACTAGACCACCAGGGAATTCCCGAGAAATTCCCCACTGTTTGAAAGCTTGCTGTATGTCATTTCACTTTAACAAAAGACCTGCATCAATAACCTGTCCTTGCTAACTGAAAGATATCCAAAGATTTTCACTTAAGGAAAAAAAAAAAGCCTTCAGCGACTGTTTTGCAGTGCACCCTGAGCAGCAGGGCCCCGGCATGCTCCGTCTCCAGGAACTACACCCAGCACCTCGGCGTCAGGCCGGCAGAGCTCTGGACTGTGTCTGATGTCTGGCCTCTACCTCGGCTCCTCTGTGCCTCTGCCAGCGACATGTGTCTTAAGCAACTGCCTCTTCCCTTCACACCACTTCAGCTTACAGAAGGCTCTGCAGATAGGATGGGCTCTGTAGACAGGATCTTTCAGATAGGATGGCAAGGGAAACAGGTATTCTACACTGGGAAAGAAACGGGAGCCAAGAGCAAGGGATGGAAAAGATCATTAAATAATAACAGAAAAACCAAGAGGTCAGGCCCCATGGAAGGGACCTGGGTGAGTGGAAGGGGAGGTCAGGAAAAAATAAGAAACTGCTACTTTCACATTTAAAAATAGGTACAAGCCAACCCAAACATCTTAAAGTACATGAGAATTAATGAACAGCTGCACCGAACACTCCAACAACACCTTACAGGTTCAAAAGCACTGCACTGTTTTATCTCAACAAAAACCTTATTATGTGATTTCCAGATAGGCAAGCTGAGGTTTAGAAAGGCCCTTCAAACTTGATAAATAGCAGACACAAACTGAACCCAGAACTTCCCATCAAAACAACAGATTTTAAAAGTCAAGGGATATGATCTGCCCCCACCACGAATCCTGTAAGCCTGCACCTGGTTATGTAACTAGGGTCAGTCCAGCTTCCTAACCGCACAGCCTGACTGCAGACACTGACAATGGAGCTGTGCTCAGCAGGCGCAGCGAACGCATCAGTCTTAAGGAAACCATCTATCTCTGATTTCCTAAAGGCAGAATCTCCTAAATGAAACTGCAAGAATGTTACTAGATTGTTTTCTTGTTTGATGGCCTTCCCCACAAGATGCTTTCCTGAAGACCCTTTTTAGTGACACAGGTATAAATATTAAGTAAATGGGAATTCTAAAATGGAAGGTATACACCAGACTGAAAATGATTCAAATAATCAAATAAGATGTCCCACTGTGTCTTAAAAAAAAAAAAAAAGTCAATGATAAACACTGCATCTCTGTTTTCTTTTCACAGTAAACAACTCAATACTCCAGAAATAATGACCTTGACTGAAAACTTCTGCATTCACAAATATGGTATTTCACCCATCTCCTCTCATTTTAACGTCTGTGAAATCACATGTATCTAACAGTCAGTGAAACATACTGAACATTCCTGCTATTGATGCCCAGTGCTCTTAATTTCTGTTATCCTTCCCAATTTAAATGTTTCTTTCTTTCATAATATTTATGCACACCCATTTAGGAAGACTGGCCATACCAGATTACCCAGAAACCCCATATGATTTATACAACTTCCCAGACTCAAGCTTGAGTTTAGCAGATGAACCTTTAATTTTGTTAAGCACTAACTATTTCCTTAGAAAAAGATTAATGTCTAATTCAAAGGAACAGATTAGATTATGGATTAAGAAATTGATTATACAAAAACCTATTTAAATTTGGGCAACAGTTCATAGATAGATAGAGTGCCTGATGAACTATGGATGGAGGCTTGTGACATTGTACAGGAGACAGGGATCAAGACCATCCCCATGGAAAAGAAATGCAAAAAAGCAAAATGGCTGTCTGGGGAGGCCTTACAAATAGCTGTGAAAAGAAGAGAGGCGAAAAGCAAAGGAGAAAAGGAAAGATATAAGCATCTGAATGCAGAGTTCCAAAGAATAGCAAGGAGAGATAAGAAAGTCTTCCTCAGTGATCAATGCAAAGAAATAGAGAAAAACAACAAAATGGGAAAGACTAGAGATTTCTTCAAGAAAATTAGAGATACCAAGGGAACATTTCATGCAAAGATGGGCTCGATAAAGGACAGAAATGGTATGGACCTAACAGAAGCAGAAGATATCAAGAAGAGGTGGCAAGAATACACAGAGGAACTGTACAAAAAACATCTTCACGACCAAGATAATCATGATGGTGTGATCACTCACCTAGAGCCAGACATCCTGGAATGTGAAGTCAAGTGGGCCTTAGGAAGCATCACTATGAACAAAGCTAGTGGAGGTGATGGAATTCCAGTTGAGCTATTTCAAATCCTGGAAGATGATGCTGTGAAAGTATTGCATTCAATATGCCAGCAAATTTGGAAAACTCAGCAGTGGCCACAGGACTGGAAAAGGTCAGTTTTCATTCCAATCCCAAAGAAAGGCAATGCCAAAGAATGCTCAAACTACCGCACAATTGCACTCATCTCACACGCTAGTAAAGTAATGCTCAAAATTCTCCAAGCCAGGCTTCAGCAATATGTGAACCGTGAACTTCCAGATGTTCAAGCTGGTTTTAGGAAAGGCAAAGGAACCAGAGATCAAATTGCCAACATCCGCTGGATCATGGAAAAAGCAAGAGAGTTCCAGAAAAAACATCTATTTCTGCTTTATTGACTATGCCAAAGCCTTTGACTGTGTGGATCACACTAAACTGTGGAAAATTCTGAAAGAGATGGGAATACCAGACCACCTGATCTGCCTCTTGAGAAACCTATATGCAGGTCAGGAAGCAACAGTTAGAACTGGACATGGAACAACAGACTGGTTCCAAATGGGAAAAGGAGTACGTCAAGGCTGTATATTGTCACCTTGCTTATTTAACTTATATGCAGAATACATCACGAGAAACGCTGGGCTGGATGAAGCACAGGCTGGAATCAAGATTGCGAGGAGAAATACCAATAACCTCAGATAAGCAGATAACAGCACCCTTATGGCAGAAAGTGAAGAACTAAAGAGCCTCTTGATGAAAGTGAATGAGGTGAGTGAAAAAGTTGGCTTAAAGCTCAACATTCAGAAAATGAAGATCATGGCATCCGGTTCCATCACTTCATGGCAAATAGATGTGGAAACAGTGGAAACAGTGACAGATTTTATTTTTTTGGGCTCCAAAATCACTGTAGATGGTGACTGCAGCCATGAAATTAAAAGGTGCTTGCTCCTTGGAAGAAAAGCTATGACCAACCTAGACAGTATATTAAAAAGCAGAGACATTACTTTGCCAACAAAGGTCCGTCTAGTCAAGGCTACGGTTTTTCCAGTAGTCATGTATAGATGTGAGAGTTGGACTATAAAGAAAGCTGAGCACCAAAGAATTGATGCTTTTGAATTGTGGTGTTGGAGAAGACTCTTGAGAGTCCCTTGGACTGCAAGGAGATCCAACCAGTCCATCCTAAAAGGAGATCAGTCCTGGGTGTTCATTGGAAGGACTGATGTTGAAGCTGTAACTCCAATACTTTGGCCACCTGGTGTGAAGAGCTGACTCATTTGAAAAGACCCTGATGCTGAGAAAGATTGAAGGTGGGAAGAGAAGGGGACGACAGAGGATGAGACGGCTGGATGGCATCACGGACTCAGTGGACATGGGTTTGGGTGAACACTGGGAGTTGGTGATGGGCAGGGAGGCCTGGTGTGCTGCAGTCCATGGGGTCACAAAGAGCTGGACACAACTGAGCGACTGAACTGAACTGAACCAGTTCATGACAAGGCCCTCCTCTAACTCTTTCTCACTCTTCCTCCAGGAAATCAGGAAAAGCAGTGAAGGTACAGAAGCGCAGACCCAGAGCCTCCCTGCAGGAGGGCAGCCGTGGTCCTGTGAGAGGCTGTCTTGGCACCTGTCTGACATGTCTGTGTTGTGTTCTCCCAGGGTTTTGAGAATGGCGTCTCTGAAACCCTTGTTACTCATCTCACATCATTTTGATAGGCACCTCCTTTAAAGACATCTCGTTTTCATTTTCTTTCAGGGGTCACTTTCTGCAATTCTTGGTGAGGAGGAGGAGATCTCTCTCGAGCTTTCGAAGGACAGGGCAATCGCAAAGCTGGGCAGCCACATCCCACAGTGGAGGCTTCATCAGTGCTGGCCACAGACGACCACTGACTCAGGCCAGCAGGTGTGGGCTCTGGAGCCAGCGGGCTAGCTGTAAACCCTGGCCTGGCCACCCTGCCGACCAAGTGACCTGCCCCTGTGCCTTGGCTTCCATGTCTAAAGCTGGGAAGAACAAGAGCCCTTCCTCCCCAGGGTTGTGTGAAGACTGAATGAACAGATACAAGGCACTTGAAGCAAGCTCTGGAGCATAAGAGACTCAGCAACTGTTAGCCATCTTTACCTCCAGGTTGGGTCTTCTACAACAGGGGTCCCCACCCTCCAGGTCGTGGATCGTTACCTCCTATCAGACCAGTGGTGGCATCAGGTTAGAAATGAAGTGCACGATATATGTAACACGCTTGGATCACCCTGACCCCACCCCCACCCCTGGTGTGCAGAAACACTGTTTTCCACAAAACCAGCCTCTGCTGCCAAAAAAGCTTGGGGACTCGGCTGTATAAGGTGGTGGGGTGGGGGAGGGGGCACCTAGCCCTCCAGCTTTAAGTAGAGCGCTCACTACTGGGGACGGACAAGCGAAGAACTGGAACACGTGGGACCCCTGCAAAAGACGTCCATGCGGTGAGAGCGGCCCAAGGGAGGGAGGGTGCTCGGAGGCGGCTAGTAAACACCCGTGTGAAGAATCTGCCCCAGTTCCAAACAACTTCCCAAGAGCAGTCGCTGTCTAGGGCGTAAGGACCCGGAGCAGGAGCTGACAGCTCTCCTCACTTCCTTCTGGAAGCTTCCCCGGCTTTGTTACCGTGACGCTTGCTCGGCTGCTCCACCTTCAGGCTGGCCTACCACCAGGGCCAGCTTGCTGTAGGGGGAGGAGACAGGGCAGGCCTTCAGCGACTGTCACTCACATATCCCAGCACCAGCAGCAGACGCTGACTAGCTCCTCTTGAGTCCACCTCTATCCCTGCCTGAGGGGAGCACGACGGCTGACCTGACCCACAAACCAATACCCTGTTATTTGAAAAAAAAAAAAAAAAAGCCACCATCAAATCTTACACACTATAATACTTTCTTCAGGAGTCCCCCCAAATTAACAGTTTTAAAAACAGAAAGGAAATCAAAAGCCTCTCTCCACTGTGCTGAGCCTGCAGTCTTCAGAAGTCAGGGGCGCCCACGCCGCCCCGCGCCTTCACGTTCACTCAGCACTGTCTGTGCTCAGCTCAGGAGCGGTCCACCTCAGCCTCCCCTTCTCACCCCCAGTGCAGCGCAGAGCAGGATGGCCTCCGACTCTAAGGCTACCAGAGGACTCTTCAAAGTAGAGCCTGGAGTAGAACAAAACCTCAAGGAACAAAACACTCACCAGCCACAAATCTGAACAAATGAACTCACTGCACCTCTAGTCCAAAAGTCCAAGGATCAGTGGACAACAACCTCCCTTAAACTACAAATCTGCCGTTAATCATTTCTCCTCAACATTTCTTCACCAAGGTTGAGTCTTGCTTCATTGACTTGCTACAGCCTTTGACTGTGTGGATCATAACAAACTGTGGGAACACTCTTAAAGAGATGGGAATATCAGACTGTCTTACCTGTCTCCTGAGAAACCTGTATGAGGGTCGAGACGCCAGTTCGAACCCCAAATGGAAGAACTGACTGGTTCAGGACGGAGGAAAGAGAAACAAGGCTGCTTACTGTCACCCTGTTCAACTTACATGCAGAGCACATCACGCAAAATGCCAGACTGGTTGAGTTACAAGCTGGAATCAAGATTGCCAGGAGAGATATCAACAACCTCAGATATTTGGACAATACCACTCTAATGGCAGAAAGCGAAGAGGAACTAAAGAGCCTCTTGATGAGTGTGAAGGAAGACAGTGAAAAAGCCAATTTAAAACTTAATATTAAAAAAAACTAAGATCATGGCATCTGGTCCCATCACTTTGTGGCAAATAGAAGGGGAAAAGGTGGAAGCAGTGACAGCTTTCCTCTTGGGCTCTAAAATCACCGCAGATGGTGCCTGTAGCCATGAAATCAGAAGATGACTTCTGCTTGGCAGGAAAGCTATGACAAACCTAGACAGTGTGTTAAAAAGCAAAGCTACCACTTTGCCAACAAAGGTCCGTATAGTCAACGCCATGGTCTTTCCATCAGTCATGTATGGATATGACAGCCGGACAATAAAGAAGGCAAAGCACCGAAAAATTGATTATTTTGAACTCTAGTGCTGGAGAAGTCTCTTGAGAGTCCCTTGGACAGCAAGGAGATTAAACCAGTCAATCTTAAAGGAAGTCAACTCGAATACTCTTTGGAAGGGCTGAAGCAGAAGCTTCAACACTTTGGCCACCTGATGCAAACAGCTGACTCACTGGAAAAGACCCTAATGCTGGGAAAGACAGAAGGCAGAAGGAGAAGAGGGCAATAGAGGTTGAGATGGTTGGACGGCATCACTGATTCATTGTACATGAACTTGGGCAGACTCTGGGAGATGGTGAGGGACAGAGAAGCTGAGCGTGCTCTGAACAACAACAATCAACATTTCTTCACCAAGGTTGAGTCTGGGCACAACCAGCTTCAGGACCGACTTGGCTTCTTAATTCTGGTTGCTTAACAATCACTACATGTTACTTTTCCTTCCTTGGCACCACCCTTGTGGCAGAAAGTGAAGAGGAACTAAAAAGCCTCTTGATGAAAGTTAAAGTGGAGAGTGAAAAAGTTGGCTTAAAGCTCAACATTCAGAAAACAAAGATCATGGCATCCAGTCCCATCACTTCATGGGAAATAGATGGGGAAACGGTGGAAACAGTGTCAGACTTTATTTTTTGGGGCCCCAAAATCACTGCAGATGGTGATTTCAAGATAATGGACTTTCAAGATAATGATACAATTTAAACAGTGTCACACCTATTCAATAAAATGATGAATGTTATCAATGTTAACCCTGAAGGATCACTAAAACCGAAGTATTATGTGGAGTAAAATAGAAAGCTTTGAATACATACAACAACCAAAAATTACCACAAAGTGATCTAAGAAAATAGATAACTCAAAATATCAAACTTTTAGATATATTCAAAATTTTAGTTAAAGTAGGGTTTTAAAATTGGGAAAAAAAAGTCTGAGTTTAGTTCAGAGAACAAAATATTTTTGTCAAGATTTTTAAAAGTAAAAATACCATTTTCAAAGTATAACATCAAGACTTAAAATAGACCATTTTAGTTAGACTTAAATTTTAATTCACTCAGGTTATCAACTAAACCTTCTTATAAAAAGGGAAGAAACCAGAAGTTAAGACAGACAGTAAGCCCTGCCACCTCTCTAGCCATAAATAAATGGGTTTTGCTTTACTCCCAAAAGCAATTTTCAGTAAGCTGAAGTTACCCAAATAGGAAAAGGGGTACATCAAGGCTGTATATTGTCACCCTGTTTATTTAACTTATATGCAGAGTACATCATGAGAAACGCTGGATTGGAAGAAGCATAAGCTGGAATCAAGATTGCCAGGAGAAATATCAATAACCTCAGATATGCAGATGACACCACCCTTATGGCAGAAAGTGAAGAGGAACTCAAAAGCCTCTTGATGAAAGTGAAAGTGGAGAGTGAAAAAGTTGGCTTAACGCTCAACATTAAGAAAATGAAGATCATGGAATCTGGTCCCATCACTTCATGGGAAATAGATGGGGAAACAGTGGAAACCGTGTCAGACTTTATTTTTTGGGGCTCCAAAATCACTGCAGATGGTGATTGCATCCATGAAATTAAAAGATGCTTACTCCTTAGAATGAAAGTTATGACCAACCTAGATAGCATATTCAAAAGCAGACACATTACTTTGCCAACAAAGGTCTGTCTAGTCAAGGCTATGGTTTTTCCAGTGGTCATGTATGGATGTGAGAGTTGGACTGTGAAGAAAGCTGAGCACCGAAGAATTGATGCTTTTGAACTGTGGTGTTGGAGAAGACTCTTGAGAGTCCCTTGGACTGCAAGGAGATCCAACCAGTCTATTGTAAAGGAGATCAGTCCTGGGCGTTCTTTGGAAGGACTGATGCTAAAGATGAAACTCTAATACTTTGGCCACCTCATGCAAAGAGTTGACTCATTGGAAAAGACTCTGATGCTGGGAGGGTTTGGGGGCAGGAGGAGAAGGGGACGACAGAGGATGAGATGGCTGGATGGCATCCCAGACTCGATGGACATGAGTTTGGGTGAACTCCGGGAGTTGGTGATGGACAGGGAGGCCTGGCGTGCTGCAATTCATGGGGTCGCAAAGAGTTGGACACGACTGAGTGACTGAACTGAAGTTACTCATTTGAGACTGCAAATGAAAAATGTGTTATCTGAATACAAAGAAACAATTCGATCTCAAATCATATAATCTGCTCAAACATCCCAAGCACAGTTTTACCTGCTTAGTAATCTGGGCACTGTTTCGCTCCCAGGCCAAGGGTGTCCAGAAGTCCTTCTACCAGGGAGAGGTGCAGAGTGAAGAAGGACGCAGCCAAAGGTCACGGGAGGGGGCAAGGTGGAGGAAAGAGAGCCGACACCTGAACAGAGGCTGTTAGTTCCTTGGGGCAAAGAAGGTATACTTCACGGAAAGACAAACACTTTTTAAAGAGAAGCTTAAAGGCTGGACTATAAAGAAAGCTGAGCGCTGAAGAATTGATGCTTTTGAACTGTGGTGTCGGAGAAGACTCCCTTGGACCCCAACCAGTTCATCCTAAAGAAAATCAGTCCTGAATATTCGTTGGAAGGATTGATGCTGAAGCTGAAGCTCCAATACTTTGGCCACCTGATGAGAAGAAATGATTCATCTGAAAGACCCTGGGAAAGATTGAAGGCGGGAGGAGAAGGGAACGACCGAGGATGAGGTGGTTGGATGGCATCACCGACTGGATGGACATGAGTTTGAGCAAGCTCCGGGAGCTGGTGATGGACGGGAAGGCCTGGCGTGCTGCAGTCCATGGGGTCCCAAAGAGTCGGACACGACTGACCGACTGAAGTGAACTGAAGGTTCCCTAGGTTGAGTAGCGTGATCGCACACAACACAGTCAGGACACTACTCCAGTTAAACCGCGCACCCTGCGCACCAGGGAGCGTCTGAGACGACACACAAGGCGGCGGGAAGCGCCCCGCGCCCTAAAGCTCTGCGCCGGGACTAAGGGAAGAAAGACCACCCGGCTTCAAGTAATCCCATAAGGTCCAGCAGGGCCAGCCGCAGTGGGAACTTGACACCGCATCACTGGAGGAGGAGGAGGGACGGCCAGGAAACCCGGAGCGAGCGGTCCAGCGCAGGCGGCAGCCTTGCAGCCACCTGACCTTGGGCTCCTCAGGTAACCCCAGGGCCGGCTCCCCCGGCGGGCCGCACGCCGAGCGCAGGGGGCGCCCGGTGCGCGCCCTCACCTTCCGCCACGTCCTGTCCACGGCACCACGGCAAGTCGCTGCTGCCCGCCGGGCAGCCGCCGGCTCCGGTTCCCGCGGCAACACTGGGCGCGTTAGCGCACGGTCCCCGCCCGCGGCCTTCAGGCGCTCCCGTCCCCGCGCAGCGGGGCCCCCAACCGCCGTGGCCGCCGCGCGGCCGCCGCTCAAGCACCTCAGCCCTTCCGCCCCCGCAGGACTTTTATCCCTTTCCGAAGTGGCGCCCAGCGCGATGACGTCATTGCCCCGCCTCCTCAGGCCCCCGGGCGGGGCGGGGCCGCCGGGAGGCTCGCCTGCGCGGGGCGGGGCTCACCGCCGCCAGGGCCGGGCGCTCCGACTGCGCCTGCGCGCACCGCGGCGCGCCCCGCCCCCTGAGGGGAGGTCTCAGGGCCGCCGCGCGCGCTGGAGCAGGCGTGCGGCCTTGGGCCCCGAGGCCTGGCGCTGCCCGGAAGGTCCGCCGCGGGGCTGCTGCTGGCCCTCCGCCCCTCTGGGCAGCTTTGGAGGTCGCGAGACGGCCCCGGGCCCGCCTGGCCCACCTGGGGCATCCCTCACCTGAGGGCATTTTGCCGGCCCGCTGACTCGGGCCGTACCGCGGGTCACTCCACGCGCCCCCGGCTCCGGCGCCCGGGGGTCGGTGTCCACCTTTGACGGCAGCCTGATCTGCCTGGGTTCCTTCAGCCTCCGCGCCCCTGTCAGTGTCCGATCTTGGGGAAGTGGTGTTGCAGTGCAGCGTGGCCCAGCCTTCCTTCATTCGTGGGCGTGTTTTCTGTGGCCTGCGCAGAGATTTTTCATTTGTGGGGTTTCTGTGTTCCAAGTCATAACTTTCAGTGATGTTGTAAAGCTGGTGGTGACCGCGTGGCACCACTAGAAGATGGTCCTTCTACATCAGGAACATTTGTCCACAAATAGTACTTTTTGATTAGCTCAGGCTGTGTGCCACACTGCTCACGGCCCAGAAGGCTGGAGGGTAAGCAGAACAAATGCCTGCCCTCAGGGAGCGCACGTCTTGGTTTGAGTGAGTGAAGTTCTCTCTCTTAGTCGTGTCTGACTCCTTGTGACCCCATGGACTATACAGTCCATGGAATTCTCAGGCCAGAATACTGGAGTGGGTAGCCTTTCCCTTCTCCAGGGGATCTTCCCAACCCAGGGATCAAACCCAGGTCTCCCACATTGTGGGCAGATTCTCTACCAGCTGAGCCATCAGGGAAGCCCAAGAATACTGGAGTGGGTAGCCTTTCCCTTCTCCAGGGGATCTTCCCAACCCAGGGATCAAACCCAGGTCTCCCACATTGTGGGCAGATTCTCTACCAGCTGAGCCATCAGGGAAGCCCAAGAATACTGGAGTGGGTAGCCTATCCCTTCTCCAGCAGATCTTCCTGATGCAGGAATTGAACTGGGGTCTCCTGCGTTGCAGGCGGATGCATCTTGGTACAGGGATACAGAAAATAACAGGAATATAGCAAATCATGTAGTAGGTCAGATGGAGGTGGACAGAAAAATAGAGGGGAGAAGGAGCACGAGGGAGTGCCTGTTGGAAGGGTGGCGGTTTTAAACAGGGTGCCTGGAGAAGACCTCAGGAGGATGAGGGAGCAAGCCACGCTGACATGGGAGGAGTGTGTGCGGGGAGTGGGATGGAGTCCAGGCAAGATAGGAAGCTGTGGGGTCATGAGCAGAGAAGGGTCATGGATGACTTGGCATTTAACAGGGCCACCGTGACTGCTCTGCTGAGAATACACTGTAGGGAGCCAAGGTCGTCCAGGCAGAGGAATGAGGGTTGAGCCATGATGGATGTGGTGATTGTACGGAGAGGACTTGAGAACTGGTCAGGTGTCAGAGCGCGGCATTTTGAAGGCGGAGCGCTTGGGGCTGTGGTGAAGTAGGCGCAGTGTGAGAGAAAAGGGAGTCAGGGACACTGCACTCCTTGGTCTGAGTGCCCGGAACCAGGGAGTTTCCTGGCCCCGAGGTGGCAGTGGCTGGGCCGGCAGGTGTGCAGGCTGGTGGAGAGACTGGTTGTGAACTTGCGGAGTGGTCGCAAAGGTTGCAGATACAGATCTGCAGCCTTGGGGAAGGAGGCCCTGGAGGTGTAGGTTCCGGAGGCACTGGCAGGTAGAGACATTTCAAGCCAGAAGAGCCCGGTGAGCTCCTCACCCTTGGAGGGAGGGCCGATGGAGGAGAGGCCTGGGGTCAGCACCCGGGAGGAGGCTGAGGAGGAGCCCTGTGGGAGGACTAGGAGCGCAGACAGGGCGGGGATGGGTCTGCTCCCCTGGGGAGGAGCTCTGCCGGAGGGCCGTGTGGCTGCGGCAGTTTGAGAGCTCTCGCCGACCTGAGAGCCGGCACGCTAGGGTGGCCGGTGCGGCCTGCTATGGGAGGGTTGGAGGGAAGTCACAGAAGAGAGAAGGCCGTGAGCAGCAGCAGCCCTTTGTGAGGCGGAGTGAAGTGGGCGGTAACCTCCTCTTTGACGGACAGATTTCGCGGGTCTTTCCCTGAGCAGTTGGAAACGCAGGCTCGCTCTCAGACTCTCCTGCGTGCAATTGCTTTAGTGTGTGTTGAAGAGAAGTCTTTTGAAGTGACCACAAGAGGATTAGTTTTAGTTTAGACTGTATTCTTTGGTTAATTAGTTGCCACTAAGTTAAAATCCTAAAACAACAAAAACAACACAAAATGAACGTTTTCCTGAAAGGGGTGCGCTGCCTCCTCTGTGCCCCATTGCGCTTCAGCTGATACTGAGAGATTTTAAACCGTTTTGTTGTATAATGCCAGTGAACTTTAAATATCCAGAGAGTTACTCTGGTGGATTCTAACTGGTGTTTACAAGTCCCTGGGCATCACAAAGCAATTTTCTTGTTTTATTATTTGTAGACCTCTTGGCTAAATTGTGAAATGCCTGGTGTGTATTAGAACCTGTTTACTGTATTCATACTAGAGAATACCAACAATAGGGAACCTACTACCCAGACAAACAACAGGGACGAGTCAGAAATTTGCCACAGAAGGAAAGGACCCAGAGCCAGAAGAGCACATGCTGTGTGATTCCGTCTGCGGGATGATTTGAGTCTTCTGTATCTGCTTCACAGGGCATAGGGCCAGGATTAAGTCACACGGGAATCTAGGTGTTGCTGTGAAGGTATTTCGTAGGTGTGATTAACCCCTGGGATCAGCTGACTTTAAGGGAAGAAGGTGACCCCTGATGATAGACCTCACCCCATCGGTTGAAAACTTTATGAACTGAGGTTTCTCAGGGAAGAAATTCTGCCTCAAGACTGCAAAGTCCCCTGTTGTGCGAGTTTCCAGCCTGCAATACAGATTTCAGACATGCCAGCTCCTGTGATCAAGTGAGCTGTTTCCTTAAGATAAGCCTCTCAATGTGTCTCATATATCCTATGGGCTCTGTGTCTCTGGAGAGCCCTGACTTCTAAAACAGGCTGAACCTATAGGGAACGCTGCTCAGTGTTGTGTGGCAGCCTGGACAGGAGCACGAAAGAACTGATACGAGCATATG
This sequence comes from Bubalus kerabau, assembly GCF_029407905.1. Lineage (NCBI taxonomy): Eukaryota > Metazoa > Chordata > Mammalia > Artiodactyla > Bovidae > Bubalus > Bubalus kerabau. The sequence goes on along the minus strand of NC_073645.1, from coordinate 52,954,800 downwards.
TATGGCTGAGTTCCTTCGCTGTTCACCTGAACCCATCACGACATTGTTTGACAACTGGCTACAGTTGTTGTTCAGTTGCTCAGTCGTGTCCGACGCTTGTGACCCCGTGGTCTGTAACCCATCAGGCTCCTCTGTCCATGGAATTTCCCAGGCTGGAGTACCAGAGTGGGTTGCCATTTCTTCCTCCAGTTAATTGGCTATACCCCAGTACAAAATAAAACGTTGAAAAATAAAACAGGCTAAACAACCCTCTAGTGATAGGGGTGGTAGTTGCAGAGCAGGGAGGGGGTTGACTGGGAAAAAGCAAGAGAGAACTTCCCAGGGTCATGGAGATGTTCCAGGTCTTATTGGAGAAGAGATTACACAAGTGTACGCAGCCATCGAAACTCATCAAACACCGAACCACCCGCTGCAGGTGGGCCCGTTTTATTGTATGTGAGTTATATCTCAATAAAATAGATAACTGTATGTCTAATTTTTCTCTAACCCTAAAGAGGACTTTATGTCTTAAAAGTTTGGAAGAAATCATGGAGAAACATGCCCTGTTAACTGTTCTTCCCTGTGTGCTTATATTTTTTTAAAAACAATTTATTTTGAGCTATTCAGAGTTCAGGGACTAAATGTCATTTAACAAGCTAAATGAGGGTTGTTTTCCAGTTGAGACACCGTTGCCAGCCCAGAGATACACTCTCCTGGAGGAGTGTAGCCTGATTCAGAAACCCTCCATAATGTCTCTATACGTGTACACATACGTGTGCACGAGCGTGTGCTCAGTCACTTCAGTTGTGTCTGACTCTGCGACCTCATGGACTTCAGTCTGCCAAGCTCTCCTGTCCATGGGATTTTCCTGGCAAGAATACTGGAGTGGGTTGCCATGCCCTCTTCCAGGGGATCTCCCCAACCCAGGGGTCAAAACTGACTCTCCTGAATTGCAGGCAGATTCTTGACTGCTGAACCACAAGGGAAGCCATATATATATATATATATATATATATATATATATATATATAGATAGATATATATACACACACACACGCATGCTATGCATGCATGCTAAATCACTTCAGTCGTGTCCAACTCTGTGTGACCCCATGGACAGCAGCCCACCAGGCTCCTGTGTCCAAGGGATTCTCTAGGTAACACACACGGCTATCTATCTATCTGGTTCAGTTCAGTTTAGTTCAGTCACTCAGTCGTGTCCAACTCTTTGAGACCCTATGGACTGCAGCACGCCAGGCTTCCCTGTCTATCACCAACTCCTGGAGTTTACTCAAACTCACGTCCATCGAGTCAGTGATGCCATCCAACCATCTCATCCTCTGTGGCCCCCTTCTCCTCCCGCCTTCAATCTTTCCCAGCATCAGGGTCTTTTCAGATGAGTCAGCTCTTCGCATCAGGTGGCCAAAGTATTGGAGTTTCAGCTTCAACATCAGTCCTTCCAATGAACCCCCAGGACTGATCTCCTTTAGGATGGACTGGTTGGATCTCCTTGCAGTCCAAGGCACTCTCAAGCGTCTTCTTCTCATCTATCTGTCTGTCTTTATCTATCTATCTATCATCTGATAGCCTCGCTATCTGATAGCCTCACCGATACTGTGACCTGCTGTCTTACTTTTCCTGGGAGGCAGGACTCTCAGTGCTAGAACCAGGACAGCCCCAGGCAAGCAGGGTCATTGTCACCTAACTTAGGAAGAGTGGAGATAGAGGGAAGGTTGCCAAATGGCTGAACCTGGAGGAGCAGGTCTGGGATGTGGCTGAAAGATTCTGTGAGGACAAAGCCCAGAGGAGGCAACCGCAGGACTTCCTTGGCGGCTGTATGGAATGACCACAGCCCGACGGGTCCACACGACTGACCCTTGTGCTCACGGCCTGAGGTTGGTGTGAGCAGGGCCATATTGCCTGCAAAGGCTCCAGGGGAGGGTCCTTCCTGCCTCCCTGGCTCTGGCGGCCTCGGCATCCCTGGGTTGTGGGGCATCCTCCCAGCCTCTGCCTCCATCATCACATGCCTCGTCCCCCCTCCCCTCAACCATTCTGTCTGATGTCCCTCTGTCTCTCTTTGGTAAGGACACTTGTCACTGGATTTAGGGCCACTCGGAAGCCAGGATGACCTCATCTTAGATCTGCGATGTAATCCCTTCTGCAAAGACCCTTTTCCCAAACAAGGTCACACTAGCAGTTCCCGGGTCTGGGGCCTGGACTCCTCCTCCGGCTGCCCCACCCGGCCCTCTCCGGCAGTGCCCTCAGGGACGTGTTTGTGTTTAGCAGGTGATGTGTTTCATGTTAAGACTGATGGGAGACAGAGCCATAATTGATCCTGACTCTGGGGAGTTTAGATGTGTCCCAGACATGAGTGAGTCCCGGGTCAGCACAGCCGCTTCCTGCAGCAATAAGACAGGCCAGGTGTCACAGCATCTCGGCAGCACTGCAGGCAGGTCACAGAAAATGTGACATTTGGGGAGACATGCATGTCACTGGCGAGTCAGAGGTCACCAAGCCCTTCCTCTGGGCCAGGGGCTCACATCCGTCTCCCCTGCCTCACCCACAGCATCCTGCTCACAGCCGGAATCAATCGCTCTCTTCCTCTGGTTCTTAAACTTTTTCAGGATGCCCATGACAAAGGCTCACAGGAGGAAACACTCGCTTGTAGCTTAACCTGCCTGGGAGCCCCCAGCCCTGCGGGTTCCCCTGAGGGGATGAGCTCAGGCCAAGGGAGGAGCCAGAGCCCAGTGGCGCCTCTGCAGAGGGACCCGGCATGGCCAGACCCCCAGACCCGGAGGCGGCCGGGGATTTCCCACTGTGGTCTTGTCCAGAAATACTCAGGGGCTTCTCTGGCCTTTGTGGTTTTTGCAGCAACAGACCAAGGTCATGGGTGTGAGGTGATTGGACCCTCCATCTCCGAGTGTCCCTGAGCAGCGGGGTCTGGGAGAAACTTCATATGTTTTCCTGGGGGAAAAAAAAATCTCTCTGTAAATTAGACACCCACCTGCACCTGTGTGTTTCTCAGTGTTCTGGAACACCGTCAGTCATGTGGTGTTATCTCTGAATCAGATATTTAAAATTGAGAAAACACTTGCTCATTTTAAGTGTTTTTTTCTTTTAAAGAAATAATTCACAATGGGGATAACTTCCTTTCAAAACAAAAACATGAACATCATGATATTCTGCAACATGGTTTTTGTTCTCTACATTATAAAAATTAGGGCAGATCTAAGGCGACATGGAGCCCTCCTGTCAGCAGAAAGATCAGACTCCAAAGCACGCGGTTGAGGATATCTGGTGATTTTCCTTTGCTGGGAGCCGTTTTGAATTTTAAATTATGCACAGTAAATGTCAAATCTCCCCCCATTTATCTCAGTAACTTAGGAATTCTGTATATTGAGAAACATCTTTGTTCTTCAAAGGCTCCTTGTCAATCTGAGTCTCCTGGTCTCCTGTGGGAGCCAGTCTGCCTGATTGATGAGGTGGCTGGAGCCTGCAGGAGGCCCCAGAGGAGGGCCGCCTGCCCTGGCATGCCAGACCCTGCACCCAGACCCTGCACCCAGACCCCACGCCCAGACCCCACGCCCAGACCCACACCCAGACCCTGCGCCCAGACCCGGCACCCAGACCTCACACCCCAGACCCCACACCCCAGACCCCAGGCACAGACCCTGCACCCCAACCCTGGCCCCCAGACCCCATGCCCAGACCCCATACCTCTTCCTCTGTCTCCTGGGTCAGCTCCCATCTGCCTCCTGATGGACCCCCTCTTCCTGGCCACTTTCTTTCTGCTGTGGCGAGGGTGAGCTTCAGATGCTGGCCTGGCGCGCAGGGTGCGGGGTGCAGGCCACCGATTACACGGAGGGGTTCACTCGCGGGCACACAGCTGAGCCTGACGCCCAGGAGTTCAGGCTGCATTCCAGCACCAACTGGAAATGCACAGTGCGAGGGCGTCCCTCCCAGGACCTGCCCTGGACGGTGCCTGTTCCCTGGAACCCAGTCTGAGCTCTGAACACAAGTCCCAGTACGTGGTGGGGAACTCGGGGCATGGACCCCCGATATACAGCAACTCCGGGAATGACTCCAAAGCTCTGTGCGCGCAGCTGGGGTGAACGCACGCCCCAGGTGGCCCCGGCATTGGGAACCTGGTGACGGGTGCTGGTGTCCACCCGTCCCTCCCCGGGGACACGGGGCCGAGGCACTGGGACTCTGGGTCACGAGTTCCCAAAGCCTGCCCTGCAACTCCGGCCGCAGGCGCTCGGTCCCCAGTCCGATTCTGTTTCCGCCTCCTGGCAGACAGGCGCAGTCACCCCACGCAGCCACGGAGGTCACAGGAAAGACAGATGAAAGCTCTGGAAACGGTCGCTGTGTCTACTTGCGGGTGGTTTTTGTTACTGAGCTTTAGAGAGCTGGTGACCATGTTCCCGCCCCGATCCCTTACTTCAAAGTGGGGTCAGCTGGAGGGTGCGGCGAGGGTCCCTGGCCGTTCGCGGGTGGCTGTCCCGGATAGATCCGGGCCTTTCCTGGGCTGCCCTCTGCTGGCCACGTGGGGAAGCGCGAGGCCGCTGCGGGAGCAAGCCCGGGGCTGCTCTTGGAACAGCTGGGCACTGTGGCCCCAGAAGCATCTTGCAAACGGCGGCGGTGGAGGGGGCCGGGCGGGGGCCCTAGAGGCGGGGCCCACACGGGGTGGGGCTCGGCTTGCTGGGCGGGTGAGCACCGTGATCAAGCAGCAGCCGGTTCAGATAGCTCTGTGTCCGCGTCCTCAAGGGAGGGAGAGGCCGTGGGGCTGCCTGCTGGGGGTGGCCTTGCCCAGCGGTGCTGAGAACCAGGCCTGCCTGGGGCGGACGGTTCACCCCACCGGTGCCGAAGTATCGCAGCAAAGCAGAGGCAGAGCCCTCCCCCATCAGGGGTCTCCAAGCTCAGGGCTGTGGGAGGCCGCGCTGGTCTTTCCATCACTGGCTGAAATACAGCCTCTGCTTGGACAGCTGAGGCTGCCCCACAGCAGTGTCTTGCAGAGTGTGAGTCTGATGTTTTGATGAATGTGAGCCATCCTGAGAGGAAACACATCTTTCCAGTTACTTTTATTTAAATTTTAAAAATCAAGTCCGCACCCCAGGAGGAGGTGTGAGTTGCCCTGCTCTGCAGGAGGCTCAGGGCTCAGGCTGAGAGGGGCCGAGTGGAGCCAGGCCTCCATCCTTTCTGTGCTACCTGCGCTGCCCCAGGGCTGCGGCCAAACGCGGCCTGGATCGTCTTCTCAAGGCTCATCAGGAGGGTTCCAGGCCCGCAGGGCTCGGGGGTGATGGTGCGGGGTGGGGAGTGTGGTGAGGGTGGTAGGGGGTGGGGTAGGAGTGCGCAGGCTAGGGGATGGAGGGGTGCTGGCTGCCCATCTTCCTGGACGCCACCCCCACCCCCACCAGTTGCCCCCGCTGGGGAGCGGAGCTGGAACCCAGCGGTCACCATGGCCCCTCCTCATGGGCATTGGGCTGTGCAGGTAAGAGCCAAGGTGAGATGCAAATTTTAACTGAAGACATTAAATGCAAGCCTGAGAGTCAAGTTGCGTCTTTATGAATGTGGTCATCTACGGAGAATTTAAAAATATTTATCTTTGTCTGTGCTGGGTCTTCGTTGCTGTGCAGGCTTTTCTCTGGCTGTGGAGAGTGGGGCTGCTCTCCAGTTGCAGGGCATGGGCTCTCTTTGCAGGCGTCTCTCTTGCTGGGGAGCACAGACAGGCTCCAGGGCGCCTGGGCTCAGTAGCCGCGGTTCCCAGGCTCCAGAGCGAGCGTTCAGTACTTGCTGCACACACAAGCTTAGGTGCTCCGTGGCATGTGGGATCTTCCTGGACCTGGGATTGAACTAGTGTCTCCATTTCAAGGTGGATTCTTAACCACTGGACCACCAGGGAAGCCCTATGAATGTGGTTTTGACACAGACAGACACACACACACACACAAACATATGCACACACCCTACACAGACACAGACACACAGACACACACACCCCAGACGCTTCCTGGCCCCATCCACAGAAATGGCCCGGAGCCCCCTGTGTCTGCTCTTGGTCTACAGCATCAGCTGCTGCTAAGGGGGGCACTGCTTCCCGGATCTGGGGCAGGGGAAGCATAAGGTGAGCCCGTGAGACAAGGAAGAAGGAGATCAGGGTCTCTGAGACCCCAGGAGGTGGCTCCTGCCATCTCCCTGTGGGCCTCTGCCACCTCCACAAGGGTGTCAGTCCCAGAGGGAGGCGGGCCGGGGGAATTTAGGGCGGGGGTGTCCTGGGACCCATCCAGGCCCACCTTCCACCGCCTCCTGAGACCCCAGGAGCTCGCTCTGGGCGAGGGTGTCCTGAGTCCTGGCCAAAAGCAGGCCCCTGGTTGTACCTAGAAAGTGCCCACAGATGCACAAGCCTACAAAGGTATTACAGTGCCCAGCATATAGTGTGTAATTTTAAAGTCTACTTTAGAAATGAAATGTTTCCTTTAGAAAAAGGGAAGAGTGGTTTGATTAAATCCACTGTGCTTCTCCAGTGACCTGCAACTTCTCCAGATTAAAGGAAAGACTCAGGTGGCCGAGGGCCCTGGAGAGATGGAGGAGGTGCTGAGAGCAATGGCCCAGTGGTCAGGGGTGGGCGGCGGGGCGGGGGGCTCATGGGCGGGAGCTGGTGGGTCTCATTGGTGTGAGGAAGGGTCCCGGAGCAGAGGGGGAATGGAAGGGGTGTCTACAGAGCAGATGGGAGGAAAATGCATAAACTGGGCCTAGATCTGATAGATAGAGTGCCTGATGAATTATGGAATGAGGTTTGTGACATTGTACAGGAGACAGGGATCAAGACCATCCCCATGGAAAAGAAAAGCAAATAAGCAAAATGGCTGGCTGGGGAGGCCTTACAAATAGCTGTGAAAAGAAGAGAAGTGAAAAGCAAAGGAGAAAAGGAAAGATATAAACATCTGAATGCAGAGTTCCAAAGAACAGCGAGAAGAGATAAGAAAGCCTTCTTCAGCGATCAATGCAAAGAAATAGAGGAAAACAACAGAATGGGAAAGACTAGGGATCTCTTCCAGAAAATCAGAGATACCAAAGGAACATTTCATGCAAAGAGGGGCTCGATAAAGGACAGAAATGGTATGGACCTAACAGAAGCAGGAGATATTAAGAAGAGGTGGCAAGAATACACAGAAGAACTGTACAAAAAAGATCTTCACGACCAAGATAATCACGATGGTGTGATCACTCACCTAGAGCCAGACATCCTGGAAGGTGAAGTCAAGTGGGCCTTAGAAAGCATCACTACGAACAAAGCTAGTGGAGGTGATGGAATTCCAGTTGAGCTATTCCAAATCCTGGAAGATGATGCTGTGAACGTGCTGTACTCAATATGCCAGCAAATTTGGAAAACTCAGCAGTGGCCACAGGACTGGAAAAGGTCAGTTTTCCTTCCAATCCCAAAGAAAGGCAATGCCAAAGAATGCTCAAACTACCGCACAATTGCACTCATCTCACATGCTAGTAAAGTAATGCTCAAAATTCTCCAAGCCAGGCTTCAGCAATATGTGAACCGTGAACTTCCTGATGTTCAAGCTGGTTTTAGAAAAGGCAGAGGAACCAGAGATCAAATTGCAAACATCCGCTGGATCATGGAAAAAGCAAGAGAGTTCCAGAAAAGCATCTATTTCTGCTTTATTGACTATGCCAAAGCCTTGGACTGTGTGGATCACACTAAACTGTGGAAAATTCTGAAAGAGATGGGAATACCAGACCACCTGACCTGCCTCTTGAGAAATCTGTAGGCAGGTCAGGAAGCAACAGTTAGAACTGGACATGGAACAACAGACTGGTTCCAAATAGGAAAAGGAGTACGTCAAGGCTGTATATTGTCACCCTGCTTATTTAACTTATATGCAGAATACATCCTGAGAAACGCTGGGCTGGAAGAAACACAAGCTGGAATCAAGATTGCCGGGAGAAATATCAATAACCTCAGATATGCAGATGACACCACCCTTATGGCAGAAAGTGAAGAGGAACTCAAAAGCCTCTTGATGAAAGTGAAAGAGGAGAGTGAAAATGTTGGCTTAAAAGCTCAACATTCAGAAAACAAAGATCATGGCATCCAGTCCCATCACTTTGTGGGAAATAGATGGGGAAACAGTGGAAACAGTGTCAGACTTTATTTTTCTGTGCTCCAAAATCACTGCAGATGGTGATTGCAGCCATGAAATTAAAAGATGCTTACTCCTTGGAAGGAAAGTTATGACCAACCTAGAGAGCATATTGAAAAGCAGAGCATTACTTTGCCACCAAAGGTTCATCTAGTCAAGGCTATGGTTTTTCCTGTGGTCATGTATGGATGTGAGAGTTGGACTATGAAGAAAACTGAGCGCCGAAGAATTGATGCCTTTGAACTGTGGTGTTGGAGAAGACTCTTGAGAGTCCCTTGGACTGCAAGGAGATCCAACCAGTCCATTCTGAAGGAGATCAGCCCTGGGATTTCTTTGGAAGGAATGATGCTAAAGCTGAAACTCCAGTACTTTGGCCACCTCATGCAAAGAGTTGACTCATTGGAAGACTCTGATGCTGGGAGGGATTGGGGGTAGGAGGAGAAGGGGACGACAGAGGATGAGATGGCTGGATGGCATCACTGACTGGATGGATGTGAGTCTGAGTGAACTCCGGGAGTTGGTGATGGACAGGGAGGCCTGGCCTGCTGCGATTCATGGGGTCGCAAAGAGTCCGACACGACTGAGCAACTGATCTGATCTGAGACTTCATTAGAATAAAAGAAGACTTCTGCTCTGTGAAAACCACTATTAAGAGAATAAAAAGATAAGTCACCATCTGGGAGAATGTATTTGCAAAAAAAACATTTGATGAAGGACTTGTATCCAAAATGTACAAAGGAGTCCAGAGAAATGAGACAGGCGGGTGAGCAAGTGCCCCGAGGCTGTGTGACAAAGCTCTGCAGACCTGCTGGAAAAAGAGGGATTTGTTCATTCCCAGCCTGGGAGGTCCAGCTGCAGAATCACCACCGCTGGGACCAAAGCGAGACGCCGGCAGGGCCCCTGAGCCGAGCTCCAGTCTCGGCCTCTGCCCCACGTGGCCTCCGCTCTGTGCTGCAGCCTCTCTCCACCTCCCTCGTGTAGGGCCCGCCAGCCCCACCCTCCTACCGAGCCAGGCTCCTCCTCCGTCCCAGGGGCCCAGGGGGCTCAGCAGGGGCGGGTCCCTCCTGGCTTGCCTCTGGGACCTCCTTCTAAAGCAAGAGATGCAAGGATTGGGGTCCCACTGTCGCACATCAGCTCGGCCCCTGCTCTGCTCTGAGACCGGCTCTACAGCTGAAGAGCACGGGTGGGGAGGGGTCTCCGCTTCAAGGTGCTCCTAGCCCCACAGGGCGTGGACGTACAGGTCCAGTCCAGGGCCGACCAGGAAGGCAGGCTGCTGGGAGGAAGCCGCCAGACCTCCTTAGCGGAAATGGGGCCCCGTGCCAGCGCCTGTGAGGTCGGCTCAGTGGCATGGGGGGGCCTGCCCCGGCCTGGGTCAAGGGTAAGCAGGACGGTCAGGCCGTGTAGTGAGGAGGATACACGTACAAGTCAGCCACAGAAGTGATAGAAGCCAGCCTTGCTGTGATCCAGAGGGACCGTGTGATGTCAGCGTACATTCAATAAGAAACCCAATTGGAACACAGTCTGGATCATCATAGACTCATACAAACGCCTGGGGCCACATGTATCTAACGTTCTTTCTGAAGATATTTTCTTTCTATCTTTTTGTTGTTGTTGTCTTTGGCTGTGTTGTGTGGTTTGTGAAGCTCCCCTGGAGAAGGAACTGGCAACCCACTCCAGTATTGTTGTCTGGAGAATTCCATGGACAGAGGAGCCTGACGGGCTACAGTGCCTGAGGTTGCAGAGTCGGACACGGCTGAAGGGACTCAGCAGGCAGCAGGCACTGTGCCTTGTGGGGGCTTAGTTCCCTGACAGCTCCCTTCCGCATCCACCCTCCAGGCTCTGTGGCCAGAGCTCTGGGCGGGCCCCGTGGGGAGAGCCATCCAGAGACATGCTCTGAGGGGATGCCCCCTCGGCCAGGGTGAGGCAGGGTCTGGGCTCCCTGGGCAGAAGGAAGGCGGGGAGCAGCTGGAGGGCTGTCCGCTGACCGCCTGGCTCCCCTGAACACTTCTGGCCGGATGTGCAGGCTGGGTGGGGTGTGAGGGCGTCCCGGGCACCCAAATAAAATTAGGAGGAAGATGTTGGGAATTCCCTGGGGCGCTCCCACTTCCTGGCCTGGGTTCAGCCTGCGTTGGAGAACGGAATCCCACTGCAAACGGCTGATGGGAGCAGACCGCCACCGGGTGGCGCCCTTGCACCTCATTTAAAGGGTGGGGAGCCCGCGGCTTCTGTTCAGGGTCCTGAATTTTTGCTGGCCTTTTGCAAAAGTGTATCCAGATAGGGTGAAATATTGGAATTGCAAAATAGTGAATAAAACTTGCATATTTTCTGCGTGCAGCAGGCAGCCCCGGGTCACACCCGAGACTGCTGGTGTGGTGAGCTTTCCTGCCTCTGAGTTTGGAGAAAGTTCAAGCAGCCTCGGGTTAGGTGTCATCCCACCTGGCATGGTTGGCAGGCCCCGTGGCTTCTCCCTGGATGACGCTGGGGGAGCAGTTCAGCGTCTGATGGCCTCGCCTCCTGCAGGCGAGGGGATGTGGCCTGGTGCCTGGCAGGCCTCCCCAGCCCCTCTCCTTCCTGCCCACCAGCCAGGAGGGAGTCCCCGGGTTCAGCGGCTCAGGCCTTTGGTGGTGGTATTTGGACATGTGGCCGTCTGAATGTGTTGAAACCTTTTGTCTGGAAGTTGATTTGGATTTCGGTCTTAGGGCTCATTTTGCCTCTTAACAGTGCTCGTGTGTGCGCACTCAGTCGTGTCCGACCCTTTGCGGCCCCATGGACTGTAGCCCGCCAGGATCCCCTGTCCAAGGGCTTCTCCAGGCGAGAGCACTGGAATGGGTTGCTGTGCCCTCTTCCGCGGCAGCACTCACACTGTCATAGCCAGGGGAGACAGAAGCCTTCTTCCTGGGAATGATCAGAGCTGTGGGACGTGCCCCGCAAGTGACGCCCTGGAGACCCGAGGGCCCTTCAGGGCCCCCCGCACAGACCTCTTGGGGACACTGCTAATTCAAAGGCAGCAGGGCAGCTCTGTAAAAAGCCTGCTCTCTGACGAGCCCATGGGCTCATAAACAGGAAGAAGACGCTCAGGCGCGCAAGTCTCTGAACCCCGGGCGCCGGGTCCTGCCAAGGGCACCCCGTTCCATTTTCCTTTCCTGTGACCCCGTCTTTCTCTCCCACCTGGGGTCCAGAACAACGCCCATCCACTCACCTGCCCTGCCCCCCGACACAGGGCTCTGCAGGTGATGCACCCCCGTGTTTATCACCACAGATCAAATCTGCTTGCTTTGGACAGCATTAAAGGGTTCATCAGCTCTGACTTATCAAATGTTTATTAAATTAGTGGCAGTTCAGGTTTTTCCCTTAAATGGATGAAGAGCCAGTGTTGGTTTATTTAGTCTGCTCAACATAATTGCAAGGTGAGGTCTTAAATGCAGCTTATTAACACTTACAGTAGGATGCAAAAAAAGAAATTTTGTCACCTGAGAGGATGCCCCAGCAGAGGTGGCAGTGCCATTCTCTGGAACCAGGCTTCTCAAGGTGCCCTCTGTTTTCCTGGGACACCAACATAGCTGTGGTCTCATCCGTTGCTTACACACTGGGGAATATTCCAGAAACAGCCACCGAGCACGTGGACAGGAGGTGGAGCTCTCTGGAGTTTCCTCTCTTGCTTCTGGAGTTGCTCAGTGCTTGGGGGCCGCTGAGTAGATGTGGCGTAATTGAGCCTTGAGGTGACCTCCATACCCAGACTGGAAAGATGTGGCCAGGAGGTGGGAATAAGAGTTTCACCCATAGGAGAGCTCAGCAAATATCGCCTCACGCCAAGGTGAACTGTTCTAGATCTGCACTGTCCACTACTTCTGCTGCTGCTCCTGTTTAGTTGCTCAGTTGTGTCCGACTCTCTGCGACCCCATGGACTATAGCCCGCCAGACTCCTCCATCCATGGAACTTCCCAGACAAGAATACTGGAGTGGGTTGCCACTTCCTCCCCTGGGGATCTTCCCAACCCAGGGATCGAACTCAGGTCTCCTGCTTGGTTCTTTCCCACTGAGCCGCCTGGCAAGTCCGCTACAACTGCCACGAGCCACATGCTGCTGTGGAAACAGCCAGTGTGGCTGCAGAACTGAGTTTTAAGTTTTATTTAAGCTTAATTCATTTAAATTTAACTGAAATAGCTTATGTGACTAATGGTTACCATGTTGGGTGATAAACTCTAGTAGGAGGCCTAGAGCTCATCTCTGTCTTCATTACTGACTCAGTGGACATGAATTTGAGCAAACTCCGGGAGATGGTGAAGGACAGGGGAGCCTGGCATGCTGCAGTCCATGGAGTCACAAAGAGTTGAACACAGCTAAGCGGCTGAACGACAACAACAAACGAGCCTTTGGGGCAGCTGGTCTGCATTTCCACCTCCAGTGACGGTCCAGCCGCTGCTGTGCATGCTGGGAGAATCCTAGGATCAGGAAAGTATTAGCCACCCTGTGCATGCTGGGACAATCCTAGGATCAAGAGAGTATTAGCCACCCTGTGCATGCTGGGACAATCCTAGGATCAGGAAAGTATTAGCCACCCTGTGCATGCTGGGAGAATCCCAGGATTGGGGGAATCCAGGCCATCCCTGTGCATGCTGGGAGAATCCCAGGATCGGGGGGCGGGTATTAGCCACCCTGTGCATGCTGGGAGAATCTGACTATCTTGAAGGACTTTTGAGGATGAGGGGGCACCGTATGAGTGCTGCCTCTGCTTGGCAAGTCCATCTTTCTCCTATTGAGAAAGATGGACTTTCTCCTCTTGTAAATCTTCTCACATTCATGAATGTAGGTTTAGTATAGAATTCACAATGGTTCTTATCAGGAAGCCACTGGTGACTTATTTCCCACTTCTCCTCAGCTTCTCAAGAAACCTCGAGTCATTTCTTCCCGAAACCCCAGGGTAGCAACAGCATTGCTCTGTGTGGAGGAATCTCTCTGCCAGGCCTCAGGGGCCAAAGGCCTGCTTGGAAGGCTTTTTGCTGCATCTATTTTCATGTTTCTTATGTTAAAGACCCTTAAAGAGCCCAAATGAGTCTCCTGCTTAGGTCTTCAGGCTGGGCACAGAACCTTTTCAACATCTCAGACAGAGGCTTTTCCAGAGCACAGAGCACCCTGCTGTCCCCTTATGTGAAGGGCAGCCTTGGATCTCCAAGTCTGCTCTGTGGGCTGAAAGGACAGAATCTGAGAAGTCACAGCAGGAACTCTCTGAGCCTGTTTTGCCGTGATCTCAACATGTGGTGGGTTATAAAAATGGGACAGTTTCAACAGAATCGAGTTAAAGTTTCAGTTTATTCTTGTTAGAACATTAGTGATGCTCCCTCTTTCCCGAGGTTGGCTTGAAGGGTGCCTTCTCAGGACTCGGGGGCTCTGGGAAGATGGTGCAGACCCACCTGCAGCCTTCCCCTCTTCCCAGGGCCGATGGCATGGCTCACAGCCTCTGGGCAGGACTGTTTGTCTCGTCAGACTACTTGGGCTGTTGTCCTGATACAGAAAGGCTCCTTGGTCTCCCAGTCAACAGAAATCGACTAGAGGCCAGACAGAGGTTCAGGCAACGCTTTATTGGAGGCCCTGCAGTGTCGGGGGGTGGGGGTAATGGCAGGTCCCCTTGCTCCTCACTCCCCCGGGGCGGGGAGCGGGTTCCGTCTGTGGGGTGGGGTAGGAGTGTCCAGGGGTTGTGCAGGCTCAGGTGGCTTGCTTGCCCTTCAGTAGAGTTGTGAGCAGGGGGAGTGCTGAGTCCCCTCTTTTCGCTCCCATGCTCTTCAGAAGTGGCGGTTGAGTTTTTGGGTCCTTTGGTTTCTTTTGTCTAGAATTTGTCCCAACTGCTCATGCAAGAAGTTATTTTTTATGCCCTCTACAGTTTCTTTGTATTTGTTGTTCAAGGAGACATTTGTCCAGGTACAAGGACTGCAGCTCAAGGTCCCAGGTCTCAGCTTGTCTCAGTCTGCCCAGGCTGGTCTACGGGTAGTCAAGGGATGGGCCTTGAGCTTTAAAAAAAGTGTATTTTATTTTTCCTTTTTAAAAAGCGTGGTGAATACCTGTAATATAAAGCGTATCTCGAGCGTACAGTTCAGTGGCATTAAAGTTTATGCATAACGTTGTGCAACCATCTCGAGTTCCGTCTCAGGAAGCGTCTCATTGTCCCAAACAGAAACTCTGCCCCATCAAGCGCCACCTTCTTTCCTCTCTCCAGCGCTGGTATCTTCTACTCTACTCTCTGTCTCTAGAGTCAGGCTCGCCCGCGCACCTGGTGAGGTGGGATCGCCCAGGGTGCCTGGCGGAGCGCGTGTAGCCTGAGGTCCTCGGGGTTCACCCGTGCTGCAGCTCGTGTCAGAACCTCCTTCCCTTGGAGGCTGGACGGCGTCCTCTGCTGTGGATGGACCGTGCGTCCCCTGACAGGCGCTGGGATTCTTTCTGCCTTTCCCTGGGTGTGAATCAGGCTGCTGTGAACCCGTCTACAGATACCTGTTTGAGTCCTTGCTTTCAATGCTTTTAGGGCTATACTCAGAAGTGGAGTTGCTAGTTCATGTGGTAATTCCATTTTTTATTTTTTTGGAATAATTGCCTTATTGTTTTCTCCAGAGGCTGCACCGTTTTACATTCTTGCTGATAATGCACCAAGTTTCCAGTTTCACCACAGTTGCCTAAACTTGCTGTTTTCTATTTTGCTTCCCCCGCCCCCCTCCATGATAGCCATTCTAATGAGTATCTCAGTGTACTTTGACCTGCCTCTTGAGAAATCTGTATGCAGGTCAGGAAGCAACAGTTAGAACTGGACATGGAACAACAGACTGGTTCCAAATAGGAAAAGGAGTACATCAAGGCTGTATATTGTCACCCTGCTTATTTAACTTATATGCAGAGTACATCATGAGAAACGCTGGGCTGGAAGAAGCAGAAGCTGGAATCAAGATTGCCGGGAGAAATATCAATAACCTCAGATATGCAGATGACACCACCCTTATGGCAGAAAGTGAAGAGGAACTCAAAAGCCTCTTGATGAAAGTGAAAGAGGAGAGTGAAAATGTTGGCTTAAAGCTCAACATTCAGAAAACGAAGATCATGGCATCCGGTCCCATCACTTCGTGGGAAATAGGTGGGGAAACAGTGGAAACAGTGTCAGACTTTATTTTTCTGGGCTCCAAAATCACTGCAGATGGTGACTGCAGCCATGAAATTAAAAGACGCTTACTCCTTGGAAGGAAAGTTATGACCAACCTAGAGAGCATATTCAAAAGCAGAGACATTACTTTGCCAACAAAGGTTTGTCTAGTCAAGGCTATGGTTTTTCCTGTGGTCATGTATGGATGTGAGAGTTGGACTGTGAAGAAAACTGAGCGCCGAAGAATTGATGCTTTTGAACTGTGGTGTTGGAGAAGACTCTTGAGAGTCCCTTGGACTGCAAGAAGATCCAACCAGTCCATTCTGAAGGAGATCAGCCCTGGGATTTCTTTGGAAGGAATGATGCTAAAGCTTAAACTCTAGTACTTTGGCCACCTCATGTGAAGAGTTGACTCATTGGAAAAGACTCTGATGCTGGGAGGGATTGGGGGCAAGAGGAGAAGGGGACGACGAGGATGAGATGGCTGGATGGCATCATTGACTCGATATACATGAGTCTGAGTGAACTCCGGGAGTTGGTGATGGACAGGGAGGCCTGGTGTGCTGTAATTCATGGGGTCGCAAAGAGTCAGACACGACTGAGCTACTGAACTGAACTGAACTGAATAATAAGTAATGCTGAGCATCCTTTCATGTACTTATTTGCTATTGGTCTTTTTTTCTTTTCTTTTTTTTTTTTTGAGAAATGTCTATTTGAGACTCTTGCATACTTTTGAATTGGTTTGTGTTCAGCTGAGTTCAGTTCAGTCGCTCAGACGTGTCTGACTCTTTGTGACCCCATGGACTGCAGCACGCCAGGCTTCTCTGTCCATCACCAACTCCCAGAGCTTCCTCAAACTCATGTCCATCGAGTCAGTGATGCCATCCAACCATTTCATCCTGTGTCATTCCCTTCTCCTCCCACCTTCAGTCTTTCCCAGCATCAGGGTCTTTTCCAATGAGTCAGTTCTTTGCATCAGGTGGCCAAAGTACTTGAGCTTCAGCTTCAGCATCAGTCCTCCCAATGAGTATTCAGGACTGATGTCCTTTACAATGGACTGGTTGGATCTCCTTGCAGTCCAAGGGACTCTCAAGAGTCTTCTGTTGGTTTGTGTAGTGGTTTTTTGTTGTTGTTGTTATTGTTGACCCACCTTAAACTTTAAACCCATTGGAAACCTACACTGTGGTGCTTGCACAGTACGGAATCAGGGAAGTATTTCTAATCTAAGTTGATAAACACTTGATGTAAAGGGCCTGAGCTGCTGGAGGACAGACACTGTCGCAGCTCGCGTGGGTGCTCACCCGCAGCCTAGCGGAGTGGCCTCGGTTCAGTTCAGAAGAAGAAACTGAAAGGGCCTCCTCTGTGCTGTCAGAGAGAATACCTCCCCGCGGTGTCCCAAGCTTCAGGGTAAGAATTTGGCTGATGGAGTGGGAGTCATTAGAGCTCTTTTCCTGCGGGGAACATCAAACCCTAACCTAATTATCGGTAAAAGTGAATTTCTCCCCCTGAAAGTTGCAAGCTTTTCATAATTGGTGTGAGAGGCATGGTCTGTGCACACCAACGGGAGGATGGCGAGGCGCCTGCTAACCGGCCGGCACCCGCGGCAAAGCCGGCTGTGCCCGAAGAGGGGGTGCCGCCGGCTGCCGTGCGAGGAGAAGGGGAAACACTGGCGTGAGTGATCTTGGGTCATTATTTAATCAGGGGAGAGGCCGGGGAGCTAATAAGGGCTCCAGGAATAGGATTTAATGAGGGGAGAAAAAGCAAGAATTCATGCAAAGGTCAGCAGAACCGTGTAAAGACACTTGGAATTCTTAATGAACACTCGTGTCCCGACCTGCTCTTCACAGAAAGACTGCGATCATGGAATATGGCTGGTTAGTCTGATGAGGAGCAGTGATACTAACTGCCCTGACGTGCATTTAGCTCTTGGCGATTGACAAAGCCCATGTGGGGCTCTCTGACCCCCGGAGATGGGTGTCGTGGCCAGCCTGGCCCCGTAGGGTCTGCCCAGGATGGGCCGGGGGTCGGGCCACGAACCCCTCTCAGCACTCACTCCCCAGAGCGGCGGGCCTTGCCCTGCCCAGGTGTGACGGGCAGGTGCGGAGACATGCTTTAGCTGCAGGGCACCCCAGCCCTGGCCTCCTCTCAGGCCTCCCCGTGCTCTGCCCCTTGGGGACCCATGGGTGACGGTGAGTCAGCTGGCAGCATCTCCGTGTCCCTTTCAGGTATGGGCAGGATCCCGGTGACGGGCGGGGGCGATGGCAGGCTCAGTCCCCTCGGGCTGGGGGGCAGCTCCACGGAACTGCCAGCAGGTGGACCTCGTGCTCCATCCTGAGCACCAGATGCCACCCTGTCCCAGGCCCAGCCCCGAGTGTCGGCCAGCAGGGGTTGCTTATAAAGAAGGCCCACACTCCCTGTTTGCCGGCAGAGGCCAGCCTGGAAGGTCCCGCAGCAGCCGGTGGGTGCCCAGGAGCTCAGGCAGGTGGCAGTGACCCCTGAAGAGCATCCTTGCTCCGGCTGCCCGCATCCTAGGGCCTTCTGCCAGGTTCCCGCTTGCTTCCGGCCTAGAGCAATCCCCCAGGGGTCAGGGTATCTGGTATTTGGCACCCGGAGGAGGCCTTTGCCATGAAGTGGCCTCCGTCTCCTCAGGCCCCCTCTTCTGTTCCTCATTTCATTTCATGACGGGACCTTAACCTCCAGGTAGGACGAAGTGTCTGCGATTGTTTGATTTCTTTATTGACTAGTTTCTGCTCCTTGCTCTTCATTGAAAATACGTGGGTATCACAATAAGGGAAACTGTGTCTATCAACAAATAATTTTAAAAATCCCGTTAGGACAATTACGTTTTCCCTTGTCTCATCAAAAGAGGCTTCTCTGCCGGAATATATAAAGGATGAGACAATAAGTGTGATGGCAGCTGATTTACTGAGGGGTGTTCTGTGTAAGCACCGAAGAATTGATGCTTTTGAACTGTGGTGTTGGAGAAGACTCTTGAGAGTCCCTTGGACTGCAAGGAGATGCAACCAGTCCATCCTAAAGGAAATCAGTCCTGAATATTCATTGGAAGGACTGATGCTGAAGCTGAAATTCCAATACTCTGGTCACCTGAAGTGAAGAACTGACTCACTGGAAAAGCCCCTGATGCTGCGAAAGACTGAAGGAGGGAGGAGAAGGGGACGACAGAGGATGAGATGGCTGGATGGCATCACTGACTCAATGGACATGAGTGTGAGTGAACTCTGGGAGTGGGTGATGGACAGGGAGGGCTGGCGTGCTGCAGGCCACGGGGTCACAGGGAGCGGGACACGGCTGAGCGGCTGACCTGAGCTGTTCTGTGTAAAAGAATATGCTCAGTGCTCAGCATGGATGCTTGTTAATCCTTGTCGTTCTCCTAGGAGATAAATCCTGTATTGTACAGATGAGGAAACCAAAGCTCTCTACTTCCAGAAAAGGTTCACCAAGTGAAAGAGAAATCCAGTCCCATTAGAAGTCAGTCTGTGTGTAGGCTTTTTATTTTTTATTTTTGCATGTAGGCACAATTGTTGCATTCTTAAAAAGACTCTATTTTCTCCTTTGAATTGGCTTTTCACTTTTTTAAAAAAAATCAACCAACCATGTTTATGTGGCCTCTATTCAGTCCATGGAGAAGGCAATGGCACCCCACTCCAGTACTCTTGCCTGGAGAAATCCCATGGACAGAGGAGCCTGGTAGGCTGCAGTCCATGGGGTCGCTAGGAGTCGGACACGACTGAGCGACTTCCCTTTCACTTTTCACTTTCATGCATTGGAGAAGGAAATGGCAACCCACTCCAGTGTTCTTGCCTGGAGAATCCCAGGAACAGGGGAGCCTGGTGGGCTGCCGTCGGTGGGGTCGCACAGAGTCGGACACGACTGAAGCGACTTAGCAGCAGCAGCAGCTATTCAGTCCATTGGTCTATGTGTCTCTTCTTTTGCCAAAACCATGCTGTGTTGATCACTGTAATTTTACAGTAGTTCCTGAAATTGGGTAGAGTGAGACTTTCACACTTGTCCTCCTTTTCAGAGTGGCCAATTTTGGGTCTTTTGCCTCTCCATGAAAACTTTATAACTAGTTTGTCAATACCTACCAAGTGACTTTGGAATTGCGTTGAAGGTCTTGATCAAGTTGGTAAGACTCAACACCTTAAATATTACCAAGTCTTCTGATTGTGAGCACAGACAACCCTCTGCTCCTTTAAATCTGATTTCTCTCATTAGTGTTTGCAGTTTTCAGCAGACAGATCCTGTAGTTCTTTCTTGTTCAAATATGCGCCTAAGTATTTCAGTTTTTTGGAGCTGTTTTTAAATTTCAGTTTCTAATTGTGCATTGCTGGTAGGTAGGGGGAAATGCCCTTTGTCATCCAGTTGGTGTGAGCAGCGTGCGTGCCGCCGCCGTTGGGTGAGACAGCCCCCAGGGGTCAGCTGTTCCCGGTGACTGAAGGTGCTGTTGGGGTCAGCTGCATCCTTGCTGCGTTCAGCCTGCTGGGCCCGTCAGGGACGAGGTGTGGTGATGAAGTCTCCATCTATCGCACTGGAGCCCCTCGTTTCTCGTTCTGCCGGTGCTGGTCTCGTGTTCTGATGCTTCGTTCTTAGGTTTGTCGTGTGCCCTGGAGAACCGACTCTTTGTCATTCTGTAACGCTTCTCCTTGTCCCTGATCATTCTCTCTGTTCTGAAATCTGTGGCCCTGTGGCCTATAGCCCAGCAGGCTCCTCTGTCCAGGGGATCCTCCAGGCACGAATATTGGAGTGGGTTGCCATGCCCTTCTCCAGGGAATCTTCCCGACCCAAGGATCAAACCCGGCTGTCCTGCATAGCCTGCAGATTCTTTATCGTCTGAGCCACCAGAGAATGAAATCTGAATAAATAGAGCCAATCCAGCTTTCTTCTGACTAGTGATCCGTGGCACATCTTTCTCCAACTCTTCACTTCTAACCTGTCCTTGTCTTTCTATGTAAAGTGGATTACTGTAGTCAACAGCTAGTCAGGCCTCGTTTCATAAAAAGTCACTCTGACCATCTCTGCTTTTCATTGATGTGTTTAGACCATTCACATTTAAATTGGTTTGATATTATTGAACTAATACTAATACCTACCATTTTTAACTCGTTTCTTTTTCTTGCCTTTATTCTTTTTTTTTTCCCGCTCCCACTTGGATCAGATGGTAAAGAGTTTGCCTGCAGTGTGGAAGACCCGGGTTTGATCCCCAGGCTGGGAAGATCCCCTGGAGAAGAAAGTGGGAACCCACTCCAGTATTCTTGCCTGGAAAATTCCATGGACAGAGGAGCCTGGTGGGCTACAGTCCATGAGGTTGCAAAGAGTCAGACACGACTGAGCCACTCCACACTTTTCCTGCCTGCTCTGTTTTTCACTGAGCATTTCGTATGATTCTGTTCTATCTCCTCTCTTAGGGTATCAATCTTCCTTCTTTTAAGAAATTTCTTAGTGGCTGCCCCAGGGTTCTTAATATACATTTTTAACAGATCGGAGTTTGCCTTCAAATAGCACCTTACCTCTTTACCTGTAGTCCGGCGCCTCCCGGCAGAGTGTTCCCAGCTCCCTGTCCCAGCCGCTGACCATGCCTGTCTTCATCTCTCCACGCACTGTAATCACCCCACACACTCTTGCTACTGTTATTTTGAGCTGGCAGTTATTTTTCTTAGCATCTGCTTTTATTGTTTAGGAGTAGTTTATTTATCTGGGTGATAGGTGTATGAATTTTTTTTATAATTATCGATTAAACTGTACATATAAACGTATGCATTTTATCTGTATGTAAACTGCACAAGAAAAAAAGGTGAAAATGATGATGTGATAAGATATATAAAAATACTTTAAAAGAAAAACTGCACTTGTTAAACCATCATAATTTCCTGTATGGTTTCCAGGTTAGCTGTCTTACGGGGGAAGGTCTCTCCTCTTTGAAGGATGAAATGTTGTCTTCAGTCATCTCTTCCTATTCTCAGCCTGTCCATGCACGTCTCCATCCACGTGGGGTGGGTTTTACCCCTGGTGGGCACAGGGTCTGCATTTCTGCCCTTCGTTCCAGTGATGCCGGCGTCTCACGTCCAGCTGCTGTTCCTGCCTCAGCCTGCCTTCCCGTCGGGATCTGGACCAGCCTTGGCCACTCTGCTGGGCCCTTGCTCCTCCCTCGGGTTCCTGGGTTCAGGCCTGTGGTCGGGATTCCCTGGCGATGCTGGAAGTTTTCATAGCTGAAAAGGTTGATTCCCATCTCACGATTAAAAAAAAAAAAGTTCTCAGCTATCTCCAGACATCTTTCTTCCGTGTGATTTTACACACTGTTTTGCTTCTTTAAGCAAAGAAAATGGGCAAGATCACTTTAGGATTCTGACTCAAGCGGCATTGCACTCACCCACTCATGTGGAAGATTTTTAACAAGATGAACTCATCTGCGCACCGGGCGCTCCCCTCCGCGTGGACGCACCGCCGGCGGCCGGCCTCATCCCGTTCCTGGGAGCTGTGCTAGCTGCACATGCCCTCTCGGGCTTTGGAGAGAGATGCTGGCTCTCCCGGGCCCTCCCGTTAGGGGCACGGTCGCCCACGGGCCCTGTGACGGTGCCGTCATGAGTCAGCCTGGCTGGGCCGCGGTACCCGGGCGTTGGGGCCGATGTTACTCTAGGTGTTGTGTGAAGGTGTGCCTTGGATGAGATGAAGATCTGTGTCAGTGGATGTAGGTAGATTACGCTCTGTGTGTGTGTGTGTGTGTGTCGGGGGTCCGGCTCCTCCAGTCAGATGAAGGCATTAAGGAGAGGACCGCCGTCTCCAAGGGAGGACCTCCTGCTCGCAGACACCTTCCCGCGTGGGCTCCAGGGTGCCAGTCTGCTCAGCAGATTCTGGACCTGCCAGCCTCCCGTATCGTGTGAGCTGAGCCCTTAAACTGTGTCTCCTTTTTTCTCCCTCCCTTCCCCTCCTTCCACCTGCCTGCTGGTCTATTTATCTGTCAGTATTCTGTCTCTGCTGCTGCTAAGTCACTTCAGTCGTGCCCGACTCTGTGCGACCCCATAGCCAGCAGCCCACCAGGTTCCCCCGTCCCTGGGATTCTCCACATGTGCACACATCTCTGTCCTGCTGGCTCTGCTTCTCTGGAGAACCCTGACTGGCGGATCCCTGACCTAAAGCTGGAAGCTGCCAGTGGTTCAGCGTTCGCAGGGCCGGAGTCCCACCGTCAGGTCCTTGGGCCGCAGCCTGGACTTCTCCCTCATGCCCTGCATACCCACTGAGATGTTCCTGTGTTTCTGGAGTCTGCACCCCTTTCGGGATCACTGTGCGTTGCACAAAGTCGACACATTTAAGAAACATTTTTTGAAAAATTTGCCCCCTGTGGCTATCGGTCATTATTCCTTGGACTTGAATGGCCACGATGACAGCCTCTGCCGGTGGAGTGTCACGCGCCCCCTATAGCCATGCCTGTGGCCGTCTGAGGTCAGCTCAGTCCTGGGGGGAGTGGGAGAGGGCCGGGCTCAGCATTTAGTCAGACTGTGTACCCGGCTCGGAACACAGAGACAGGCTTTGTAGCAGATGTGTCTCTCTCCGCCCTCTGCTTGCTCTGTCTCTGTAAACACCTCATCCTTTGTCTGGGTGGATCGAAGCTGGGTGCGCTGGTCCTTGTTCCTGTTTGCAGGCAGTGGCCAGGACGGCCCCCGTTCCTCGCTGGTGGTGGACTGTGGTGCCCGTGCTCGGGGTGCCCCAGGGGCCCTCGGCACCCACAGCCCTCCCTGCCTGCTGCCTGCAAGCCCCGTGTGTCCTTCTCGGGGCCGGGGCGGGTCCTCTCCCTGGGTTCCCACCTGGCTGGCTCCCTCCTAGGTGTGCTCCGAATGGTTCTCCACAACCGATCCCGGACGGGCGTCTGGTTCAGCCACCTGCACCAGCTCCCAGGACAGACCTGCCGCTGCCTCCTTAGTGCCCCCCCTCCTGGCCGCACCCCCGCTAGAGGGGCTGCTTCCAGCTGCGCTGGGGCCACACCCTGCCTGCAAATGCACCTGCCGTGGGCTTCGTCTCTTTCTCTCTCCATCTCAGACCCGCCTGGAGAGCAGCCCAGCAGGGCTGGCAGGGCGCAGGCCCCAGAGACCTCTGTGCCTGGGTCCGCTGAACCGGTGAGTATGTAGGGGACAGAGGCTGATGAGCAGCTGGCCTTTCCTGGACCATCCAGGCGGGTGCAGCCTCATCCTGGGGGCCAGCAGAACCTGAGAGCCAAGACTGGCTGGGCATCATGGGCTTTGAGGATGGAGGGGTGGGCATGACCCAGGGGAGGGGGTGCCTCTCAAGCTGGAAGGGGGAGGGAGCTGGTTCTCTCTGGAGCCTCCAGGAGGGGCCAGGCCTGCGGAGACCTGGATTCCAGCTCAAATGGACCAGGTCAGACTCTGGCCTCCAGAGAGCTGAGATAA
Organism: Bubalus kerabau; assembly: GCF_029407905.1. NCBI lineage: Eukaryota > Metazoa > Chordata > Mammalia > Artiodactyla > Bovidae > Bubalus > Bubalus kerabau. Next base: position 52,931,125 of record NC_073645.1, on the reverse strand, counting down.
CAAGTGTGTGCCGGTGTGAGCTGCTGAGTGTGAGCTGATTCGTTACAGCTCCCCAGGCACGTCAGACAAGCCCGGGGGCTTGCCTGCGCCCCGAGGACCCCAGAGAGAATGGCAGTCTCTCTTCTGTTGGGCTGGGGGTGTCTTCCAGTTTTCCCCCAGCGTCCGGCCAGCTGCCCGTCCCTCAGGGCCCCTAGGCCCTGATTCTGAGCTCACAGCCCCTCTCCTCTGGCTGGACCTGCCCTGGGCCCTGTGGTCTCTGGATTCTGACCCAGTTCTGTGTTGGTGCCTCCCACCCGACCATCTCTGCTCAGTGTCCGCCCGGCCCTGACCGTCTCCGCTCAGCCCTGACCATCTCCGCTCGGCGTCTGCCCAGCCCCGACCGGCTTTGCTCTGGGAACTGAACCTTACCTCTGGCCTCCCCTGCTTGGAGCTGGTTCTTCTGAGGCCACCACCTTCCTGTTCTGGCTCTCAGCCTGGGCTGGGATGGGCACTTGGGGGGTCTGTGGCTGACCAACATGCTACGCCCTACCCACACCCCGGTCCTAGCTGTCTCAATGCACCTGGGTCACTTTTCCACTCAAAACCCACCCAAGGCCCCCATCTCACACTTGGCCTGAAACCTGAGCTCCCCGTGGCCACCAGGCCTTGCCCCCTGCCTCTCCCTGCATCCCTCCGGTCTCCCTCCTCACCCTCCAGATTCCCCTCTCCTTCACCTTCCTGACTCCCTAGCGGCTCCTGGAGCCCCAGGGCCTTGCACCTGCTTTCCTCTCTGCCTGGAACATTCTGCAGGTTTCTGGGTGACCTCTCCCTCATCTTGTTAGAGTTTTGCCCAGATCTCATTTTCCCAGAGAGACTGTCCCATTCACTTTGGTAAAGTTGCAACTAGCCTCCTGTTCCGTCCCCCACCCTGTCCCTTTCCCCTGATTAATCATCACTTTGAACACCGTCTGTATCTTTCTTATTCACCTTGGTTCTTCCCTCGCTCTCCCCTGGGGGAAAGATGTGGGTCTGCACCCCCAGGCCGCGATCCCTGTCTGCAGACATTTCAGATCCATTCCTTTGCTTTCTCCTCACAGCCACCTTTGTAAACCGGGGGTGCTGCGTACATGCTGGGGTGTGGGAGGCTTGCCCCCGGGCGCCCTGAAGGAGCCCTCGCTCGGCAGATGGGCCCTGGAGCGTCCCTGTGGCCTCCACCAGCCTGCTTTCCCTTTCTGCCCTCCGCTGGTTTTCCTGTGTGGAGGTGCTGCTGGTCGATGGGCTTCTTGTGGGAGACCCTCTCTCTTGGCCCTGTGGCGACTCTGAGGCTGGGAAGGGCCTTTCAGGTGGCAGGGAGGCAGAGGCAGCCCAGCCCTCCTTTCGGTCAGGTGGCTGAGGGGGCCTTATGTGACCCCCTCCTGGCTCCGGCTGGCTTGCCCCTCCCCTGTGGCCGCAGTGGGGCCCCCTGACTGAGCACCCACACAAGACACAGCCTGGAGCCACCCTCCACCCGCCATGCCTCTCATGAGCCTTTTCCCCAAGAGGTAGGATGCAGGGAGCCCCCAGCTTAGGGTCTTGGTCAGGCAGTGGCCGTTCAGCCAGGCTGCTGGGCATGGCCCTCGATGGGGGGTCATGGGGGCCCAGACTTCACAGACACCTCCCGTAGAGCCTCTTCAATCAGGCAATAGTCCACGGGGTCGCAAGAACTGGACACTGTTTAGCAACTAAACCACAACCACCAGGGGAGGGGGCGCCAGGGGCTTTGCATCACATCCTGTGTTAACTTACTCATGCATTCATTCACTCATTCATTCTACACCCACGGCCGCCTCACAGGGAACCTCTTTGGCTCCTGCCTTCGGGGAGGCCATTGCAGGGGCACAGCCTGGAGGTGGTGTGAAGCTCGGTCCACCCTCCCGTCTGGGGATGGGTGCTTGGTACGTGGACCTGGGGAGTGGTGCTGGGGAGGTTATTTTGGGTGGGGAGGTTTTTTTTGAAACGACTGAACCTTATCGCGGTCTTTTGGTGACTCTTGAGCAAGAATGGAAACCCATTTTGATGGATTTGGAGAGAAGCCAGCTAAGAGAGTGACTGCTCTCTGCCCTTATCGACCTCTGTCCAGACTCCAGCCACCCTCCCCGTAGAAGTCAGGCTTCCTTCTGGGCTGGGGACGCTGCCCCTCTCCGTGGGCCCCCGAACCTGGCAAGTGAGTCCCTGGGGTGGTGGTTCTGGTGGCTGGCGGGATGCCTGGCCCTGGGCTTCGAGCCCCCCTTGCCCCTGCCGCCCCCCGCAGCCTCCCAGCAGCACAGACCCAACAGTGGTGTCTTCCTGACCCACGTCAGGACAGAGCTGGGGCGTTGCCCCTGGACACGAGGATCACAAGGGGTCCTGCGTGCGTCTGCCAGCGACAGCCTGCTTCAGGGGCTCGCTCAGCCTCTCGAAACTTGTCCCCCTGCCCCCTTCCTCCCCTGGAATGGGGCTCCCCTGACCTTGTAGCCGAGGGCCTGGTCCAGGCTGTGAGCTTCCTGGGGCCACGCGTCTTAAAGACACTTACTTACTAGTCCCCCAGTTGCCCGTCCACACAGACGAGTTACTGCAGGAGCTGGGAGGCCGAGGAAAGGACGGTTTCTCTTCTCCCTCCTAAGTAGTCAGCTTAGCTAATTGTCACATGTAATTTTAATATATTTTCATTAAATTATAGATACAACTTTGAATCCTGCCTTCCCCCATATTTTAAAAGTCTTTTTGATCATCATTTTTAACAACAGCCTACTGTTCCGCCCCCACCCCACGGTAGGGCACTTGAGTGGGCCCCCTGGTGTTCCCTGGACCCCTGCTTGTCAGTATAGGGATATTTTAATGCAAACACCTTGTGAATATTTAGTATTGGTTCTTTAGATTTCATTCTCGGAAGTGCAAGAAATAGGTCAATGGATGTTGTTATCAGTTTTTAAATCTTGGTTGAATTGGAAACGCCTCTCTCCTGTAGTGCCGGGGCTTTGCTAGAGGCTCAGTGGTAAAGAATCCGCCTGCAGTGCAGGAGACAAGGGTTCGATTCCTGGGTTGGGAAGATCCTCTGGAGGAGGAAATGGCAACCCACTCCAGTATTCTTGCCTGGAGAATCCCATGGACGGAGGAGCCTGGAGGGCTACGGTTGCAGGAACTGGACACCGTTTAGCGACTAAACCACCACCACCAGGGGAGGGGGCGCCAGGGGCTTTGTGTCACATCCTGTGTTAACTTGCTCATGCATTCATTCACTCACTCATTCATTCTACACCCACGGCCGCTTCACAGGGACGCGTCTTTGGCTCCTGCCTTTGGGGAGGCCATTGCAGGGGGACAGCCTGGAGGTGGTGCGAAGCTGGGTCCACCCTCCCTTCTGGGGGGTTCGGTGTGCTGGGAAGGTGGACCTGCCTCCTGGGTGGTGGACGTGGGGCCCTGGGGGTCCTGCCTTTCCTGGGTTGTGGGGATGGCCTGCCATTCGCCCCGTGGGCAGCAGAGGGCAGTGTCCTGACGCAAACGGCGGGAGCTCCTGCTGCCAGGCGGGGCTTCGCTGTTAGCTGTGCAGGATCGGGCTCTCCGTGCGCTGTTCCCTGAACACCCCTTAGTGAAACCAAAGCTTGATGTGAAGTGGAAAAAGTGTTTCCTACCTGACATGGGGGTAGGTCTCCAGCCCCACCTTCAGACCTTACGGAATGAAGCTGTCCCTTTGGAATGTTCTCCGTCAGTTACAAAAGTCGTGTCTGACTCCTGGCGTCCACATGGACTGCAGCACGCCAGGCTCCTCTGTCCTCCACTGTCTCATTCACGTCCGTTGAGTCGACGACGCTGTGAGTTTATGTGGTGGGGTGAGTGCCGATCACCCAGGGACATCGATCCAGGCCTGGATGATACGTGCACTTCGCAAAATAAATCTCTAGAACCTAAATCATCCTCTTATCCATATCCCAAATCTTAGCATTTATAGAATGTAAGTATTTTATGGGTTTCCCTGGTGACTCAGGCAGTAAAGAATTTGCCCGCCATGCGGGAGACTCGGGTTCGATCTCTGGGTTGGGATGGTGCCCTGGAGAAGGGAATGGCAACCCACTCCAGTATTCCTGCCTGGAGAATCCCCTGGACAGAGGGGCCTGGCAGGCTACAGTCCATGGGGTCAGAGTCAGACACGACTGAGCAGCTAACACTTTCACTGGGGCTTGCACGTGGATAATCCATAATAAACTGCTGAGAAAAGCACCACTGGGAGGGCCTCGTGTCCCCGGGTCTGATGTGAACGCTGTCCCTGCACCTGCCTCCCCCTGGGCTCGGTTTCCCCTTCCCTCCCTCTTCCTAATCCTGCTCGGCCCTTTTCCCGTCATCTTTGTGTTGGACTTTTCCTCCCATTTCTCTCTCCCCTCCGTCTGTCCCGCGTTGTCAATCTCTGCCTTTGTTACGCCATGGAACAGGTTTCTTTTCTCTAGGAAGTGATAAGCAAATGAAATTCCCACTGCCCCCCCTTTTGTGGTTTAAACTTTAAAAGCATTTATGTGTCTTATTTTTCGGCCTCCAACTCAGAACTTTTTAAAAAAGCACCAAGTCACTGTCTGCATGTGTGCACGTCAATCGTGGCTGGCTTTCCCGAGAGAGAGTTTCCTGTGATGAAATAAGGAGGTTTCCCATCTCTGCTCTGGAAGCATCTGTGTGGAAAGTACCGTAAAGGGTCTAATCACACCTTTCCCTGCCACTGACGCACCCGGACCAACAAGGTACCAATAGAGTGACCAGTAGGCATCAAGAAAAGGCTACTTTTCAGTGCATCCCCATATCTGCCCCTTGTTTTCAGTGGCTTAAAGAAATTTCATAATTTTACTGATTTGCTTTCTGATTTTCTGACCATGTTTGCCCTATAGAAACGATTTTATGAATTCAGCTTTAATTGCATCTTCCTAGCATTACGGCTCGCACTCCCACAAGCTAAGCCATCCAGGAAATTTGTGTGGCTTTCCAATTCTTCTCTATTTGATAATGGCTCATTTGTTCCCCTTCCCATTTTATTTCCTTCATTGCTTCCTTTGTCCCAACAAGCTCTTAAAATTAACTTTAAATACCTGTAGGAATAACAGAGGGCTTCCCTGACAGCTCACCAGGTAAAGAATCTGCCTGCAATGTAGAAGACACAGCTTCTATCCCTGGGTTGGGAAGATCCCCTGGAGGAGGAAATGGCAAACCTTCTCCGCAATTCTTGCCTAGAAAGTTCCATGGACAAATGAATCTGGTGGGCTATGGTCCATGGGGTCACAGAGTCAGATACAACTGAGTGACTGAGCACACACACAGGAATAACAGAAAACTTGCCAGGTGAAAGCATAGGAGCGTATGTCTTTATGACCTCGGATTTGGTGAAAACTTACGTGTGATATCAAAGTCACAGACCAAAAAAGAAAAAACAACCCAGTTAGCTGAACTTCATTGAAATTAAAAACTCCTGTAGGAAAGATGCTGTTAAGAAAAGGAAAAGGCAAGCCACAAGCTGGAAATCTTTGCAAATCGTATTCTGAAAAAGCCTCGCACATTCAGAATATGTAGCTAAATCTCAAAATTCAGTAATAAGTAGGCAAAGGATCTAAAAATGGGCAGACGATTTGAATAAATGCTTCTCTAAAGAGTATACATGAATGAGAAGTAAGTACATGAAAAGACACTCAACTTCACTAGTGAATCAGGGAGACGCCAATTAAAACCATAGGAGACCACTGGAAAGGCTAAAAATCAAAACAAGCGAAAAATACTGCCAATACCCAGTGCTGGTGAGGACGTGGAGAAACAGGAGTCCTGGTTCACTGCAGGTGGGAGTCAGAGCTGCACAGTCGCCTTGGAAGACAGTGTGGTGGCTCCTTCGGGATGCTTAATCCGGGTTTATAATGAGACATTCAACTCCTCGAGAAACGCCCACGAGAAATAAAAAGCTACCTTCCCTTAAGGTCCCTAAATGTCCTTCCCTAAATGTCCATGAGCATTTAGAGTGGGCTTATTCCTCACTGCCCCAAACGAGGAACAACCCAAAAGCCCTTCAGCTGGCAAGTGGATGAGCAGAGAGTGACCGGTCTGTGTGAAGGGTGCACGGCAGAAAAGGGGGGCCGAGCAAAGCCACACAGCACCATGGGTGGACCCTGAGCGGCTACGCGATGCAAAAGAAGCCAGACTGGAGATGCAGTGATTCCGTCTGCATGACACTCAGCAGAAGGTAATGCAAGAGGAGCGGAAAGCAGAGAAGTGGCCTCGGAGGGTTGAGGGTGGGAGAGGGTTGATTAAACAGCCAGCAGAAGGGGATTTGAGGGCGATGAAAGTGCCCTGTATTTTTTTCCAGGCTAAGTCTTTAATACCACTTATCGATTCTTTCATATATAGTATTATTGAGAAAGTTGGTTTGGCTGGATGTAACAGAGATACCTTAGTGACCATGGCAGACACAAAAATCTCCATCTCTTTTATGTTGTAGTTGAAAGACAAGGGGTCCCAGGCTACGATGATGTCTGTGCTCCCCGCGGCCCTCCAAGGACACAGGCTCCTTCTCTCTCGTTCTGCCTCCCTCCTGTGAATGACCTTCGTTTGGCCTGCAGGTGACCCGTTCTTGGTCTGCGGTCCATGCAGCAGGATGCAGAATTGGGGGCCCTCTGGAAGCTGCACACGTCGTCTCTGTTTGCAGCCCGCTGGCCGTAACGTTCGTGGCCACAGCCAGCTGCAGTGCCTCGGGCTTTGACTGTGGCGTTTCCATGGGCCAGCAGACACCCCGTCCCTGCCTCCCGCTTCTCCCAGAGGGCGCCCTCCGGGTTTTCACAGGCGCAATATCGTTTCTTATCAACATCAGGACTGATTATGGTTTTGGAGCGTTCCCTTCAGTTCCCTGTATTCTCTCTGTCCCCGCGCCCTACTTCTTCTAACTCAACAGGTGTTTCCTTACGTATCTTCCAGCCTGGGCAGCCAAAGAGTGAGGCAAGTGAAAGGGTGGGGGTCCCTGAGGAGGCTGCTGAGGGGTGGGCCCCCTGGGCAGAGGAGGTGATGGGCTGGTCCCTGACGGAAGGACCCCCCCTGCAAACCAGGGCCGGGGGCCCTTTCTAAGGGGCCGGTCTGGTGTGTCTCCTCGGCCTTGGGCGGTGTTCTGGGAGCCGTGTCTGTTCACGATGAGAACCTCGCTGGACCCCTCATGTCAGGTCAGGCCATCACTTGCCCCCAGCCATGTTCGGGGAGGCCAGGCCATCCATGACCTGTGCACCCCAGAAAGCTAGCCCGTCCTCTGCTGTGGGCCAGTTGGGGGTCTGTGGCTGGACAGAAGGTCCACTTTCAGAGGAAAGTGAAAGTCGCTCAGTCGTGTCCGGCTCTCTGTGACCCCATGGACTATGCAGTCCATGGAATTCTCCAGGCTAGAATACTGGTAGCCATTCCCTTCTCCAGGGGACCTTCCCAACCCAGGGACTGAACCCAGGTCTCCCACATTGCAGGCGGAGTCTTTACCAGCTGAGCCACCAGGGGGCTGGGCTCCAGATCCTCCATCGGTGGGTCTGCTCAGGGTGGCCTTGACAGCCCCCCAGCCTCAAGCGGAGAGTGAGCTCACACTTGGCCCCCCTACTCTGCCTGGCCACCCGCCCGCCGCTCTCCCCAGACTCCTCTGCCCTCTCTCTTGGGTGACTCCTGTGCGTGTGGGCTTACATTTACAACAACTTTCTTCTGTCCTTTTGGGGGGCTCCTTGGACAGAGAGGCCATGACGCCTTTGTCTGAAGAAAAACCCCCTCAGGGATTCAGGATAAAATCTCAGAAGTGGGGCTGTTTTGGTGAAAAGCAAGAACGTTTTCCAGGTTTTCCCAGCAGCACCCCTGGCCAACCCCCCTGCCCCCCGCCCCGTTCTCCTCCGGGTCCGTGTGCTTCGGGTGACGCTCCTATTCTATGTGGAGCTTCCCTTGTGGCTCAGACGGTGAAGAATCCGCCTGCAATGCGGGAGAGAGCCGGGTTTGATCCCTGGGTCGGGAAGATCCCCTGGAGAAGGAAATATGGCAACCCACTCCAGTACTCTTTTTTATTTTATTTTTATTGAATATGCAGCATGTGGGATCTCAGTTCCCCAACCAGGGGTCGAACCCATGTCCCCTCCATTGGGAGCTCGGAGTCCTAACCACTGGACCACCGGGGAAGTCCCCACTCCAGTTTTCTTGCCTGGAAAATCCCATGGATGGAGGAGCCTGGCGGGCTACAGTCCAGGGGGTGGCCAAGTGTCGGACACAACTGACTGACTTCACTTTCACTTTTCTGTTCTATGCAGCTGCTCGGGAACGGACTGTGTACTCCAGCCAAGGGTACGGTCATGGCATCCGTGGCAGAAAGGTCCCAGCAGGACACATGGGGTTCCTGGTGGGACCCCGAGGAGGAGGGCGAGCCTGTGCTGCTCGAGGGGCAGGGGGCATGTGTGAGCCTTCAGGCCTCTGCCCGGGGATGGCGGGAACGGGAACCTCCCTTAGGAGGCGGTCTTGGCCCTGAGCAGACCAGGCTGCAGCTGGGCCTCTGGTCCTCCCGAGTGGAGCTGGGCAAGTGCCGGTGGCTCTCGGGCCTGGGACCATGCTTCTGCCACGTGGGCCTGCAGGCCAGGGACATTCTGCAAACACCAGCCCTCTCTCATTGGAGCGCTGTGTTGTGGGCAGGGTTTCACGTGCCAAGGCATCTCCACGGGATGAAAGAAGTGGTTTCTCCTGCAGCAGAGGCCTCGTGAGCAGGGCGCTGCCAGCGGGACGCCTGTCCCGAGGGCTGTTTGCTTGTGTGCCATGGGGTTAGACGGTGCTAATGCCCACGAGGAAAGCAGCTGCCCCTTCACAGAGACCACACGGCTAGCGTCAGGCATTTGCTTTCCTCTGTGGTCTGGCCTCTCTGAACCATCTCAGACCCATGGGGCTCTAGGGTCACTAACCAGGAGCGGCCTTGAGCTGCTCAGAGAGTCTGACCCCTGCCTGGGGCACGGAGAACTGGGGGCAGCAGTGGGGCCGTGGGGCGCTGGCTGGCCACCCCGGGGGTCATCAGGGGGTGGCTCCCAAGCAAGAAAGGGGGAGAGGGAGGCTCGCCTCCCTGGACAGGTGACCTCTGGGTGGCACGTGGGGTCAAGGCTCCACCAGGCAGAGCGAGTGTCCCATGAGACCGAGACTCGGGAGCAGGACTCCCAATTGCTTTTCACTCCTTTTTCCTGTGTTACAGCATGGGGTTGGCCGAGCTCTCACTCCTGGGGAAGCCGCCCTTCCTGCAGCTTCTCCTGGGCACAGCGGCCGTGATGGGCATCAAGGGCACCAGGCGGGGCCGTGACCTCTGACTTCGGCTTCAGTGTAGAAGTCTAGCTGCTCAGATTGTCTAATCTCATGGCCTTGGTTTAAGTGAGACAGAAAGCACTCGTCACTCGGAGTGATCCTGGGGGTCTAAGCGAGACCGAGGGCTTGAGCTGGTAGAGCAGAAACTGAAGGACCGATGGGGGCTCTCGGGGGATGTGTGGGGAGGGGAGGCCCGGGCCTGCTGTCTGGAACCCACCAGCTCAGGGCCTGAGTCCAGGGTCCTCCCCAGCAGGAGCTGACTGAGTGGGCCTCATGGCTGCTGCTGAGTCAGCGGGGTCCTCGTGCTCCTGGGGAGGCCCCTGCCCCCCGCATCCTGCTCGGCCCCAGTGTGCATGGTCGGCACCAGCTCTGATGCTGGACATCAGCTACCCTGCCCCTAACAGAGGGCGAGGGGCCGCCAGAGCCACCGGCTGCCCCAAGGGACTTTGGAGAATATGCGTTTTGGAAGCAAATGCCTTCCATCCTTTTGTTCTCGGGGAGGGAGAGACACAGGCCTCTGAGGTCTCAAGGGGCAGGTAGGCGTGGAGCGGGCCTGGGTCAGTGCTGAGTACCTGATTTTACGGGTGTTTCAGGGGCGAGAGACCGGCTGGGTGCAGGTGGGCAGGCATGGGGGCTCCCTTCCCGCCCCGGGGGTGGGGTCTGTGGGTGCTTGACGGAATCGTGGCGGTCTGGCAGGTTGTGGGGAGGGGGAGCCCCTCCTGTCCCCTGTCTCCACGCAGAGGGCAGGCGCGCCTCGCGGGCAGTGGTCAGCGCTGCAGGGCAGGCGCGCCTCGCGGGCAGTGGTCAGTGCAGAGGGCAGGCGCGCCTCGCGGGCAGCGGTCAGCGCTGCAGTGGGCCGGTGGGCTTGGACGTGTCTGGCGGCCCTGTGGCCAAGCTTCTTCCAGCTGCTGAGTTACAGCTGGGCTGATGTCCTCCTCTGGCACCCAAAGAGGGGACGCCTTCGCGGGCAGCTTTGGCATCAAGCGTGGGCATTATTATCTGGCACCCCTGTTTCACCTCACAGAGGGTTCGTTACAGAAGGCATAAAGTGAGCTATTAAGTGCAGAAAAGCCATTTATTGACTCTGATGATCTGAAAATCAAACCAAAGACCACTTCTGGTGTTTTTCTGCTTTAGGGGAACCCGTGTCCTGAAGGGAATAAATGTGGCACATAGATTCTCCTGCCTTCACATTATTGATTTCAATCTGGAATTGCCTTTGAAAAACAAAAGAATCAATTTTATTTTTTAAAAATTACTATTTCTTGATGGCTGTGCTGGGTCTTCATGCTGTGCGTGGGCTTTCTCGAGTTGAGGGGAAGCACGTGGGCTCAGTGGCTGCGGCTCCCGGCTCCAGTGCGCAGGCTCAGTGGCTGCGGCTCCGGCTCCAGTGCGCAGGCTCAGTGGCTGCGGCTCCCGGCTCCAGTGCGCAGGCTCAGTGGCTGCGGCTCCCGGCTCCAGTGCGCAGGCTCAGTGGCTGCGGCTCCGGCTCCAGTGCGCAGGCTCAGTGGCTGCGGCTCCGGCTCCAGTGCGCAGGCTCAGTGGCTGCGGCGCCCGGCTCCAGTGCGCAGGCTCAGTGGCTGCGGCTCCCGGCTCCAGTGCGCAGGCTCAGTGGCTGCGGCTCCGGCTCCAGTGCGCAGGCTCAGTGGCTGCGGCTCCCGGCTCCAGTGCGCAGGCTCAGTGGCTGCGGCTCCCGGCTCCAGTGCGCAGGCTCAGTGGCTGCGGCTCCGGCTCCAGTGCGCAGGCTCAGTGGCTGCGGCTCCCGGCTCCAGTGCGCAGGCTCAGTGGCTGCGGCTCCCGGCTCCAGTGCGCAGGCTCAGTGGCTGCGGCTCCCGCTCCAGTGCGCAGGCTCAGTGGCGGCGGCGCCCGGCTCCAGTGCGCAGGCTCAGTGGCGGCGGCGCCCGGCTCCAGTGCGCAGGCTCAGTGGCTGCGGCTCCCGGCTCCAGTGCGCAGGCTCAGTGGCTGCGGCTCAGGCTCCAGTGCGCAGGCTCAGTGGCTGCGGCTCAGGCTCCAGTGCGCAGGCTCAGTGGCTGCGGCTCCCGGCTCCAGTGCGCAGGCTCAGTGGCGGCGGCTCCGGCTCCAGTGCGCAGGCTCAGTGGCGGCGGCTCAGGCTCCAGTGCGCAGGCTCAGTGGCTGCGGCTCCCGGCTCCAGTGCGCAGGCTCAGTGGCGGCGGCTCCGGCTCCAGTGCGCAGGCTCAGTGGCGGCGGCTCCGGCTCCAGTGCGCAGGCTCAGTGGCTGTGGTGCATGGGCTTAGTTGCTCCAACTGGGGGATCTTCTCAGACCAGGAGTGGAACCTGTGTCTCCTGCACTGGCTGGCGGATTCTTATCCACTGCACGACCTGGGAAGACCCTGGAATTGCTCCTCTGTTTAGAACTTGTTATTTGACGGAGGAGTCCCGCTGATGGACAGTGCTGTGATGGCTTCAGGCGGACGGTGAGGGAACTCAGCCACGTACGTACATGTGTCCATTCTCCCCGACGCTCCCCTCTGGTCCTGGCTGCCACATGACACTGAGCAGACTTCCCTGTGCTATACAATAGGACTGCGTGGGTTGCCATATTAAATATTGGAATCAGTCTGTTTCCAGGACACTACATTCAGAAAACTAAGATCATGGCATCTGGTCCCATCACTTCATGGCAACTAGATGGGGAAACAGTGGAAACAATGTCAGACTTTATTTTTGGGGCTCCAAAATCACTGCAGATGGTGACTGCAGCCACGAAATTAAAAGACCCTTACTCCTTGGAAGGAAGTTATGGCCAACCTAGACAGCATAATTCAAAAGCGGAGACATTACTTTGCCAACAAAGGTCCGTCTAGTGAAGGCTATGGTTTTTCCAGTGGTCATGATGGATGTGAGAGTTGGACTGTGAAGAAAGCTGAGCGCCAGAGAATCGATGCTTTTGAACTGCGGTATTGGAGAAGACTCTTGACAGTCCCTTGGACTGCAAGGAGATCCAACCAGCCCATTCTAAAGGAGATCGGTCCTGGGTGTTCTTTGGAAGGAATGATGCTAAAGCTGAAACTCCAGTACTTGGGCCACCTTATACAAACAGGTGACTCATTGGAAAAGACTCTGATGCTGGGAGGGATTGGGGGCAGGAGGAGAAGGGGACGACAGAGGATGAGATGGCTGGATGGCATCACTGACTTGATGGACATGAGTTTGGGTGAACTCTGGGAGTTGGTGATGGACAGGGAGGCCTGGTGTGCCGCGATTCATGGGGTTGCAGAGAGTCGGACACGACTGAGCGACTGAACTGAAATGAACTGAACCCAGTATTTACAGAGCTCACAGCAGCTCTGTGTGTAGTTGGCATCAAGTATGGGCATCAAGTGATGCCCACAGAAGAAAATGCAACGTCCTCCAAGAGGATCAGGTGACCAATCAGTCAGTTCAGTTCAGTCAGTCGTGTCCAACTGTGAGACTCCGTGGACTGCAGCATGCCAGCCTTCCCTGTCCATCACTATCTCCTGGAACTTGCTCAAACTCATGTCCATTGAGTCAGTGATGCCATCCAACCATCTCACCCTCTGTCGTCCCCTTCTCCTCCTGCCTTCAATCTTTCCCAGCATCAGGGCCTTTTCAAATGAGTCAGTTCTTCATATCACTTAGCAATGCCAAATCTTTGAGAACCAGACAGCATGTTTCTTAATTTTAGAATGAGACTGAATTAGAACGACTTGTTTTAGGGGGCTGGTGGGTGGTGGGGCCCCCTGGGAAGGAGGGAGTGTGCCTGTTGCACGGCAGGAAGGTCTCTGAGTGCGGACTCCCTGCAGGGAGGCGTCTGCTGCAGCCTCCTCCGTCAGGGGGGCGGTGCGGGGGCTCAGAGGAGCCCGTCTGCGGCCCTAGGCCTTGGCCATCTTGGCTTATTTACCTGGGATGGACACGGGAGGGGCTGGGCTGTGGCCAGGCTGGGAGGTGTAGGCTGGACACAGCGCGTCCGTCTCCCTGCACTTTTGCCTGGCCCTTCGGCACTTCAGATGCCCCCAGGATTGTGCAAGTTTAAAAGAATTTAAGCAGCAACTGCGGGCCTTTCCATTTTCCATTCAGGCTCCTAATGAGCCTCTTTTCCAGCCCTGTTATTAGTGCCGTGAGCTGGCTTCTCCCCAGTGTTCTGCACCAAGCAGCTGCCCCCAACCCCGCCCAGAGGCCTCTGTCGTGACACGTGGACTCTGCCGTTGGCGCTTAGCTGCTTCTCCGGGGATTGTGGAGGATTAAGCGTTGCTGTCAATAACCGGAAACTGCTCTTCAATATGAAGATGTAGACAATCGGGGGCGAGAGCCAGAAGGCGCGAGACCTGCTCTTGGCCCCTGTGCCGTCTCCTCGTCGACTGTCATTTCATATAGGTGAGCAGATTTAAAAGTCATGTGACCTCGGGGACGGTGCGTGTCCAGCCTGACTTGGGGTGGGTCTGGAGGATGCATGATGCCGGGCTGGCATCCCGCTCCTCCGGTGTGGGGAACTGACCAGGCCGGGCCTTTCCACTCGCTCAAGGGCCAGGGTTCCTGGGGGAACCCGCCACCCTGATGTCCGCTGGGGCCCTGCCCTGCAGGACAGCCCAGCCCCCCTAAGCCCCAGCCTCTTCCCTGGCTCCCCGCTTTTGGTGCAGCACGCGCTGGCCGAGGTGGTCTGTCACCCCACTTCCCCTCCCGCAGAAGGCCTGCCACGGCCTGTCCCCTGTCCCTCTGCCACCCCTCCCCGTGAAGGGTGGGTCCCCGCCGTCACCTTCCCAGGCCTCTCACACGACCCCCCTCCCCGCACCCCAGCCGAGCGTCTGCTGCAGAGTATCTGTCACCCAACCAGCAGGGGTGGGTGCAGTGGGGGGGGGTCTGCTCTGGGGGACGGTGGCTGGCTCTGGGCCCTGCCCTGGAAGACACCAGGCTGCCATCGTGGGCAGGGACAGGTGCACGGTGGCCCAGGGGGCTTGTCCAGCAGGGACCGAGGTGCTGGGTGCTGGCACGGTGATGCTGCCGCTGGGGGGCGGCCCCGGGGCTGGGTTCTCGTGTGCAGTGCGCTGAGGCGGTGATCGGCTGGCAGCTGGGCTGAGCCTTGTAAGTGCATTCAGACTTTGGAATCACAGCAGCAATACAGCCCCTAACGTTCATGTCTCACCCTTCTTCCCACTTGGAGACTGTCGCGTCCACAGCCAGCGAATGAGAATTGAGAGCGGGGGCTGCAAAGGGGTGAGCTGGGGGCCCTTCCCACGCCTCTGCTCTGTGCTCGCCACGGTCACAGCGTCTGCACGTAGGCCCCTGCGGCCACACGTGCTCCCATGACAGCTTATTCTGCATCAACTGTTACCATCAAACATCCCCTTGTCCTGTGACCCTGGGATGTCACTGGGTGTCCATCTCCTGCAAGGAAGACGCATGAACCCAGCAAGTCTCCCGTTGCAGGATGCTGTTTGACACCGGCTCATGGAGTCAAAGCCTTGGGAACCCTCGAGAGCCGGCAGAGGGGGCAGACACCGAGGACTAGGCAATGAAGACTGAGAGCGCAGCAGGGCTCAGCAGGGCGTCGGGAGTTCCTCAGGAGAAGAGCTAGACTCAGAAGAACGTGCGTGTCCCATTCTTACTTTTGGAGGCAGGCCAGGCAAAACCCCTCTAGATGTAGGTTTGCCTAAATAGCGGTACCTTTACGTGTATGTGACTGAAGAGAAAAATGCAGACACACCCCTGTGATATTTTCCACCTGGTTTCCAGGGGAGAGCTGGGGGCGGGTGGAGGAGCGGTCAGCAGGTGGGGAGGGAGACAGATGTGAAAGTAGAGGAAAGTGGCTAGGCTTTAGAATTAGTTTATATGGCGCCATGCTGCATGCACGTGCAATTTTATTAAAGTGTACACCTGTGGATACCCATATAAAGACGTTTAAAAGCCCACGTCGCTGGCAGATTTTCTGTCTGAATTGATGAAGGGAGTTGGGATGGGTCCTTCTCTTCTTCTGGGTCTCAGAATGGCGTCTCTGGGCTGTTGACAGTAGCCAGGGAGCTCCGGCAGGTCGTGGTCTTGGGCTTCCTGGGCATGGATGCTCGGCGGGTGAGGGGCAGGAGGAGATAGGTCTTGCCGGAGAGGTGCGAGTCTCGTCAACGCGCTGGTGGCAGAGAGTCAGTGTCTGCTCTGCAGCCACATGGGCTCCCCCGGGCGCTGCCTTCAGGAGAAGAACAACCAGGAAGAGAGACACTGGGAGACAGATAGTTGGCTCCTGTTCCCGATGCTTAAATGAAAACTTATGAAATAATAAGCTACACAACATAAAACAAAACATCCCCATTCACTAGTAATTAAATGCTTAAACATTTAAATTATCCGCATCTTATGTTTATCAAATTGCTGGTAGCCTTCAGGCTATAAAAACATGCGTTCCTCGAGTTCCCCAGATGTTTCATAGCTTCGCTATGTTAAATCTCAAGTTGTCAATTAAACCGCTCTTAGGACGGAATGGCACTGCAAACTCCAGCACGCCACACCCCCGTGATATCAGGACTCCCATTATTAAGGAAGTAAATCTCCTTCTTCCAGAATAAAGACGTAAGGACTGTGTTTTTGCTAGAAAAAATGATGTGGGAAGTTGGCCTCCAGAGATTGTCTGTCAAACACCCTGGAAGAATCGTATCTGGGTGTGTTTATTGCAATGAACATTCTCTAAATGGAACACCAGCCGCAGCTCCGCTCTGCACACTCCCTCCTTCCCTGCGCTGAATGCAGTGTCAGGTTCAGAGGCAGACTGGGCTCGTCCACGCAGAGCTGCCTGAGGCACCCGCAGGTCAGGAGGGCCAAACAGCTCAGGAACCCGAGAAAACCCACAAAGAGGCTTTGCTGTCACCCAGCAGCCTGTGATTAATCAGGGGCCAGAGCAGCATCAACTGAGGTGGCTAACCAGGGCCACCCACCTGCCGGGCTCAGCCAGGCTGGGCAGAGGATGGCAAGCCCCTGAGCCTGGTGAGTGATGCCAACATTCCTCACCTGTAACAGGGCGGAGGTGAGCCTCGGACCAGCAAAGTATTTCTTGTTAGCATGAGAAAACAGAAGGTGTTTCATGGGATCATGTCCCCGGGACAGTCTCTCTTGCCCAAAGCTTTTCATCTCTTGGGTACAAATGTCAAGTCAAGCTGTGGCTGAAACAGATGGCGTCTCGGTCACTCCTGCTGTGTAACAAGTTGCTCCAGGAGTTAGCAGTCATTTCGTTGGGCTTCCAGATTCAGAGGTGGGGGCTTTGGCCAGGGAATGAGGGATGGCTCATCTCTGGCCCACAGTGTCTGGACCTCAGCTGGGAAGACTGGAGGGCAGGGGTGATGGCACAGCTGGGCTCTGGGATCATCCAGAGGCTTGGGCACTCCTGTGTCTGGATGACCAGAAGCCTGGGACTGCAGGTGGGGTGGCCTGGGTGGCCTGGCTCCTCACAGCCTGGGGTCAGGCACGGGCATAGTGCAGGCAGAAGTGACAGTGTCTCCTGTGACCAGCCTCTGCCTTTGGTGACCTCATGTGTTTTCCCTGTGGCCCACCCCAAGTGGGGGGCACCCAGGGAGGGGCCCTGGTACATGCAACTCCAGCCCGTAGATGCTACCACCCCTGGGGGGCTTGAGAGGCTTAAATGTTTTCTCCTCTGAGCCTGGGGGCGCTTTACAAGGGCAGTGCAGCATCGGGTGGTTCACAGAAGTGGACCCCAGTGTCAGAAGCCAGGAATCGGGGTGGGCAGGCTGAGACTTCTGTGCGAGGATGAGCACGTGGACGGTGTGTTCAATGGACACAGGAAACAGGGCAGACTGGGTCCCTGACCACAAGCGGGGCTCTTCCCACCCAGGCTCACACGGGGGAGCGCAGTCTGGAGCGTGACTGGAGGAAACGTGGACAGAGATAAGGACAAGTCTCATGATGGCGCTGACCCTGCAGGGGCTGCCGGGCCGTCAAACAAACGTAGGGGGAGTGTGTCCTGGCTCGATGTCAGCTCGCCAACAGCCAGGAAGGTGGGGCTCACGAAGGCTGTGCTGGGGGTGGCGGGGCTGAGCTCGAGCTGACCCTAAGTGAGGACTCTGCCCTCCCCACCCGCAGCCACCCCTGCCCAGCCCCCTGGGCAGCCCATCAGCACTTCGCGGGGGCCAGGACTGTGACTGGACGTATGGCCTGGCACCAAAGGATGGTTCTGCCCTTGAGGACTGGCCTCGGGGTCGGCCAGGCTGAGGAGTGCCACGAAGGGACTCTGTGCTGACCACCTGAGGGAGACCCGACTGATCCTCTGAGAAGGTCAAGCCCCTTTGCCTGCCAGGGATGGCCTCACATACCTGTGGGCACCCAGACTCTGTGTGCGTGTGTGTTCACAAGCCCCAGGAGCGCTGAAAACACTTGCTGATGCCTGGTGGCCTGGGCAGAACTGCAGCTTGCTGGCTGGGTTGTGGGAGAGGCTGGCCAGGACCTGGTGTCCTGCTGCCTGCTGGCTTCATGGGGGTCCAGGAGCTTGAGCCAAAGCCGCACGTGATTTAGGTCAGCACGCCCGCTGCAGGCTGTCCTGTGCCCTCAGTGGGCAGGAAGCGGAGGCCTGCGCTGGGGTGGGAGGGGCACCTGGACAGAGGGGGGCCTTCATCAGCGGTCGCCCAGGGCGCCTGTGAGCCCTGCAGCTTGCTCCGGGGCGGGGAGCAGGAGTGTGACATCTGCGGAGTTGGGAGTTGGGACAGCCGGTGTCCTTCGATAAAGGAGCTGTGTTTTACAAACTTGGCCTTCTCGCTGCTGCCCGTTACCAAAGCTCGTAAATCCTGCTCATCAGAGAAAAGGCCAAGGAGGAAAATGCCATCTCGGTCATTTGTCTGTCTGCACGTGTGCCACGCGCTTGACTTGCTGTAAATCTCCCTTTTAACGACTGCTGCCTGGGGCTTCTGCGTGCGCCAGTCTGCGGGCCGGGCTTGATGGCCCCGGGGGACCAGGGGCTGCCCTGGGACAGGCACCGGGGCCTTGGGAGAGCAGTTTCCAGCAAAAGAGCAAGAAAAACCACCACATTCCACGTGCTCATTTGCCGTCCATATTGCTTTTTAAGCAAAGTATATGTTCAAATCTTTCCATTAAAAAAAAAAACTGAGTTGTTAGATTTCTTATGATTTAGACAATTATTTCTATGTTCTGGATATAAGTCCTTTATCAAATATATGATTTTAAATATTTCCTGTTGCTCTGTGACTTGTCCTTTTGTTCCCTGAACAATGTCTTTCAAAGAGTGCCTGCAGAGATGCTCAGTCGCTTGGTCATGTCTGACTCTTTGCAACCTCATGGACTGTAGCCCACCAGGCTCGTCTGTCCATGACATTTTCCAGGCAGGAACACTGGAATGGATTGCCATTTCCTCCTTCAGGGAATCTTCCCAACCCAATGATTGAACCCGGGTGTCCTGCATCTACTGCATTGGCAGGTAGATTCTTTACCACTGAACCACCTGGGTAGAAATTCTTAATTTTGATGAAGCCTAATTCACCAAGTTTTTCTTATGCATTAAGCTTTAGGTGTTCCATTCAAGGACTTTTTGCTTAACCCAAAGAGTTAGACTTTTCCCCCATATGTTTATTTTAAGTGTATTATAGTTTCTCACATTCCATTTAAGCTGAAGGACTGTTCTGAACTGAGTTTTGTGTAGTGTGTGAGGCACAGCTTGAGGTCCATTGTTTTCTGCGTTGCTGGTGTTCAGTCGCTCAGTCGTGTCTGACTCACTGCCACCCTGTGGCTGCAGCACCTTAGGCTCCCCTGTCCTTCACTATCTGCTGCAGTTGCTCAAACTCATGTCCATTGAGACGATGACGCCATCCAACCATCTCATCCTCTGTCGTCCCCTTCTCCTCCTGTCCTCAATCTTTCCCAGTATCAGAGTCTTTCCCAGTGAGTCAGCTATTCACATCACGTGGCCACAGTATTGGAGCTTCAGCTTCAGTATCACTCCTTCCGATGAATATTCAGGACTGATCTCCTTTAAGATGGACTGGTTGGATCTCCTTGTAGTCCAAGGGACTCTCAAGAGTTTTCTCCAGCACCACAATTCAAAAGCATCAATTCTTCTGTGCTCAGCCTTCTTTATGGTCCAACTCTCACATCCATACATGACTACTGGAAAAACCATAGCTTTGACTATATGGACTTTCGTTAGCAAAGTGATGTCTCTGCTTTTTAATACACTGTCTAGGTTTGTCATTGCTTTTCTTCCAAGGAGTAAGCATTTTTTTTTTCTGCATTAAGATGTCCAATTGTTTTAGAAACATTTCTTGAAACAATAATCTTTCCTCCATTGAGATGTCTTTGCACTTTTGTCAAAGATCAACTGGTCATATTGTTGTGAGTCTATTTCTGGTCTCTCTTTTTGTTCCATTGAGCTGTGTGTGTGACCTCTCACCAGTATTACACTTTCTTAATCATTGCAGTTTAGGGTAAGTAAAATCCAGCAGTATGAGTCTGCCAATTTTATTCTTCTTCAAAAATACTTTGTCTATTATGCTTGCTTTGCCTTTCCACATAAACTTTAGAAAAAGCATCTGCGTGTATTTTAAAAAATCCTGCTGTGAATTTGCTTGGGATTGTGTTAACTTTACAAATGAGTTTGGGGGAGAATTAACATCTTATCCAAGTCGAGTGTTCCAATCCATGAACGTGGTATGCCTTTCCATTTATTTAGGACTTCTTATATCTTTCACTTTCGTTACACTTATGCCTACATGTTTCATGTTTTAAAGCTATAGTAAATGACATTATTAAAATTTTTTTCTTTTCTAAATATTCATTGCTAGTATATAGAAAAATAGTTGATTTTTATATGTTGACCTTTATTCTGTGAGGCGTTTCATAACTCATGTATTGATTCCAGAACTTTTGTAGATTCCTTGGGGTTTTCTGCATAGACAATGATGGTATCTGTGCACAGGGACAATGTTTTCTTCATTTGTATTCTATGGCTTTTTACTTCATGCTGTTTTCTTACTGCGCTGACTGGGACTCAGAAGGGTGTGCAACAGGAATCGGGAAAGGAAGGGAGATGCTCTTGCCTTGTCCCCAATATTATCAGAAAAGCACTCAGCCTTTGGCCAGTAAGTGTGATGCTATTCATATTGAATGGGATGCTTTTAGAAAAAAGTTTTGTTTTTGTTTTTTTGTCAGTGCTCTTTATCAGGATAAGGACGTTTTTTTCCCTCCCTCTTGAGAAAGAAAGATTGTCAAATTTTGTTAAATGTTTTTCTTGCTTCAGCCTACACGATCATGTGTTTTTTGTCTCAGTCTCTTAAGCTGGTGGATTCCATTGACTAACTCACAAAAGTGCACCGACCTTGCATTCTCAGAACAAACCCTGGTTGATTGTGATGTGTTACTCTTTTAAGGGATTGCTGAATCCAAACTGCCTGGAGTCCAACCCAGAGCAGGAAGAAATAAGCCAGGAGATTGGCTGCTGTGTTACCTCCCTTTGACTTTCAATTTCTGGCTCCAGTCTTCGCTGTTTCTTGATTTTCAGTGTCCCCAGACAGTTGCCTATGCTTTCTGCCAGGTGTTTTTACTTGTAGTCAGGGGGCGAGATGGGTGTAGTGTGTTAACTTCATCTTAACCAGAATTAGAAGTTTCTCATTTTTCATCAGTTTTTAAAATTGCCTCATTTACCAATTTTGTTTTAACTGAAATGCATTGACCAAATTAAAAAAAAAATTGCTTTTGACCAAACACTGTGGAAAAGTGTGAGCATCTCTACTCAATGTCATCGCCTGGGCCCCCTTGCCTCCAGCTTTCCCTGAACTAGCAGTCAGAAGCAGGGGTGCCTTCCTGGGGCACCCTCACCCAGCCCCACTTGGGGTCAGAGGGCCTTGGACGAGGCTGTCCTTTGCATTGGGGATGCTATGGTTGCCCGAGACAGGCTTTGAGGCCCAGCACATGTTTGTGGCCTGACTTCTTGCTGTCATCATGGTTTCTGGCACGCCTGGCCCCCTGACCCTGTTCCTGTTTCTAACATCCTTTTTCTAACACTGTTGAGCAGCTCAGAGTGCCATGCTAACAGCCTCTTCTGCACGATGGATGAGCTCCAGAGACATGGGTGCCTGGCCTTGTTACCAACAGAGGAGGCTCCCCGGGCTTCTAACAGGAGCGGAATCAACCCCTGGGGGTTCAATTACCAAGTGTCATTGTAAATTCTCTCTCAGCTGCCGTCTGCCTGCAAAGGCCGATCCTCTCATTAGGGAGATCTGAGTCCCCAGGCAAGCTGCCTGGGAGCCCTGCAGGCAGAGCTGGGGATGAGGACTCCCCCAGGGACTGGCCGATGCAGGGTGGGACCCAGGGTTTGGGCCAGGACGGTGGGCCTTGAGTGGCAGTGAGGCCGGACGTGCCGTGAGGGTCCATCTCCAGGCTGGCTGGCCCCCTTTGCTCTCATCCCTCAGAGTCCCAGGACCAGGCCTGAGGCCAGCTGTGAAGGTTAGGGAGCCTTCAGTGACTCGGGTCACTTACTGCAGCTGCGTGTCCTGGGTGGTCTCGGGAGCAGCCAGCCATCGCTCGGCTCGTGGCCGATGGGCTCTGCACCCGGCTTTCTCCCGAAGCTGCGCTTCTGTTACGGTGTTTCCTGACAGAAGCACCATCTAGGGCCTGAGAAGATGGTCTGGCTGTTGTAGCCACGCATTCCGGGAAACAAACTCACTCAGGAGGACGATGCGGATAGCGGAGTGCAGTTTACAACACCGGCGGGCCCAGGGCAGAGTCTGCTCTTAGCCAAGGACCCCCACCAGATTTTGTGAAAACCTTATATACCCTAAGCATACGTGCCCAAATCCACCTCCACAAATTCCTTGAAACTAGTCTGAACAAAGGAAAAGAAAGATACAAAGTTAACTGTGATCATATGCCTTAAGCCTAGGTAGTTAACACTGGACAATTATCAATAGGCCTGCGGTCACACCCCAATAAGCGTAATAGAATGTATGATTCTATTCGGTTACGCAGATAATTAGGGTATTCTTTTAGGCAACAGAGAGTCTAGGTATGAGCCCTGGGGCTCTTCCATGGGTGGGGGGGGGTCTGGTTTTCCAGGTGGTATGTCGTTTCTATAGGTACTGGGCACAGAGCTCCAAGTCCACAGTCCAGCCCAGGATGGAGTCCTGCTTTCAAGACGGAGCCTGTTCTGTTTCCTCCTTCACTGTGTCAGAACCAGCGTCACTGTGGGGAGTGGCGCATGTGGGTTCCTGCTCCCTGCCCCCCGCCCCCCAGACAGGCAGGGGGACGTGAGGCCAGAGGGCTGGCATTTTCAGTGTCCAGAGATGCTGTGCACTCCCCGGGGTGGCCCTCAGGCTCACACTCAGCCCCCCTCCTTATTATCTTGCCAGGGGCCTCCCCAACTCCACGCCCTGCACCCCCAAGCCCTCCAGGTGGTCTCTGAGGCAGAAGGCCACCCTCACCCCTCACTCTAAGCCCCCTGGGTGTCCCGCTTCCTGACCCGGGGACAGACCCCTGGCTGTCCTGAGCAGCCGCCCCGTGGGGACCCCTGGGAGGCCTGCAGCGCAGCCACAGCTGGGGGTAGGCACCCCTTGAGAGGCAGGTGGGGGCAGCCCTCTGCAGCCTCTGTGTTAAAGTGTGAGTCCCGGAAGCTCTCAGGCCTGGGCCTTGGGCAGAGCCTGCAAGGGGACAGGACGGACCCTCTGCTGAGCTGTAGGCCTGGGCAGCCTGACCAGAGTCCCCTTTAGGAGCTGCTGATTCCAGAAGGACAGGATCCTGGCCACCGTCCCCAGGAAGAGGCTTCCTGCCTGTGGTGGAGGCAGGCATCAGTGCCTGCACATGGCCCTGGGCTTCTCCTGGGAGACTGAGTCTGGGTTTGAGGACTCAGGGCTCTCAGGATGGGGCCAGAGCCTGGGTGGGTGGGGAGAGCTGCCCCTCCCCCACTGCCCCCTCTCACTGTACCCCCTCCTCCACTTCTCCCCCTCCCCACTGCCCCTCCCCCAATGCCCCCTCCCCCGCTGTCCCCCCATGCTGCCCCCTCCCCCACTGCCCCCTCCCCCTCCCCCCCCCGCTGTCCTCCTCCCCCACTGTCCCCTCTCCGCTGTCCCCCTCCCCCACTCTCCCCCTCCCCCGCTGTCCTCCTCCCCCACTGTCCCCCCTCTCTGCTGCCTCCCTCCCCACCCCTTCTAGAGGGGAAACAGGCGAGTATGTAAAGAGGCCCACACTCTCTTGCGCCCTGGGTGTGGGTGTGTGCTAAGTCACTTCAGTCGTGTCTGACTCACTGGGACCCTACAGACTGTAGCCCGCTAGACTCCTCTGTCCATGGGATTCTCCAGGCGAGAATACTGGAGTGGGTTGCCACGCGCTGCTCCAGGGGATCCTCCCGACCCTGGGACTGAAGCCGCATCTCCTGTGTCTCCTGCAGTGGCAGGCGGGTTCTTCACCACTAGACCCACCTGGGTATTGCCTGCAAATTTAGCCCCCACGGGGGCGGTGCGGGCTCAGGGCAGGGGCCCCCGTGTGGGTCGGTGGTCGATCTCCAGGCAGTTTCACAGCCCTCTGTCCCCTCACCCAGGGGCCACCCCCTGACCTTCGGCCGTGACTGTCCCTGAGGCAGTCTGTCCGTCTGTCAACCCGGGGCCACAGGGTTTTATGTTCAGGGAGTAATTGCTGTGTGTGGCTTCTGTTAAGCCCATGTTTTGACTGATGGCCACATCAGGCAGGAAGGGCTGGTTAACACCTAGACCTTGGAAGGAAGAATAAATACAGTGTGTCTATATATTCTCACTATGGATTAGTACTTCTCAGAGCAGAGGGCAGTCATTATTTCTTGAACCCACTTAATAATAAGTTTTTCATAATACCCACTATTAGGTGGATTTCTTTGGCTAATGTTGGAATCGATTTCCCGTAATAGTCACTGGCCAGCTTTGGCACTTCAGTCTTTGTCTGATGGCACGTTTAAGGAGCTCCCCGCGGTCTGTCCACAGTTGGATAATCTCTATCCAATAGCATACAGTTCACCAGCCGCCCCCGGAGCTGTGCCTGCTCGCAGAGGTGGGCTCCGTGTGGCTCCCGGGATGGACAAGCTGAAGGGGCGGCGTGGGGCTGGCGGGGCTCTCAGAGCCCCGATTTTCGCTCGGCCTCAAAGGGCAGGCATGTTTCTTTTCATTCTACTGCTGCTGTTGAAGCCACTTCAGAGCTCAAGCTTCCTGACCTCATTCAGGCTGCTGGGTCAGCACTGCTGAAGGGCAGGCTTGGGTTTTGTGTGTGGGGTGGGGGCGTCATGCGATGGCCCTAGGGCAGGGCTCCAGCAGTGGGAGAGCCGGCTCCCGGGCCTGGGAGGCCTAGATGGTGTGTGAGGCATCCCGGGCTGTGGGCCCAGCTCCCGGCTCTGCAGGGAGAGCGGGCGCCAAGCCTCACGCTGAAGGGGATGGAAGGGGATGTACCTAAAGGGCTTTTCCTGGTACTGCCCAGCCAACCAATGCTGTGTATTTGTACCACATAATCTACTGAGTTAAAAACACTGTTCAGACACAACTCCTGCTGTCAGGAACTTTTAGTCTGGAGGAGAGGGATGTGACCTCCAGAAGGGGGACAGGTCACTGTGGTGTAAGCTCATGTTGGGAGCAGAGCCCAGGATATTTAAAGCAAAGGGCTCGGGAGATGCTGAGATGATGAGAAGGGCAGTAGGTTCCTAAGGAAATCTCATGAGGAAGGTCAACCCAGGGGGCTGGTCTGAGAGGGCCATGAGGGTTGCACAGGAGTCCGGTAGACAGACCATAAAGAAAGTTGAGCACTGAAGAGTTCATGGTTTCAAATTGTGGTGCTAGAGAAGACTCTTGAGAGTCCCTTGGACTGCAAGGAGGTCAAACCGGTCCATCCTAAAGGAAATCAGTCCTGAATGCTCATTGGAAGGACAGATGCTGAAGCTGAAACTCCAATACTTCGGCCACATGATGTGAAAAACTGACTCATTTGAAAAGACCCTGATGCTGGGAAAAACTGAAGGCGGGAGGAGAAGGGGACAACAGAGGATGAGATGATTAGATAGCATCACCATCTCAGTGGACATGAGTTTGAGCAAACTGTGGGAGATAGTGAAGGCCAGGAGAGCCTGGCGTGCTGCAGTCTGTGCGATTGGAAAGAGTCAGACACGACTGAGCAGCTGAACAGCAACAACAAGGACAGACACAGGGCAGAAGAGAAGGAGCTTGAACAGACGGGGTGTGTGTCCAGGGCAGAGGGGTCCCTGGAAGCTCTCAGCTCCGCGGTTTGCTCCCAGCGGTTGTGGTGGTGTCCCCGCCAGCCCCTCTGGCTTTGCAGTCAGCGCGTGTCTTCTGTCCAGTCGTTGCCTGACCTTCCCCAGGCACGGTCTGTGTCCCAGCACTGGCTGCCTTCCCGCTCACCCCACCTCACGACGGGGGATGTCCTTGTCCTCGCATGCTCTGGGATCGTCCCATCATTGAAATATGCTGGTGATTGAAGCGGCCTAAGTGCTTCGTTTTCCCTCGTGCTTGGGTCATAATATTATGCTTGTGGTTGTCTTCTTTTTAAACCAGCTTGGCTTCCTCACAGACTTGGTTAGAGTGATCACGGTTGTTGGACTGAAATCTGTTTCTGTCAAAAAGTGTAGATTATCGGGAGTTCCCTGGTGGTCCAGTGATTAGGACTGGGTGCTTTCACTGTTGGGGCTGGGGTGCAGTCCCTGGTCAGGGAACCGAGACCCCACAAGCCATGAGGTGTGACTCTCCCCCCTCCAAAATCATTGTCCTCAAACATGTAGGTTATTAAATCTACAGCGATGAAGTTGACTTGGGCCTCCAGGAGGTTAGCAACAATGACCCGCTCTGCTCTCGGTGGCTGATGGCACAGCGGGCCTGCACAACCTCGCCAATATCCTCCAGCCCTCCTGGGGCAACGCGTCTCGTCTCTGGCACCAAGGGGTAAAGGTCATTGTGGAGCACGTGACCGAGTCTGTGTCTGAACCCGGGCGGCCTGACCTGGGATGAGCTCATGGAAAAGCTTGTGACGGCCCTGCAGCTGGGCCTGGGTCCCAGGTATGAGTGAGGATGGGCCAGGCTTAGTGCCCCCAAGCCTGCTCCCTGGCAGCCTGAAGGGGACCTTGGAAATGATTCAGTGTGAGCCAGGGTAGGGGTCACCGCAGGTTCCTAGGTGTGCTGTCCCTTCCCCAGCGGTGTAATGCCCTCAGGCAGGGCCGCAGGAGGGGTCCCAGCCATCCCCGCTAGTCCTGGAAGTTCCTGGTGGTGGCACCAAGTCCTGCCCCCAGAAGCCCTGGGTCTTGGGCTGTCAGGGCTACAGTTCTTGTTGGCATGACTTTCTGGTTTTCTTCCTAGTTGTTAAGAGATGAAGGTGCATTTCATAACCGAAAGAGTCCACACGCCAAGGAACTGGGCCCCGGTCCCGCTGCAGGTCCCTCCCAACCCCAGACAGACACAGGCTCGGGTGCAGGACAAGGGATGAACCCCTCACTGGTGCTGGGCGAGTGCCAAACACACCCGGATGAGCGCAGTGAGCTGGGGCTTAGCCAGCGAGGGGGCATCAGAAAGAGAGGATGGGGACCTCCACCAGGAATCTGGAGACACAGCAGGGACCCTGCGACTCCTGGGTGGCTGGGAGTGTCCACCTTCACGTGATTTGGGAAGACCAAGGACCTGACCCCGGGCTGCCACGGATTACAAACGGCAGTCGGTGGGGGGACGTGCAGGCAGCCCTGGGCTCACACTCCCCAGGAAAGAGGTGCTCAGGGAGACTCAGCTTCTGCACAGACTCCTCTCCTGGCCTGGCTTTGCGTGTGTTTGCTGAAGAAGGTGTTCCTTGGGTGTGTGTTTGAGGAAGGCCCTTCCCTGAGAACCTGGCAGAAACGTCCCCTGGAGAGTGGGGGACCCTCAGCCTGGCTCGGGGGCACCAAGGGCCCAGGCCCCTCCCCCTGGGGGTGACACTGAGTGACACTGGGCCAAGAGCCGCTGTCCTCAGAGTACCTGGCTCTTTCCAGGGAGCCGCTGTGGAGGATGGGGAGCAGACAGTGGTTTGGGGTTGCCCCTGGACCTCAGGTGCAGGCTGAGCTCTGGGACACAGTTTTCTCTGGAACGTGGGTCTTAACTCCTGCTTCTAGGGTGCTGGGAGGGTGACCTGGGGGGACGCGCTGTCCAGGGCACATTGGTGCACAAGACCCCTGACCCCAGGCGAGAGCTGGGGCCACCTTGTGGGGAGGTGGTGCTTCTCTCGTATGATCCTTTGAATTAAACGCCTGCTGGGAGGCTGGCCTGACTCCTGGTGATTTTGTTCGGCTGAAGCTATTAGAAATGCCAAAGATACATGGCTTGATAAATATAATTTCAAAGGATAACATCAAATAAATCATCACTGTTGTCAAGTTATGTTTAAATACACTCTGTTTACAAAATCAATTGTGCTGTACACAAAGCAAATAATGTCCTCAGTGGGCAAAGTGAGAAGTAATCGCCCAATCAATTATTAATAAATACTTTCTAAGGAAAGTATCTCTAAATATGGCTGTCCGGGTACTAACAGTGAGATCTCAGGCGCAGGAAGCACTGCTATCAGATAAATATTCGGGGGCTCAGGCACCGTGCCTGCCTCTGCTTCGTGAGCTGGCAGGAAGCCTTTCAGAACTGCTGTCTGCACCCAAGGCCCCACCAGGGACTGAGCCTCACAGCTCTGAGTCCTCACCCCTCCCCGCCGCCACGGAGCACGGGATGCATCTGGAGCTCTTCTGAGATGCGCTGTACCCCACGTGTCATGAAAACTTTTGGGCACAGAGAAGGTGGGGTTTTTAAGTTCCTGTTGATCCAGCACTTTAAGTTTTCCCACGCGCCAAACGTGTCCATACACTGTGCCACTTGACCCTAACAGTCCCGTCCACACACACTGTGCCACTTGACCCTAACAGTCCCTGTAACTGCAGTTACTAAACACAGAAAGGAGTATGTCCATAAATCTTGCTGAATAACTGGATATCTAGATGCAAAAGAGGATCTTCCCCCTTGGCTCAGATGGTAAAGAATCTGCCTGCAGTGCAGGAGACGTGGGTTCTATCCCTGGGTCGGGAAGATCCCCTGGAGAAGGGAATGGCAACCTACTCCAGTATTCTTGCCTGGAGAATCTCATAGACAGAGGAGCCTGGTGGGCTACAAGTCCGTGGGGTTGCAAAGAGTCAGTCACGACTGAGCACGCAGATGCAAAAATAAAAAAGCAGGGAGTGCACATGCCTCTTGCACACGACACAGCAGAGGGTGCACAGCCCACCTAAGCCGCCCCTCCGTGGGCCCCAATCTCCCCCCAGTAGAAGGACCCAGCCCCGCCCCTGGGGGAGTGAGGAGCAAGGGAACCTGTTGTTTCTCTCCTTCCCCAGTGCTGAAGTAGGGGCCTGAGAAAGCCTTGCCTAAATTCCTTGTCCAGCTTCTATCAGTATTTTTCCTTTTAATTTATTTATTTTTAATTGAAAGATAATTGTTTTATAATATTGTGTTGGCCTCTGCCATACCTCAACATGAATCAGCCACAGGTGTACATATGTCCCCTCCCTCTTGACAGTCACTTTCTATTGGTGGGGAAGGCCAAAGACCCTGGTCAGTATCAGGGGGCACGACGGCATGACAGGCGGCCCTGCTCCTGTGCAGGGACCATCTCCTGGTCATCATGATGGCCTGCTGCAGGTGACCAGGACGAGGGAGCTGTACCTGGGCCGCTGGCCGCATCCTTCCTTCCAGGGCAGACTGGGGCTGGGGTCTGAGTCCCTGCTCCCGTGGAGGGACCATGTCCAGTCATCGTGATGGCATCTCTGATGGCTCTTGTGTATTCTGTAGGAAGATCTCAGGCAATGGCTTCTGCCGCCTTTGAGAACGTGAAGCTTAGGCAAGTAAATAAAAAGACGGTTTCTGGTAAATGAAGTCCATGCCACTGGTTGTTAATCGCAGGGCCTTCTCACCAGGGTCCCGGGAGCTTCTGTCTGCAGCCCAGCTCACCTTTCTGGGGATCACTTGCCTGCATTTTATTTGTTTTAAAAGAATCAAATCAATATTTTATGTAAGAAATATGGTCATTCCCAAACCATACATAATTCAAATCTTTCTGAAGGTAAGCTCGTCAATCTTCAGGATGGAAGCGAGTCGCCCGCTCTGCTTGGTTAATATCTGCGGGGTTCGTGGTCGGGGTACAGGTGGTGGGGGTCGGCAGCCTGGGCCGGCGCGGGCAGCAGCTTGACCGCTGTCTTTGGGGGGCTTGTGGCTGCAGGGGCAGGGGGCGGGGGCGGCAGGTCTGGGGTCCTCAGCCGCGCTCTCAGGGAGACACCTGTCTGGACCCCCAGGTGGGGGCTGAGGTGGGAGTGAGGAGAGGAGGTGGGGAGGTGGCGGCGTGGGGGAGGTCATTCGTTCCCTTAAAAATGCTCCTTTTAAACACTTAAATCTTTTGTTATAAGTTGAAAATATACCGTGTGCACCTGAAACAGCCGTACACAGACCCCGGCAGCAGGAGGCAGGAAAGAGCTTTACTAGCCTCTCGTCCCGGCGCCAGAGCTGCCCCGCCTCTGGCCCGGCCCCACCCCGCCCGGCTCACCGGCCCCGCCCCGCCCGGCTCACCGGCCCCGCCCCGGCCCGCCCCATCCTGCCCCGTCTTCCCGGCCCCGCCCCGCCCAGACCCCGCCCCTCCCCGCCCCCATACTGTCTTTATGGCCCCCCTGGAATTGTCTGGACGACGCCTGCAAATCCACATCCACTTTGTGAAGTTGGTAAACGACAGTGTGTTATCTGTTCTGTACTTTGCTTTTTCATTAATGAAATATTTAAACTTTTAGTTGCTCAGTTGTGTCTGACTCGCTGCGACCCCACGGGCTGCAGCTCACCAGGCTCCTCTCCATGGGATTCTCCAGGCAAGAATACTGAAGTGGGTTGCCATTTCCTCCTCCAGGGACTGAACCCGGGTCAGCAATGCAGGCAGATTCTTCACCATCTGAGCCACCAGGGAAGGCTAAAAGTAAAAATGTACTTGGCTTTTTTACTAATGAAATATTTAAAGTGTATAAAAAATAGGGAATAAGACACCAACGCCATTCTCCACAACTCAGCTTAAGAAATAAAACATGACAAGCACGCCCTGGGGACCTTCCACACCCCACCCCCAACCCCACGGAGGGCACCCAAGCTCTGAATTTGGTGTTTATTATTCTCATGCATACTTACAAAATACTTTTAACGGTGTGTGTATATTGATAAACTGTGTATGTATTGATAAACAGCATGGATGTATTGATATACAGTGTATTTGTATTGATAAACTGTGTATGTATTGATGAACAGTGTCTATGTATTGATGAGCTGTGTGTATGTATTGATGAGCTGTATGTATTGATGAGCTGTGTGGATGTATTGATGAGCGGTGGGTATGTATTGATGAATGGTGTGTATGTATTGATGAGCTGTGTGGATGTATTGATGAGCGGTGGGTATGTATTGATGAGCTGTGTGGATGTATTGATGAGCGGTGGGTATGTATTGATGAGCTGTGTGTATGTATTGATGAGCTGTGTGTATGTATTGATGAATGGTGTGGATGTATTGATGAGCTGTATGTATGTATTGATGAGCTGTGTGTATGTATTGATGAATGGTGTGTATGTATTGATGAGCTGTGTGTATGTATTGATGAGCTGTGTGTATGTATTGATGAATGGTGTGTATGTATTGATGAGCTGTGTGTATGTATTGATGAATGGTGTGTATGTATTGATGAGCTGTGTGTATGTATTGATGAACGGTGTGTATGTATTGATGAGCTGTGTGGATGTATTGATGAACGGTGTGTATGTATTGATGAGCTGTGTGGATGTATTGATGAGCTGTGTTTCCCGAGGTTTCCCTACAGTGATATACGGGACACTCGTCCCCCCACATCCTGCTCTCTTGCTGGTGTCTGTTCCGAGACTCACACCTGGGTCTGTGCCTCCTCCCGTGTGCTGCAGTGGCCTGTTGTGTCCAGAGGGGAGCGCACTGCTTGTCCCCGTTGGCTACTGTCCACCACATATTCTGACGCCACAACATCAGGAGGAACGTGACTCCAGTTTCCAAGAGCAATTCCAATATTTCCAGAGGCCGCAGCTTCTCTGACGGGCGTGGTCTCGGCAGCAACACCCCCGTCTCTGTAAACACATGGTCAGCGCTATTTGTAACGCTGACCTCAGGCCTCCCCCATCAGTGGGGTTGAGCAGGGGCCGCTGCCCCTCCAGAGGGATGCTGTGGCCAAGTGCTGGCATGGGAGGGAGTTGAGGGGTGCTGAGGGGGCTTCAGATTCTGGGCAGTGTGTCTGGCAGGGGCAGGTTGGTCCCTGGGGGCACCTCCACGGTCCCCCAGAGATGCTGGCCCTCAGTAGTGATGCCCTGTCTTGCCCAGTGGGGACACGGGGAGCCTTACTGGCTCCCTCTGAGGGACTCTCCTGACGGGGGAGAAGCTCAGAGGGCCGGTGCCCACAGAGGAGGTGGTGGGTGTGGCTTTGGGGTTTTATTTATTTAAGGGGCCAGTCACCCAGGGAGAGGATTGAAATATTGAGCTGAGATGGCCAGAGAGCCAGCAGGCTCCGCCATGCAGTTCAGGAGTTTCTGCTGATTTTTGAAAAGTGCCCTTCCTGCTTTTGAAGTGGAGCCAGAAAAGCACTGAAGTCCAGGACCTGGTTGCAGAATGCGTCATTTAGTTATTTACTGCACACGGTTTTTGTGATTTTTCTCCATTATTTGTTGAGCAGGACTTCTTTTTCAGGAAACACATTTACACGTTCAGACATTTGAGAAGATGTGAACCTCAAATGATCAAAAAACCCAAAAGAGTCATGGTCCGGTGAATTTGTGGAAAGTTATCTCCAGGTCCTGGGACAAGGGGTCTCCGCCTCCAGAGTTGCGAGAATACGTCCCCTCATCACCCCCAGGGGGTGCAGTGATGTGGCTGAGAGCCCCCTGGATGCTTGGGGGCTGTCCTGTAACTGGACCAGAAGGGCTTGTTTGCCCAAATGTGGCAGTCGCAGCTTTGCACGAAAGCAAGCTACCCAGAGCCTGGGCACAGCAGTAACCTGACCTGTGATGCTAGATGAGCACAGGATAAGAAGTAAGTATTTTCTAGTATTTGAGAAACAGTTGAACTTTGAAGTATAGAGACACCCAGTGTTTGCTTCTGATTTCTGGTAGTCATTAATATTCCATTGTCTTCACCCTCTGAAAAGGTGTGTGGAAGCTGACCGTGTCAAGGAAGAGCCACAGGTTAGAGGTGCTATGCGCTCAGTCGCTCAGTCCTGTCCAGCTCTTTGCAGCTCAGTGGACTGTAGCCCCCAGGCTCCTCTGTCCACGGGATTCTCCAGGCAAGAGTACTGGAGTGGGTTGCCATTTCCTACTCCAGGGGATCTTCCCTACCCAGGGAGCAAACCTGTGTCTCTTGGGTCTGTCGCGTTGGTAGGCGGATTCTTTACCATTAGTGCCACCTGGGAAGCCAAGATTTGCTTTAAATCAGCCAAATAGAGCTAATTGACTGTTTCCTAAACTGGTCCAATAGGAATGGAAAACTTGAACTTTGGTCTTCGCATGGTGTTTGTGAGGAGGTGGTCTCGGGAAGGAGGGAGGGGGACTCAGGAGTGACATGTAAAATTAGGGCTCACTGCTCTGGTAGAGTCAGGAAAGCTGAATTCTGCCCCCTCTCTGTCCCCTCCCCACCTGGAGCCTGGGGTCCCCTGGGGCGGGGAACATCTGAGCTCCCCTGCTGTCCGAGGGCCCACACTGTCCACATCTCTGGCTTCTAATATCGCGGTCATGGAATTCCATTTGGTTTCATAAATCTGCATAAATAATTTAATTTAAACGACTTTCATCACTGAGACCTGCCTGTTACCGTGAAGTTTACTAAGATTAATCCACCTCCTTAGAATTTAGATCAGCCTGGGAGAACATTCCTTCAGATGAAGCAAGGACATAATTTTAGTTAGGGAAAAAAAAAAGTCTGGTGAACTGCAAGCAAAATGTCCTCTGATCATTCCCACTGCTCTGATGGCTAATATGGACCACTTTAAAATGTCACAAGAGAGGGGTCTCTGAAATAATGGTGTAGAGACAGTGCAGTGCTTTTTACTTGGTAACAAAGTATTAGGAACTCAGTAGCTTAAAACAAGACGCATCAATCGTCCTCTGGCAGTGGGGTCAGAGGCCTGAAGTGTGTCCATGGGCTCCGGCCGCCGTGTGGGCAGGGCGGGTGCTCCTGGGTTCCCTGGGGAGGGCGTGATCCCGGCCTCCTTCTGTCCAGAGGCCCCCCTGTTCCTGCTTTTCCTCCACTTTCAAGCCAGCAGCCTGGCGGCTCCAAGGTCATTTCCATCTGCTCTGCCCCCACAGCTCCCCTCCTGCGAGGACCCTCATCCCGACGTCACTCACATCATTTCAGGTGTTCGTGTGACAGTTCATTTCATGTGTCAGCCTGCTCGGGCGCCGGCTGCCTGGGTGGCTGGTCAGCCTTCCCTGGGTGGGTCTGTGCAGTGCTTCTTTTCTTTTTTTAACATAATTGTGTTTGCGTATTTTGGCTGTGCTGGGTCTTTGCCGCTGCTTGGGCTCTCCCCTAGTTGCTGGGTGGTGCGTGGACCTCTCCTGCTGTGGAGCAGGGGCTCCAGGGTGTGGGGGCTTCAGCAGATGCAGCTCCCGGGCTCTGGAGCGCAGCTCCATCCTTGGGGTGCACGGGCTTAGCTGCTCCGAGGCACGTGGGATCCTCCCAGACCAGGGATAGAGCCTGTGTCTCCTGCACTGGTGGGCGGATTCCTCACCACTGAGCCGCCAGGGAAGCCCCTGTGCAGTGTTTCTGAGGGTGACTGGTGTTTGGCCAGTGACCAGCAGAGAAGGTGGTCCAGTGTGGGCAACCCGCCGAAAGCCCAGGGGAAGAAAAGAGGGGGGCATCTTCCTCTGCCCAAGCTGGGCCTCCCCTGCAGCCCCCCGCTGACCCCCTTGGTCACACATAAACACACACTTACGTGCACTCTCTCTGCTTCCCTTTTAATGAGCCCCTGAGATTCAGGGATCCAAGCTTATTGCGGCCCACCAGGCTCACCCTGAGAACCTCTGCCCACCCCCCGCACCTCTGAGCAGACTGCCTGCAGCCCTGCCCCCCTCTCCGCCCCATGCACACCCGGGACGTGGTTCTTGTGGAAGGAGAAGAGATCAGACCCCACCTGGGTGAGATTGTGGATGTGTGGCTCGTTGACTGTGTTCTCCAGGAGCTCTTTGAAGATGCCTTTCTGAAAAACAAGGGAGAGCCCCTGGCCACCACTAGGCACGCATCTGTGGACCCACAGGGGCTGGAGTTTCTGGAGCGTCGGAGCTGAGCCTCCCGCGGTTGCCCAGCGGGCGCCGGGGGTGGGGGGCAGCGTGTGGCTGCGGCTGTGACTCAGGGGTGCCAGGCCTGCGTCTGTCTCCTGTCTCGTTTTGTTCCTAATCACACCTTCCATCCATCTTACTGACCGCACCATCCGTCTCTGCCAGGCTGTGGCCCCGAGTGATGCCTCGGGTGTGTTCTATCGCTGCATTTTGTGTTTCCAGACACTTCTCATCCAACAAAAGCTTATTTCCCTCCAGGGGGGCCCCTGCCCGGGCTTCCAGATGCTCCATCTTTTCTGCAGTTATTAGGGCCAGAGGATGCCTGGGAATTTATTAAGATGTGTGTCTTGATCCCCGAAGCTTCATGGAGGCTGGAGTTTCCCGCAAACAGGGTGGGGGGCCTGGAGGCGGCCAACCGGGAGGTCAGGCCCGCAGGAATCTCCAAGGTCACATCTTTCCCAGGTACACGGGGCGAGGGGCCCGGCAGGGGGGCCCCGCCCAGGATGACTCTTAGGGCCAGGTGACTCCAGAGCTCACCGGGGTGTGCTGCTTCTCAGCTCCAGCTCCTCTGCTAACCCTGTCCCTCCCCCCTTCCCGGGGGCTCCCCAGACACCCTGCCCGTGGGACACCATCTCAGCCTGCTGGGGTGACGCTGACCACAGATGGGACCTGCTGTGATGGCAACTCTGTAGCCACCGTGCTGGGTCCCCTTTAATCCATTAATGGCACCAACCTGGGGAAATGCTGCAGCTCTGTATTTTGATGAGAAATGGGTTCAGGGCTGGCACCACTGCGTGTGGGCTGTGGGGGGAGCAGAAAGGGTCCTGACTCCAAGGACCCTGCTTTCAGGAACTGGTGAGAGACATCTCCCGCGTTCCAGGGGTTCCCTGTCCACCCCGACTGGCACAGCTGCCCTCCTCGCCCCTCACCCCTGGGGCCCCTCCACGCCATGACCTCAGTGGACACCCCTGACCCACCCCAGCCAGTCTGCCATCAGGACTCCCGGGCCTGCTCCGCGAACCGATCCCAGAGGCAGGAGAGCAGGACCGCCCCCCACCCCCGCCCCTGTTCTGACCATTGTCCCCGTCACGGCTCTGGGTGGCCCACGTGCCTTGCCCTCTCGCCTGGTGGGGTGCGGGGGCTCCTCTGGAGCGGGAAGGACTGACAGCCATTCGTGCTTTCTTCATCCTTCTCTGTTTCAAGGTCACCTTTAAAAAAGTCACCATCTCTCGGCTACACGGACGGGTTCGTCTGCTTCCAAACGCAGGCTGAGTGGCCGACGCAGCAGGGCACAGCTGCACTTTATTGAAATAAATAGCAGCAGCTTCTGCCACAAGGGTGGGGGTGTGAGTCCATCTGGGGGAGTGGACGCCAGGAAGCCGGAGCTGGGTGTGGGGACATGAGCTGGGGGGGAACCTGGATGAGGGTCCAGGGCCGGGAGGGGCTGAGTGGACACCTGGGCCCGGGGGGAGGGGATTCTGAGTCACCATGGACCCTGCGCCTCAGTGACCGCCCCTCCCCAGGAGTGACGGGCTGGGGACCCCCACCCCCGCGTCCTCACTGGCTGAGGACTGCTCCAGTGTCAGCTTGGGCACTGGCCGCCTGGCACACGCGTGGGCAGAGTAGGGAGTCACGGGGCAGCTGGGCCCGGGGTGGCGTGGGGTGCAGACAGGGCTGCTGCAGGGACTCACAGGTTCCAAGACAGGAGGTCGCCTTTCCTAACTGTTTGGAAATTTAACTCAAGGCAATAATTTCATCCAAAATTGTAATAAATGTATTGTTTTGTATGGGTCTCAAGTTGGAAGCAACTACTCACAGTTAAGACTGATAATTACTACTAAGTAGAAATAGAAAAATAGAAAATAGTCCGATATAAAAAACAAATGTGACGGTGTGACAGTTACGGTGTGACCTCGGGTTACGTGTCCACAGGACCTGCTGTACCTCACTCTCTCTGAGAGGTGGCGTTTGACTCCCATGTGGACTTCCTGTGATGACCAGACCTTGGCTTCGCTTCCGTCCTGAGGGTCCTGGTTGGCTGAGCACATTATCGTGTGACCTCGGGTTACCTGTTCACAGGACCAGCTGTACCTCACTCTCTCTGAGTGGTGGCGTTTGAAGCTGTACCTTACTCTCTCTGAGTGGTGGCATTTGATTCCCATGTGGACTTCCTGTGATGACCAGACCTTCACTTCTCTTCCGTCCTGAGGGTCCTGGTTGGCTGAGCACACAGCACCGCGGGGAAGGGTGTGAGCTTTTGAGGCCACAGGCCCAGAGCGTGGGCTGGCCACCTCCCAGGTGACATCTGGCAGAATTTGGCACGTTCCTGAGAGCCCCTTGGGTTGGCTGCTGGCCACGGCAGTGACTGGATGCAGGGCCTCTGGACCCATCTGCCTCCTTCCAACAATCCGCGTGCCCTCTGCTGCCAGTCCTGTCTCTGACTGTTAAGGAGGAAGCCAGCCAAGCAGACCCATGTGGACGCCTGTGTAATGGCGCCCCGGGGGTGACCTGGTCAGGGGCGTCTTATCCAGGGCTGCTCACCTGCAGGGCCCTCGGCCACTGGAGTGCAGAGCAGTGTGCTGGGCGGCCCCCTCCTGACCCCGGGGCCCTGGCTCAGGAGCCCGTGACCAGCCCTGTGATGACGTCGCTATGGGCTCTCTTGTCCCTTGTGCCCTGGACGGCACACCCCAGTGGACACGCCCCGGGGCGCAGCTGTGATGTGCTGGTCTCACCTGGACTTTTCTCCTCTTTACCCCCCGTCAGCCTTTTAAAAGAAAAAGGTACCCGATTCAGCCCGCAAAATTGAGTTTATTGGGGAATAGCTGAGGAATCGCAATTCAGGATGAGTGAACTAGGGCCAATCCCAGGTGAGTCTGGAGAACAGAGTTGGAGGTGGTTGGAGACTGTTTTGAACACAAGTTCACGGCGGGAATGAGAGTTCTAAGTGTACCTGGTGACTGCTCCCCCCTCGTCAGCGACAGATGAGAACCACCGCCCCCAAAGCAGAAGTGTGGGTTAGATCGGGTATTTGCTTGTACTTGAAAATTCCACCAAAATCCAGGTGTATTCAAATATTCAGCTTAAAATTTTTTCAGAACTGTTTCCCTGTTAGATGTTTGGCCAGACAGAGACATTGGTTTGACATCTGTCAAAGGAAACTCCAGCACCATAGCAGAACAGGGCAATCCTTTAAAATAGAGTATTCCCACAGCACTCACAAAATATACATCCATTCATATGAAATACAGTCATCCCTCTGTGTCTGTGGGAAGTTGGTTCCAGGACCCGCAAGGATACAAAATCTGAGGATGCTCAAATCTGTTATAGAAAATGGCCAAGTGTGTGCATATAACCCCCTCCAACACCCTTTCTATACTTTAAATCATCTCTAGATTAATACCTCACACAATGTAAATCCACGTAAATAGTTGTAAATACAATGGGAATGTCATGAAAGGAGTTAACTTCCAGCGGCAAATTCAAGTTTTGCTTTTTGGAACTTTCTGGTACTTTTTCTGAATATTTCTGATCCTTAACAAGTGATACTGAGGATGCAGAACCTGGGGGCATGGAGGGCTGACTGTAGTTCTTATTTCTCATGTCTATTGTGTGAAGAAACTACATCAGCTTAGATTTTGAAGGTGGAACTTAAAAGATCGAATTCGACCCTGAAACAGATGACATTGTTTACTAAAGACTTTTGCTTTTTTTTCTACCAGAAATTCAAACTCAGTTTTTCCCTTTGTTTTCTAATCAGCGCTGAACTCCTTTCCTTGGAGAAGGTAGGAAGCTTTGTTATTCAGAAACAGGAAAGTCCAGGTGATTTGATGAATATTCATATGGGCAATTTAATCAGTGTCTTCTCATTATCTGTATTTCCATTTGAAGCTGGTTCCAAGAATATAAATAAAGATTGCACAGCAATTGTATCAACTTTCATTTCTCTCTGAGATACTCAAGCTGCTATCAATAGCCTCCACACTTGGCTTTCTGTGTCCTGGGTCGTAGAGACAAAGTTGGAAAACTGGGGTTCTTTGCCGGAGGAATGAACACCCTGGGAATTCTAGTTACGTCTCACAGGTACCTGGTATTCTCACCTTATTAGATGTTAAGTAGGTTAGCCAGCATGATTTTCCAGGAGGTTGCCCCTTGTTAACAACAATAACAGCATCAACCATAATAATAAATCTAAAGCTGTGTGGGGTGAAGGGGAGCAGCCCTGGAGACTGGGTCCCCAGCTCTCCCCTGGCGCCCGCCTGTGGCTCAGAGGATGGAGAGGGAGCGTCCCCTACACAGCGACCTTGCTGACGGCTGTGTGTGGATTGTCGCAGAGGGCGGGTGACGTTCTGGGAGGACTGTGGGGCAGGTAAGAGGAAGACAAACCAAGAATTGGCCCACGGATGGTCAAATCTCCCCAGCTCCTGACAGCCCAAGTCAAAGAAACCAACCCACAGACCTGAGGAAACGGCTGCTTCGTTAGTGGTCAAGCAAACAAAATGAGAGTGAAATGCCACCACGTCTCACCTGTAACCGTGACGATGACCGCAGATGCAGCCCAGGGTGGGTGGGCTGCAGGGGAAGGCTGGCGGGGGGCCCGAGCCCCCAGAGGGCTGTCTGTTGATGGCAAGAGCTTTAAAAAGGGCAAACCCTCCATCCAGAAGTCTCCGATCCAGGGGTTGGTCCTGGAGAAATTACTAGATGTGATTTTTGCATAGGA
Organism: Bubalus kerabau; assembly: GCF_029407905.1. Lineage (NCBI taxonomy): Eukaryota > Metazoa > Chordata > Mammalia > Artiodactyla > Bovidae > Bubalus > Bubalus kerabau. The sequence goes on along the minus strand of NC_073645.1, from coordinate 52,891,805 downwards.
TAATAATTAAAAGGCTGTAATAATGGAAGATTAGAAGCCATGTCAGTGCTCAATACCAGGAAACTGGCGAGCGGCACTGTGGCAGATCCATAGGTCAGCTGACTGTCCATGTAGGTGGGAAAGGCACGTGGGACCGTCTGCAGGACCACTGGGCACAGAGACGAGGTGTGCGGCATCCAGCAGCTGGTGGGTAGGGATGAGACGCATAGAAGGCGTCTGCAGGGGATGGAGAGAGGAGAGCAACCACAGGAGGCCCCTAAGGGAACCCCCAGGGGCCAGGGGGACAGAAGACAGTGTCAGAGGAGGCCGTGAATGAGAGCGGGAGCCAGGGCTTCCGACGCGAAAATGCACTCGGATATTTCAGGAAAAGCAGAAGGAGACAGGTGGGCCCGGCTGTGGGCCAGAGGTCAGCGCCCAGAACAGAGTAACCAGCTCGCTCTCTAGAAGCTGTGACTAGGGCGGGCTCTTGCCTTCTTCTCTGGGCACTTCCGAGTCTTTGGGTTCTCCTGCAATGAACCTTTACCGCTTTGGTAGCCCCTGAACGAACGTGTAAATACTGCAGCAACCCTCCCCTGTGTGTTTTTCTCTTTCCCTGTTTCTGTTCACCCGGTCAGCACTCCAGCTGGTCAGCAGTCGGACTCTGGCCCCAGCGATGTACCCATTTCCCTGACAGGACCACCTGATCCAGTGGTACCCTGCTCTGCTCCGTCTGAGCCGGCTTCTGTTGAAATGCTGTAAGAAAGATGAACTTCTCTCTGAGCCCCGCACTGGGGATTATAAAAGAGTAATGATTCAGTGACTTAAAGATTTAGTAGCCAGGTTGTTACAGGCTTAGAGCAGAAAGAAGATTAATGAGCTACTAGCTTAACATATGTCTCAGAAAAAGAGCAGTCATTTAATTTCCAACTTTGTAGAACTTGTATCAGCTCCCATTTTGCAAGAATAGTTACTTTGCAACGTGATTTTTTTTTGCTCTCAAACCAGCTGATTGAAATAAACGATGAAGTCCTCCCAGGATAAAGAGATGGCTCGGAGTTCAGGGCTTGGTTCATGTAGGGCCTAGGAAGCCAAGTGCTGGCTCTCCATAGGAGGGCTTTCAGCCTCTGGACTGGGGCCCTGGAGTCTGGCTGGAGGCGGGGCCTCCTCCTGTCTTCTCCCTTTTGGGGTCGGGGTGTGGAACCCTTGGGGCTCTCCTCTTTTCTTCCCTCTTGGATCCTGGGGGCCGGGGGCACCATCTGCCACACTGCAAGGGCCCTGGGAGGCCCCTGTGGAGGCCCCCAGTGAGGGGCTGAGGCCGCCAGCCTGCAGAGGAGGCTGCCCGGCCAGCAGACCCTGAGCGGAGACACCGCTAAGCCACCCCTGCGTTCCTGACATACAGAAACCCCCAGGTAATAAATGCTTGCTGCTTTTAGCCACTAAATTTGGGGGTAATTTGTTCTGCCGAGATAGAGAACTCAGATTCTGCCCATGACGTTTCAGCTAGTTCCACTCCATTTTTTTCCTGCCGTATTTTAAACAAAACTCGCGATATCATGTCATTTCATTTGTAGATAATTCAGTATCATTTTGGGCACTTTAAAAAAACATATGGAAAATTACAGATGAAAAATTAGGAAATAGCAATGTATCTATTGTTCCCCATGTTGACATTTTGCGCTATTTATTCCTGATCTCTATGTTTTCCTTAGATATAGAGCATTTTAGATAATACTGAAGCTCTGCCTGAGACCCTCCCATCTTTCTCTCCTGTGGACATTTCCCAGCCCTGAGAGGGACGCACTTTTAGCCCATGAGTAGAGCCTCCTTGCTCTGCACAGATAAATAACAGAGTGCAGCTTGTGTGTGTCTTAAAATGTACATGTATGTTGGACTTCCCTGGAGGTCCAGTGGTTTGGATTTCCTGTTTGCACTGCAGGGGTGCAGGTTCAATCGCTGGTCAGGGAATTAAAATCCCACATGCCATGCAGCACAGCTGAAGTATAAAATATTATACACCTGTAAATAGATACTTTATAGTAATGAATTTATATTATGTAACCCCCAGGGTGGGCTTCCGCTTACACTCCCCACCAGGCCCCCTTGTCCTCACTTTGTGGACCCGACACCTGCTGTAGTCTCTGCAGTGGGAGGCTGTGCAGGGCTGTCTCTCTGTGTCAGTAGACACTTCCTCATGACGGTCAGCTCCCTTCCCCACAGGTGGCCTTGTCTTCAGAGCCTTTGTGTGTTTGGCTCAATGGGCTCTGCTGCTTGCTGATTTGTAGGAAAGTCAGTACCTTCCTCATATCACATCATATCAGTCGCTCAGTCATATCCAACTCTTTGAATCGCAGCATGCCAGGCCTCCCTGTCCATCACCAACTCCCGGAGTTCACTCAGACTCATGTCCACCGAGTCAGTGATGCCATCCAGCCATCTCATCCTTTGTCATCCCCTTCTCCTCCTACCCCCAATCCCTCCCAGCATCAGAGTCTTTTCCAATGAGTCAACTCTTCGCATGAGGTGGCCAAAATACTGGAGTTTCAGCTTTAGCATCATTCCTTCCAAAGAAATTCCAGGGCTGATCTCCTTCAGAATGGACTGGTTGGATCTCCTTGCAGTCCAAGGGACTCTCAAGAGTCTTCTCCAACATCACAGTTCAAAAGCATCAATTCTTCGGTGCTCAGCTTTCTTTACAGTCCCACTCTCACATCCATACATGACCACAGGAAAAACCATAGTCTTGACTAGATGGACCTTTGTTGGCAAAGTAATGTCTCTGCTTTTGAATATGCTATCTAGGTTGGTCATAACTTTCCTTCCAAGGAGTAAGCGTCTTTTAATTTCATGGCTGCAGTCACCATCTGCAGTGATTTTGGAGCCCAGAAAACTAAAGTCTGACACTGTTTCCACTGTTTCCCCATCTATTTCCCATGAAGTGATGGGATCGGATGCCATGATCTTCGTTTTCTGAATGTTGAGCTTTAAGCCAACTTTTTCACTCTCCACTTTCACTTTCATCAAGAGGCTTTTTAGTTCCTCTTCACTTTCTGCCATAAGGGTGGTGTCATCTGCATATCTGAGGTTATTGATATTTCTCCCGGCAATCTTGATTCCAGCTTGTGTTTCTTCCAGCCCAGCGTTTCTCATGATGTACTCTGCATAGAAGTTAAATAAGCAGGGTGACAATATAGAGCCTTGATGTACTCCTTTTCCTATTTGGAACCAGTCTGTTGTTCCATGTCCAGTTCTAACTGTTGCTACCTTCCTAGATACTCAGAATTTATAGATTGCATAAACTACAGATACTTTCCTGGTGGCTCAGGCAGTAAAGTGTCCGCCAGCAGTGCGGAATACCTGGGTTGGATCCCTGGGTTGGGAAGATCCCCTGGAGAAGGAAATGGCAACCTACTCCAGTATTCTTACCTGGAGAATCCCATGGACGAGGAGCCTGGCGGGCTATAGTCCATGGGGTCGTAAAGAGTTGGACACGACTGAGCGACTTCACTTTCTTTATTTCCTTCTATTACGTGCCTGGATTATTTGGTTTGTTTGGGGTGTCTTCTGTTATACTAAACTTTTTCATTTTCATATTTATGAGTCTTTCCCTTCATGATTGATGTTCTCCTTTCTTTCCTGGTGATTCATTAGAATCATCTTGTACCTTTTTTCCTGATTAGGAAAATGTTTCCTTTTTTCCTGGCTCCTACCATTAGGCCTTTGATACATTTGGAATTCATAATTGTCCTTGCTGAGAAGTAGGGATCAACTATTTTTCCAACGTGGAAAGGCAAGCATCCTGGAATTATTTATTGAACACTGATCCGTCCTCGTCTTCCCTTTGACTTGCAGCACTTCTGTGAGTGGGTGGGCAGGTCTGTCAGTTCATTCCCAAGCCGGCTCTTCTGCTCCACTGACCGAGTGGTCACTCCTGGGCTTTCTAACACACATCACAACTACTGCAGCTTTATAATCAACCTTAACAGCCTCCTATGGAAAGTCCTTCCTCCACCATCTTCTGTCTACAATCGTCCTGACTATTCTTGGATCTTTATGCTTTCATATACATTTTAGAATACATTTTACAAGTTCCACAAAAAAAAAAAGCCTTTGGGATTTTGACTGGAATTGCTTGGAGTTTATAGACTAATTTGAAGAGAATTGGCATCTTTAGGAAATTGGGTCTTCCCATTCATCAACGTTGGATGTCTCTCTACTTATTCATTTTTCTTAATGTCCTTGAGTGATGTTTTATCATTACTTTCTCCATAAACATCTGGGCCATCTTAGGTTTAATTTTAGAGAGCTTAGTTATTTTTTCTTCTTTTCTGTTTGCTATTGTGAATGGTGTCTTTTGTAAATCATATTTCCTAATTAGTCATTGCTGATGTGTGACAATGCTTTCATCTTTGTGTATTGAGCTTGGAAGCAGTGGCCTTGCCGGACTTTCTTATGAGTCCTAATTGTAAATTTTCTTTTATCTTTTTTTTTGTAAGCAGTTACAAAGATCTGCTAATAATTATCTTATTTTTTAACAATCTGTATGAGTTGTTTTAAAAGATGAACATATCACTGTGGCAGGAACTCTGGTCCAATGGTGACTGGCAGGGGGGCTCTCAGATATTTGTGTCTGCTTTCCTGGGTAAACCCTGCTAAGCGGTCTTTGAAAACGCTTCCAGCTGGGTCTTCGAGAACAGGATACTTTGCAGTAGATGAAAGAAGAGGGAAGAGATGGGTGTTCCGGGCAAAGGAAATGGTAGACAGAGGGCACGGAGGGAAGCAGCACTGATCCAAGGATTTGAAAGTGTTTGTTGAAGCTCCAGTGGAGGGTGTGGGAGGGGAGGGGAGGAGGGAGGAGCCGGCCGCTGGCGGTAAGGCTGGAGAGAGAGTCAGGAACAAGGTCATATGACTTTGTGTTGTGGGCAATGGAGGACTGATGGGGTTATCAGACGGGAGTGGTTAAGACAAGTATCTTTAAGTCAGCCTCATTATGGTAAAATTTACATGAATAAAATTCACAGAATTAAAGCGTACAGTTCAGAGAGTTCCAACGACTGTTTATAGTCATGTGGCCATGACCACGATCGCGCCATGAACCAGCTCCATCACCCCACAGAGATCCTGTGTTCTGCAGGCAGTGGCTTCTCTCCCTGCCAGCCCAGGAAACTCTGCCTCTTCTAGACTTTCTTATAAATAGTCTCACACAGCCTGTGTTTTTTGTGTCTGGCTTCTTCCACTTGGTGTAATGTTTCTGAGATTAATCCGTGTTGTTGCCTCTCAGTAGTCTTTCCTGTTTAGCTGCTGGGAATCATCCCACTGTGTGACTGCATCACAATGTACTTAGCCATTTCGGTTGATGAGAATGTGAGTTGATTCCAGTTGGGGGCTATTACAAATAAAGCTTTTATGAACATGGGCAAGGACATTTTCATGAGAGCATATGTTTCATTTCTTTTAGGTTCATAGTAGGAATGGGATTGCCCTGTTACATGGTGAGTGCATATTTAACATCGTAACTGGCAGATTATTTTTCAAAGTGGCTGTATCGTTTTGCATTTTTACCAGTAGTTGCTACCCACTCTCATCAGCATTTGGTAATGTCAGTCTTTTCAAACTGAACAATTTTAGTGGGTGAGCTGTAGTATCTCATTGTAGTTTTAATTTGTGTTTCCCTCAAGACGCTTCCCTGATAGCTCAGTTGATAAAGAATCTGCCTGCAATGCAGGAGACCCCGGTTTGATTCCTGGGTTGGGAATATCCGCTGGAGAAGGGATAGGCTACCCACTCCAGTATTCTTGGGCTTCCCTTGTGACTCAGCTGGTAAAGAATCCGCCTGCAATGTGGGAGACCTGGGTTCGATCCCTGGGTTGGAAAGATCCCCTGGAGAGGGGAAAGGCTACCTACTCTGGTATTCTGGGCCTGGAGAATTCCATGGACTGTATAGTCCATGGGGTCACAAACGGTCGGACACGACTGAGCGACTTTCACTTTCAAGATAATCGTAGGTGGTGCTAGTGGTAAAGAACCCGCCTGCCAATGCAGGAGACAGAAGATCCCTGGTTTGGGAAGATCCCCTGAAGGAAGGAATGGCAACCGTTCCAGTATTCTTGCCTGGAGAATCCCATGGACAGAGGAGCCTGGTGGGCTACAGCCCATGGGGTAGCAGAGAGTTGGACACGATTGAGTGGCTGAGCAGAGGGCAGAAAAGACATTAGCGCTGAGCATCTCCACTGCCCTAAGTGGGCTCTTAGGTGGGTCCCGGGTACCTGCACGCCACCTGATTGCTGCTTTTATGTTCAGTGTGTGCAGGGGTAGGGGTTGTATAGGAAATTTCGGTATCTTCCACTCAATTTTGCTGTGAAAACTGCTCTTGAAAAAATAAAGTGCATTTAAAAAAAATCCCAGGGGAAAAAAACATGCTGAAATTTCAGATTGGATAATATTGTATATAGCTTTAAAAAGTCACACTTTATAAAGCAATTGTTCTCAAACATCTTTTTTCTGGGAGTGTTTTGTCTAGCCCACTTTTCCGTGGAAAGGTTTTCCTCCCATGAATCTGCTAAGATGGATAGTGAATTAATTGAATTGCTTTATTTATACTGCTGTTTCCTCTTGATGACAACCCTGTTTTTGTTTTTTTTTTTTTTTTTTAGGACTCCTGGAATAATACAGACAAATTAATTAAGATGACAAGTTGAGTATGAATATTACATTTCCTTTTTAGTATCATGATTTGAATAGACTTTAATTTGAATGTACTGCATTTTATTCCTAAAATACTTTTTCAGTCTTTGGGAAGGGAAAAGCATCTTTTCAGGGATAACATTTTTGTTTTGAGCAGAGAGACCTTTGTCTGTGGACGTGCCTGCCTCAAAGAGGCAACAGAGGACTGCGTGGCCGGGGGCCCCTACCTCCTGAGGGCAGCCAGGCCTCCTCTCTGCTGGGCCCTGGGCCCAGCCTCGTCCTCCTACAGGAAACGGATGTGCTGGACGGTCAGCCTCTGAGCTGGACACAGTCCTGGCCTCAAGCTGGGGCCTCCACAGGGCATCGAGTGTCTGCAGGCACTCTGTGATGTTTTCAGAAGGGTCACAGACATAGTTTCTTTGCAACAGGCATCACGGGCCAACCCTTTCCCATCTGGTTTGTCTGGAAGAGGAGATGGGAGCAGGACGGGTTTGGAGACTGAGCCTTGTCACTGTCCAGGGCAGGGGACGCCTCCAGACGCCGTGTCCCACCCTCCGTCCAGGGTCAGGCCTCTCCTGGGCTCTGCGGCGAGGGTCTGAGCGGGGCCTTGCCCAGCAGCCGCTTCTGCCCGAGTCAGGGGCACTGGCGCACAGATGCCATCCAGAGGCCATAGAGGTGGCATCAGACAAGGAGGTTACAGGAGACCGGGAGCGAGGGCCCGCGCTTCATCCCGCCTTCCTCTAACTGCAGCCATCAGACGAGGAGGTTACAGTGGAGACCGGGAGCGAGGGCCCGCGCTTCATCCCGCCTTCCTCTAACCGCAGCCATCAGACAGGAGGTTACAGTGGAGACCGGGAGCGAGGGCCCGCGCTTCATCCCGCCTTCCTCTAACCGCCCCGCTTGGTCCTGGGAGTCCAACAGGGAAACACAACCGGACCCAGCATCTGGCTGGAGCGAGCCTAGAGCTAAGGACGTGCCGGAGCAGCGGCCTCCGGGAGTCGGGGCAGCTCCATGGAACCCCACCCCCACCAAGGTCTTCCTGCCGTCACCGCCCCCAGCCTTCCCCAGCCCAAAGAGGAAAGTCCTGCTGTGTGCAGGCGGCAGGTGCCTCTGCAGAGACACGCAGGCCTCAGGCCCCTGCCGTGGGGTCTCCCAGGTGGAGCCCCCCGTCTCCACACAGCAAGTCCACGCAGCGATGCAGTTCCTGCCCATCCAGCGTCTCCCTGGGCCTCGCAAATCGCTCCCTTCTCAGGCTTGCATGCCGGCCTGGGGGGCCAGTGAAGGGTACACGTGCAGGCCTCTGGCTTCCACCGGGTCTGGCTGGGGGACCCAGGCAGGAAGGGGGAGGGCAGGGCAGCGAGGGCAGGGTCCATCCCAACCCCCGCGGACCCTCTGGCGAGGACCGCCTCCCTGCTCCGCGGCCCCCTCTGGCAGTGGTGCTGGGCCCCATGTGGCTTGCGGGTGAGGCCTCCCCGTCCTGCTGAAGATGCCCTTGTGAGGCTGAGTTGTCCTAATCTGTGTGTGCCCTCTGCTCTGGGCAGCTGCACACCAGCAGGGAGGGAGGGCTTGGGTTGACTGTGGCTCCATTCTTGTGGGCGGGGCCCCTCCCCTAGATGGGAACCTGGTGTCACCGGCCCAGCATGCTCAGGGTGCCCTTCCTGCTCCTGCCCAGACTGGTCAGCCGGCTGCACACCTGGGTGGACTTTCCTCCCCGATGGGCTGTGAGCAGCTCCGCCTGAGGTTTGGTCAGCATCATATTCTCCCAAGCAGATCTTGGCTGCCAGGAGAACAGAACCTCCCTCTGTTTATACATGGAGTTGGAAAATCTCATCAAGGACCAGGAGAAGCATTTACAGTTTCTAAATTAGAGAGTTTATGGTAATAAATCAAGAGTGTGTACTTTAATAATAGAAAAAACATAATGATATAACTTAATCTTAAACGTATTTCTAATATAACAGAAAGATTATATTTCTAATATCTGGTTAGCTTGTTGTGAGTGTATGCAAATATCTTTGGAAATATTCATACATACTGCCAGCTTTAGCTAATTGAAGAAGTAGTTTCAGGAGGAGCTGCCACCTGATAATTTAATCACAGTTCAGTCTTCGCAGATAATTATGGTATTTGTTATTAAGTTCTCTCTGATTTTCCAAGAAATGAGAAACCTGATATAATCTTTTATAATAGGAATGAAAAATTAAATTTTATTTAATTATGAAAATTATTCTAATCTGAATACTTCTGAGCTATTTCCAGGGCGTTTTTTCCTCTTCTACAACTGCCCAGTGTAATTTTATGGGATTTAATTCTGGTCTGCAAACAGCTCTGTGGCCAACATGATTGTAACTGTGCTTGGGTGAATAGTTTCAGGGCAGGGCATGTTCATGCTTCTACTTTGCAAATCCTCTCCTCACAAAGACTTTTAGGGAAAATTTTAAAAAGTGCTATCAATCACAGCATTTGAAAAATAAAAAAGTGGAATGATCCTAAGGGTCTAATGGTGATAGGTGGTTAGGTAAGTGGCTCAGAACACATGCAGTGCGCACCAGGGGCCACTGTTCCGTCTGTGCAGCAGGACACGGTGCCGCTGAGCTTCCCTGGCGCGGCCCCACCACCCAGAATGGCGGCCTCTCGCTCCAGATGCGGTCCCTGCCTGCTCTGCCCCCAGCTGTGGTGGAGACTCTCCTCTCTACCTTCCCCTCATTCCTGCCTCCTCAAGCCAGATTGAAACAGTGGGCCTGCCCTCTGCTCCCACAGCGCTCTATCATAGTCATTATATCTAAGTCCATTTTCCTTGCCAGGCTGTGTGACTCTTGTGGACAGAAACTGGAGCTCAATTCTCCAAGCAGCCCACACCTGGCCCAGGGACCGGCCCACCATGTGATCAATAACTATTGCATGGAATTAAGTTTGTGTTCAATAATTTCATAAATATATGTTTTCATATGGATAAATACACATACCATAAATATTTATGTGTTTATTCTCTCTATATCCTATATACGTATATACATATATATATATATATATTTTTTTTTACCTATTAAGAACAAAACAGGACAAAGAGGCATTTGGTGTGACTTAGAAAACTCAGGGGGTCATGGCTACTAGTTCTTTTTTCATGGTTATCAGGGCCTTTTAATTTGCAGTCATCTGATAAGGTCAGTTTCTAGAATGTTCCTCAAAACAAGTATTTTTCATTCTGCTTCTTGTTCTTTTGAAGCGTCATGAGAAACTTTTGAAGGTGCATGAGTGTACAGTTCCCTGGGGAGAAACTCCCGAATTTTATTGAATTCTTCAAAGTATCCATGACCCATAACCCATTAGATTATATTTATTCCCTAAAGAACTAACACTGACTAAAGTCATACATTTTATAATGCTATTTTCCAAATAAAGGGGAAGAGTGAGTTCACTGATTCTGCCAGTAATCGTCGACAGTGCAAACTTGATTTTTGGAACGCTTGACGGCTGGTGGCAGAACATTTAATGGCCAATTTGGTCTTCTGATCTTGCTTGGTGGCTCAGATGGCAAAGAGTCTGTCAGCAGTGCAGGAGACTCGGGTTCCATCTCTGGGTCAGGAAGATCCCCTGGGGAAGGGAATGGCTACCCATGCCAGCATTCTTGCCTGGAGAATTCCATGACAGAGGAGCCTGGTGGGCTACAGTCTATGGGGTCGCACAGAGTCGGACACGTCTGAGCGACTAACACACTCACTTTCACTTTGGTCTTTTGAGTAGTGAACAGATGTGAGGGAATAGAATGGTGTTTGTGAACTGTGAGAGGTACAATGCCGGTGATGGATGCCACTTGTCAGCTGTGGGCTTGGTGGTTTCCTTTCACACTGAATTGGTCAGAGCTGCTGGGCGAGGCCCAGGACAAGTTAAAGCTCTGATCCCCAGGGCTGCCGGGGACACACCGCTGTTTCCAACTGACCAACTTCTTTGCAGACGGGGGCTCACCTCGGGGCCACCAAGACCCTCAGAACAGAGCAAGGTCTGTGGTTCTTGGACAGCAGGCTGTAAGCTCACCTTACAGAGAGCCAGCACCTTTGTGATAGTTGTCTAAGACATTCAGACTTACACAAGTCTGAATGTTTTCTGTTGGGAAAAAAATCATGTTCTTTTGAAAAACACACTTGATATTGTTCTTAAGCATTGACACGCTGGCCTTTACAGCCACTTGTAGATGTATGTTTCCTTGTCAAGTACACAAACCCGTTCTTTATTTGTTCCTACCTGCGACTAAGTGGCAGAAAGAGCCTGACAAAGACTTTGCGAGTGAATTATCAAGAGAAGCACAGAAGCCCTCCGGGTGGCAGAGCGGGCCTGGTGCGGGGCAGGGCCCGCTTCTACTGCGTCATGTGCTGGATGCTAAGGTCAAGATGTTTGGAGCCCTGGACCCACACAATTCCTCCTTAACAAGTGCCTCCTGCCCAGACTTTACCCTTAAACAGGAGACCTTAGGGGAAAGGGAAGGAGGTTAGCAGTGAGCTTTGGGAAGCGGAGACTCAACAGGAAAAGTGATGGCAGAGCTGTGGGCTGTGCACGTGGCACGTAGTGGGTGAAGGTGCCCTGTGGCCGGGGTCCTGCCTGGTGTGCGGAGCAGAGATGGCACCTCTGTCTCCATGGCTCACACAGGGACGGCACGCTCCCCGACTTCTCCTGTACTCACTGACATGGCCAGGCAGCCCTTTGGGAGTTAGGTCAATGTACCCTGAAGGTGCACCCTCTGGGTGGAGAGCAGGTTCTGATGCTGGTTAGCCGGGTAACTTCAGGCAGGTCACTTCCATGTCTTGCTTTTTTCATCTGTTCCATGGGTATAACAGTATCAGCCTCATGGGCTTTGTGGGGATTAAACAAGGTAAGTCATCAGTAAACATTAAGTTGTAGAGTTGTTTAGTTTGTTTTGAATAGTAGCCATAGAAGCCCCTTGCTGGCTTAGATGGTAAAGAATCTGCCTGCAATGCAGGAGACTCAGGTTTGATCCCTGGGTCGGGAAGATCCCCTAGAGTAGGAAGGGCTACCCACTCCAGTATGCCTGCCTGGGAAATCCTATGGACAGAGGAGCCTGGTGGGCTATATAGTCCATGGGGTCACAAAGAGTGGGACACGACTAAGTGACTAACACTTTCACTTTCACAGAAGCTGATGACATCAGTTTTCTGTTGAAAATCTTGGGCATGATTTCTGCTTAATTCAATGGGCCAAAAGGTGCCACTGAAGCAGCAGCCAGAGAGACATTTCCAGAGGCTGGCTCAGCCCAGCACCTACAGTGGAGTCGGGAGAGCCGCGGGGGACGTCCCAGCAGAGGAGGAGGAGGGGCTGGCGGGCAGGACGCCTGGCTCAGGCGACTCGGGTGTGATGTGGACTCTAGGACTCACATGGAGAGTGTATCCTCCAGGCTTTGTGAGAATATAACAAAGGACCATGTGGAGCCCACGTGGAGCCTGGCAGCCTGGAGTTCTCACCCAGCAAACTGGAGCAGGCCAGGTATCTGAGTGCTGGCCACCAGAGAGCCAGGAGTGATGGCAAATGTCCAGCCCTTAGGAGCAGGGGCCACACCCAGATCAAGGCCATGCCCAGACCAAAGCCACACTCAGACCAAGAAAGTCAAAGTGAACTCACTCAGTCGTGTCCGACTCTTTGCGACCGCATGGACTGTAGCCTACCAGGTTCCTCTGTCTATGGGATTTTTCCAGGCAAGAGTACTGGAGTGGGGTGCCACCGCCTTCTCCACGCTCAGATCAAAGCCACGCCCAGACCAAGGCCTACCCAAAGCAAGGCCACGCCCAGACCCAAGCCACGCTCAGACCCAAGCCACGCCCAATGTGAGCCCACCCTAGAGGAAAACTTGAACTCCAACCCCCCCTTCCTCCAAGCTTCACTACGTCGTTTCCTTGTCCTCCTCCTGAGCCTGAAATCAGAGGAAAGGCCCTCAGACAGGGAAGGTCTGGGTGGGCGGGGGGCGCACAGGAGGGACAGAGGTGTTCTCGGAGGGTGGACGTCAGCTTCTCGAGGACTTTGACTGCCCAGTGCTTCCTTGGGGTCTGTTTCAGGCAGTGTGGGTTTATCGGCAGGGATGGGTCCCGCATTACGGAGGCCGAAAGCCCCAGGGCCTGTGTGGTCCCCTCCCCCGCATGTCCAGGCCTCTCCCGAGGAGTCTTGTCCTCGGAGTTTGGTTGCTGAGCGGCTGTCCGGGACCTGCAGGGTGTCAGGGCTGATACGCACCGAAGCAGAGATGCGGCTCCAGGAAGGGAGCCCCCAGAACCAGGGGGCCGGCCCACGCCCTCCCAGCCCTGCGGGGCAGGTGTGAGGTCAGGAGTCGGACAGAGACCTGCGGGCCTGCGGTCATTACCTCCCTGTTCTGGCTGTGATTCTCCTTCCCCCTCCGAGGGAATAATGTCAGGTATTCTCTATGTTTATGACTTCGTTTTTGAGACAAATCAATACGTAAAATGTAGGGGAATATTATCAGCGGAGCTGTTATCTCTGCCTCAGACAGAGCTGGTGTGTGTTCCCAGGTATTTTTAGTCCCCGGCCAGTCCTGTTATGAATTTCCTTTTTTTCCCCCCATTATTGTTATGGAAAAATCCAAATGGCTCTGAATGACGGAACCAAAATGATAATTCTGAGATACTGGATCTGACGGTCCTGAAGGAAATCAGAGAATGGAAATCTCAGTAAAGCCTTCCTGCGGAGGACGCCTCCTCTAGAGCGTCATTCTTAAAGAGGTGCTGCGGTGGAGGCTCCCCTCAATTGTGGAGCAGAGGGGCAGCCCGGGACCCCTCGAGTCAGGCACCAGAGGTCCCCCAGGAGCCCACCCGACCATGTGTGAGAAGATGGGCAATGGGGCGCTTGGAGGAGGGTCCCCCCTCTGCTCTCGGGGTCCTGGCTTCATTCTGCCCGGGGGCTGCGGGAGGCCCACCGGCCTCCCTCTGGGGGTGCTCTCTCCACCTGCCTGCCACCCCATCTCATTTTATCGAACCCTCACCCTTACCTGGGCCCCATGCCCAGGAGCAGAGAGCTCACTCCCCGACCATAACTCTGAACTACAGGCAGAGGCTGGCATCCTGTTTGTTTCTGAGCCACTCCAGCCCTGCACCCCCGTCTGTGGGTGATGTCCTGCCCCACACGAGGTAATCCGGAAGGTGGCACATGCCCTTTCCTTCTTTCTTACCCATTTTGAAGGAGTTTTACTGTTTCTATTCCTTGATTTTCTTTTTTTTAAAGCATTTTGTTACATTGAGACGCAGATCTACCCTGACGCCTCTGAGTGCCAGCACGGAGTCCTGCAGTAGATCTCCTCTGCTGACACTTTGTTCCCTGGCCACTCACCCTGGCCCCAGCTGCCGCCACTCCAGTGTTTGATTCTGCGAATGTGGCGATTTAAAATCCATCCTGTGAGTGGCATTGTGCAGTATTTGTCTTTCTGGGGACTAAGCATGGCTAGCTGCTCTCTGCTCACCCGGGCTCTGAGGGGTCTTGCTTTTGGAATCTGAGCTGAGGGCAGGCACCTCAGAGGCGGAAGCCCGGCCACGGGTGCACTGTCCTCAAGCTGCTGATGATGTGGTCGGTTCTCTCTGGCCGGGTGCCTGTCCTGGGGTATCACAGACTTGCCCCCCACAGGCAGACCCCAGAATATGACGTGTGTTGGCTGGGGGGGGGCGGGGGTTTCTGTAACATCTAGTTGGGGGTGATGTGGAACAGCACGGAGCTAGTCCGGTGAGTGAGCATCGCCGAGGCCCTGAGCTCCTGGCCTGGGGTCGGGGGCAGCGGGTGACACCTTCCCCTCCTCTGGTGGCCGAGCTCATCTTTTCTGTGCCTGTGTCCCACCCTGCGTGGCCCTGGGAGGGGCCGCGGTGGCGCTGGAGATGCTGCCTGGTTCTGGGCTGTGAGCGCTGATGGCTGGGGAGTGCCTGCCGGGTTCGCTCTGCTGCCTCTGATGTCTGAAGCTTGGCTTCCAAAGCCCTTGGCCCCTTCTGCTCCTGGGCAGTGTTGGCACGGAGACGTATGGCCCTCATGGGTGCAAAAAGCAGCACCTGAGAATCACCTTCTGTCTGCTCAGGCCCCACCTTCCCACAGCCCCTGCCTTAGGGAGTGGGGCCGGGAAGGTGGGCTGTGCCTGTGTCCGCGCTTCCTGGAGGAAAGCTCCCCATCTCCGCCAGGCCCTCCCCGCTCCTCCATCAGCCCTTCCATGTCTGAGCTGCAGCCGATGACCAGGCCATCGGCCTTGCAGCAGCGTCTGGCTGTGGTGGTCATGGCTTCCCTTTGGGGAGGCAGGTTCACTGTGGGGCTGGACGATGCATATGTATGTGTGTGTGTGTGTGCATGCATATGAGTGTGCATCTGCATGCACACGTGTACACACGTGTGCACCTGTACATGTACACACGTGCACCTGCACACGTGCATTCTGCACACGCGCGTGCACATGTACACACACGTACATGTGTGTGCATGTGTGTGTGTGCTTATGCCCGTTCCCCTGTGGGAGGAAAGAGTGCTTTTGCTGGCACAGCTATTTTGAAGCAAATTGAACTGCAAAAGTGGTCTCATTTTCTTGTCACTCAGATGAAAATATAAACCCAGAGCTCCAAATGCCCTTTGAAGCACCTTTGTGTCTGACCCGGGTTAACTTTATATCCAGTCTGACCCAGGGGTGGGCGGGAGTGGGAGAGGAGGGAGGGGGCGGGAAATCCATGGCTACCACCAAGCTCCTCCAGCCCAGCTGTCCAGAGGGACAGAACCAGGGCTGTAGCCCAGCCCCACAGAGGGACAGAACTAGGGCTGAAGCCCAGCCACCCAGAGGGACAGAACCAGGGCTGCAGCCTGGCCCCGCAGAGGGACAGAACCAGGGCTGACAGTGAACAAAAGGGAAGACAGAAGTGTTTTCTCAAGGAAAGTTATTAAAATATTGACATTTCATCCACAGCTGGGCTAATTCAATTATGCTGTCCCATACCTGCTCCATCACTTTGCTTTTCCAGAGCACAAGCTTCTTTGTTTTGGATGCTCTTCTGGAAGTGATCTCAAAGTCCCAGTGGATTTTTGAGTTTTAAATCCGAGAACAAATGGAGTTGAGCGTCCGGATCACACACGTGTGTTCACTCCCCAGAGTCCAGGAGGGTGGTGCTTCCTGATGGGAGCCCAAGGCAGCTTGGGTGGTTATCTTTCCTTCTGGTTGAATCCTTTTCAAATACTGTCGCAGAGGCAACAATTGGGATCCTTAGTCCTCCTGGGTGGGGGGAAGCTGTACATGAAACTGACACCTCCCAGGAAGTGCTTCTCAGGTGAAGCCCAGAGGATGGATGTGGTGAACCCAGGGAAGGGACCCTTGCCTGGCAGGTTCAGGGACCAAAACATGGTGGGGTGGTTAGGATGTGGACGTGAGTGATGTCTGTACTGACACTGAAGTCCGAGTGTGCAAGTGTGTGTGTGATAGAAGACGTGCTTCAGGGCTAAGCAAAACACTTTTCATTCAACAGAGAGGCAAGTGTGCTGTGTCTCTAGAGAGAAGGAAGAGGTGGCAGTTCTTGGCCCAGGAGGAGGAGCGGGGAGAGCAAGGCTCTCCATCCCTTAGCTCCTGGCTCCTTGTGCTGCTTCCAGTAGAATTTCCATGATCTGGTCACCAGGACTGGTGAGCTTTGTCCGACTCCTGCAAGTGGTGGAGGTGGCTCCCAATACTTACCTGTAGACAACATCTGGTTTTCAGGGCGACTGGAGGGGAATTGCAGCTTCCAGAAGCCCCACACAGGCTCTGGGGGGCCACCGGGCTGCCTGCCTAGCCTGAGGTTAACTGCTGCCTGTGAGGGCTCCCCCAGCCCTCCAGCCCCTCTGCCAGGCCTCAGGCATGGCCAGTGGTCTCGGAACTGACAGAGCCCAGCCTCCTGCCCTCCCCACAGCCCCAGACTGGCCACTCTGGGCGCTGCCTAGGGCAACTCTGCATGTGGGGGTCGGGGTGTCCAGGGTACCTGTCCTGAGGCCCTGCCCCTGTCTCAGCTGCACATCCACCATCCAGCCCTGGCCAGCATACTGCCCCGATGGCCCACCAGCACCTCACCCTCCCTGGCCCCTGGTGGCTCCCCTCCTCTGCAGGGCAGGGATTGGGTCCAGGCCCAGGGCCCCTAGTGGCCTGAGCATCTTTCCAGCCAGACTTTCCCCTGCTGCCTGCCTGCCCCCTCCCACCCCCACCCCGCACTGAGTATTTGGGTATTTCCTGCTTTCTGGAAAACTTCGTTTTCCTCCTGCTGTGCCTTGTCTGTCAGCCCAGCCAGCTCCTTATCTCCTGCTCCCCAGCCTCTTCTAGGGCTCCCCCAGCTCTGCACATTGAGCCTCCTCCAGGCTCTGGTTGTGTCCCCCAACAACCCACCCCTCCCCGTCTTGGTGAGCTCACTCCCCCCACCTCAGTAAGCTCAAGGGCCAGGGACCGGGCCTCCAGTTCCGCAGCCCAGTCTGTACCACAGCCAGTCCCGTGCAAACTATATAAAGAAAGGAAAGAGCCAAAGTGTTTGCACAAAGCAATCTCCAACATTAAGACCCAAAGCGATGCAGAGCCCAGGCATGTGTGGAGGGATGGTTCATGTCAAAGAGGTACCAAGCAAGAGCGCCGCAGAGGAGGGTGAGTCAGGCACCTTGGGGAGCACAGACACCCGTGCTGAGCCTGTAGCCTCCTTCCCACATGTCCTGAGCCTCCACCTCAGGCCGCCAGCAGACAGGCTGTCCCTGCCTCCCCACAGGCTTGGCCTCCAAGGGGCTACTGAGGATGATGTTAACTGGATCAGGGAGACAAAAATTGTGTTTCTTTGAGTGAAATGGTAATTTGAGTTTTAGAGCCAGAAATCATTCATTTCAGCAAATGCATGTGTTCACAGAGGAGAGGCAGGCTGCAGCCCGCAGGTGCGGGCCGGCTGTTCAGGGAGCAGGTGGTGGCCGGACGCAGGTGCGGATGGCTGGACTCAGGGAGCAGGTGGTGGCTGGGTGCAGGTGCGGGCCGGCGGTTCAGGGAGCAGGTGGTGGCTGGGTGCTGGCCAGCCCGCGGTGCTGGACAGGAGGCCAGAGGGGGCTTTGCCTGTGGCACCTCGGTCAACACCCAGAGCAGCTCTCAGTCTGCCCTAAGTGAAGTCGAGTTTAATCACGACACTCTTAGCAGTCACATGGACCAGAGCCTTGTCTAGCTCAATGAAGCTATGAGCCATGCCATGTAGGGCCACCAAGGTGGACGGGACTTGGCACAGAGTTTTGACAAAACACGGTCCACTGGAGAAGGGAATGGCAAACCACTTCAGTATTCTCACCTTGAGAACCCCATGAAGAGTATGAAAAGGCAAAAAGATAGGACACTGAAAGATGAACTCCCCAGGTCGGTAGGTGCCCAGTATGCTACTGGAGATCAGTGGAGAAGTAACTCCAGAAAGAATGAAGGTATGGAGCCAAAGCAAAAACAATACCCAGTTGTGGATTGTGATGGGTGATGGAAGTAAGTCTGATGCTGTAACGAGCAATATTGCATAGGAACCTGGAATGCTAGGTCCATGAATCAAGGCAAATTGGAAGTGGTCAAACAGGAGATGGCAAGAGTGAATGTCGACATTTTAGGAATCAGTGAACTAAAACGGACTGGAATGGGTGAATTTAACTCAGATGACCATTATATCTACTGCTGTGGGCAAGAATCCCTTAGAAGAAATGGAGTAGCCATCATGGTCAACAAAAGAGCCCAAAATGCAGTACTTGGATGCAATCTCAAAAATGACAGAATGATCTATCTGTTTCCAAGGCAAACCATTCAATATCACAGTAATCCAAGTCTATGCCCCAACCAGTAATGCTGAAGAAGCTGAACCTGAACGGTTCTATGAAGATCTACAAGACCTTCTAGAACTAACACCCCCAAAATATATCCTTTTCATTATAAGGGACTGGAATGCAAAAGTAGGAAATCAAGAGCTACCTGGAGTAACAGGCAAATTTGGCCTTGGAATGCAAAATGAAGCAGGGCAAAAGCTAATAGAGTTTTGCCAAGAGAATGCACTGGTCATAGCAAACACCCCCTTCCAAGAACACAAGAGAAGACTCTACACATGGACATCACCAGATGGTCAACACCAAAATCAGATTGATTATATTCTTTGCAGCCAAAGATGGAGAAGCTCTATACAGTCAGCAAAAAGAAGACCAGGAGCTGACTGTGGCTCAGATCATGAACTCCTTATTGCCAAATCCAGACTTAAACTGAAGAAAGTAGGGAAAACCACTGCACTATTCAGGTAGACCTAAGTCAAATCCTTTACAATTACACAGTGGAAGTGAGAAATATATTCAGGGGACTATATCTGATAGAGTGCCTGAAGAACGGCATGGAGGAATGGATGAATGGACGGAGGTTAATGACATTGTACAGGAGGCAGTGATCAAGACCATCCCCAAGAAAAAGAAATGCAAAAAAGCAAAATGGCTGTCTGAGGAGGCCTTACAAATAGCTGTGAAAAGAAGAGAAGGGAAAAGCATAGGAGAAAAGGAAAGATATACCCATTTGAATGCAGAGTTCCAAAGAATAGCAAGGAGAGATAAGAAAGCCTTCCTCAGTGATCAGTGCAAAGAAGTAGAAGAAAACAACAGAATGGGAAAGACTAGAGATCTCTTCAAGAAAATTAGAGATACCAAGGGAACATTTCATGCAAAGATGGGCTCGATAAATGACAGAAATAGTATGGACCTAACAGAAGCAGCAGAGAAGGCAATGGCACCCCACTCCAGTACTCTTGCCTGGAAAATCCCATAGGCGGAGGAGCCTGGTGGGCCGCAGTCCATGGGGTCGCTAAGACTCGGACACCACTGAGTGACTTCACTTTCACTTTTCACTTTCATGCATTGGAGAAGGAAATGGCAACCCACTCCAGTGTTCTTGCCTGGAGAATCCCAGGGACAGGGGATCCTGGTGGGCTGCCGTCTATGGGGTCGCACAGAGTCAGACACGACTGAAGCGACTTAGCAGCAGCAGCAGCAACAGAAGCAGAAGCTATTAAGAAGAGGTGGCAAGAATACACAGAAGAACTATACAAAAAAGATCTTCACAACCCAGATAATCATGATTGTGTGATCACTCACCTAGAGCCAGACATCCTGGAATGTGAAGTCAAGTGGGCCTTAGGAAGCATCACTACGAACAAAGCTAGTGGAGATGATGGAATTCCAGTTGAGCTATTTCAAATCCTGTAAGATGATGCTGTGAAAGTGCTGCTCTCAATATGCCAACAAATCTGGAAAACTCAGCAGTGGCCACAGGACTGGAAAAGGTCAGTTTTCATTCCAATCCTGAAGGAAGGTAATGCCAAAGAATGCTCAAACTACTGCACAATTGCACTCATCTCACACACTGGTAAAGTAATGCTCAAAATTCTCCAAGCCAGGCTTCAGCAATAAGTGAACCGTGAACTTCCAGATATTCAAACTGGATTTAGAAAAGGCAGAGGAACCAGAGATCAAATTGCCAACGTTTGATGGATCATCAAAAAAGCAAGAGATTTCCAGAAAAATATCTATTTCTGCTTTATTGACTATGCCAAAGCCTTTGACTGTGTGGATCGCAACAAACTGTGGAAAATTCTGAAAGAGACAGGAATACCAGACCACCTGACTTGCCTCCTGAGAAATCTGTATGCAGGTCAAGAAGTAACAGTTAGAATTGAACATGGAACAACAGACTGGTTCCAAATTGTGAAAGGAGTATGTCAAAGCTATATATTGTCACCCTGCTTATTTAACTTATATACAGAGTACATTATGTGAAATGCTGGGCTGGATGAAGCACAAGCTGGAATCAAGATTGCCAGGAGAAATATCAGTAACCTCAGATATGCAGATGACACCACCCTTATGGCAGAAAGTGAAGAGGAACTAAAGAGCCTATTGATGAAAGTAAAAGAGGAGAGTGAAAAAGTTGGCTTACAGCTCAACATTGAGAAAACTAAGATCATGGCATCTGGTCCCATCTTTGTGGCAAATAGATGGGGAAACAATGGAAACAGTGACAGAGTTTGTTTTTTTGGGCTCCAAAATCACTGCAGATGGTGATTGCAGCTTTGAAATTAAAAGACACTTGCTCCTTGGAAGAAAAGCTATGACCAACCTAGACAACATATTAAAAAGCAGAAACATTACTTGGCTAACAAAGATCCATTTAGTCAAAGCTATGGTTTTTAGAGTAGTCATGTATGGATGCGAGAGTTGGACTATAAAGAAAGCTGAGCACTGAAGAATTGATGCTTTTGAACTGTGGTGTTGGAGAAGACTCTTGAGAGTCCCTTGGACTTCAAGGAGATTAAATCAGTGCATCCTAAAGGAGATCAGTCCTGAGTGTTCATTGGGAGGACTGATGCTGAAGCTGAAGCTCCAATATTTTGACCACCTGATGTGAAGAACTGACTCAGTGGAAAAGATCCTGGGAAAGATTGAAGGTAGGAGGAGAAGGGGACGACAGAGGATGAGATGGTTGGATGGCATCACTGACTCAATGGACATGAGTTTGAGTAAACTCTGGGAGTTGGTGATAGACAGGGAAGCCTGGCGTGCTGCAGTGCATAGGGTTGCAAGAGTTGGACGCAACCGAGCAAATAAACTGAACTGAACTGCTGATTTTACAGCAGCAGTTTCATCAATATTATAGCAGCTCTCCTCTCTCTCTTTTCTGAGCATGGAAATGAGCCAGTGTGCGGAGATTCTGGGCCAGGATCCCCTCCAGCCGCTGGCTGGCCTGCAGGAAGACACATGTCCTGTGGAGACCAGCGCAGAGCTGCGGCTGGGCTGGCTTCTCATGCTTCCCTGCACTTTTCCCAGAGCCAGAGAGCGGCTGATTTGTTTTCAGCTTAGAGAACGGAAGCGTGTCTGATAGACCCCCACATGGAAGGCGGTGAACAACGTGAAACAGCCTCTAAGTGTCTTCACATTTACAATGTGGAGGCCAACTCCAGAATACACGTTTACACAGACAGACTGTGGACCGAGGCCCTGAGGACGGCCTCGGTGCAGGGTGTGGGTGGGAGAGCTCATTCCTGTCTGCTGTGCAGTCTGTTTACCAATGCACAGCTCATCACATGCGCCCAACTCACCTGTTACATACACACAGGTCGCTATGTATGCAGACCTCATCACATGTGCAGCCTGCTCATTGCACGTGCAGACATTATCTCATATGCACACCCACGTATTATATATACACAGCTGTTTATGCATGCACATCTTGTCTCGTGTGCAGGGCTCACTACATGCGCATAGATTGTGACATGTGCAGAGGCCCCATGCGAAGCTTGGCCCTGGGCAGGGGGTCGCTAGTCACTAAGCAGGAAGTACCATTGGCAGACACTCACCTCCTCGGTATTATTACCCTGGGGGGCCTCCCTGGCCCGCGCCCTTCCCGCTACGATTGTGTCGGGGAGACACAGGAGTCACCTATGAGTGCACGTTAAATGGAGTAACCTCCAAGTAAGCCTCATCCCAGGACTAGGATGAGTTTCCAAGGATGATCAAGGAGCTGGAAACCACTGCCACGTAGCAGGAAGGGACCCGCTCAGCCACTGGGGGGCCTGGAGAGCCAGCCTCACCCTGGGCCTCCACAGGGGCAGTGCCCGCCACGAGTGGTCAGCAGGTCGATGGACCTGGGGCGCTGGAGTGGGAGGGTGCTGCCGGTACCGACTGGTCCGGATGCAGTGTTGGTCCACTGCAAAGCTTTTCTTGGGAAAAAAAGTAAATACAGTTAAAAAAAAAAGGGTAGTTTCAATATCGAGCATTGTCTTTGAGGTCGTCTGCCTTGGGCCTAGGATGTCTCTTGTTTACCTGAAAGTAAGCAGCACCCTGAGGTTAGGACAGAGTCCAGCTCAGTTTCAGGTGCCCTCTCTGACCGGTGGTGGGAGAGAGAAGGTTCTTCTGACCCTCTTGGAGAGAAGGTGTCCACCCTGGGCCCCAGGACAGAGCGGCTCTCAGTCGCCATCTAACACTTGGCACGTGACAGGGCCAGTGCACGTATGAGCCTTTGTTCTACTTTTCTTTGGCCACAAAGCAGTTGGTAGTTTCTTTGGAAGGAAAGCCATGGGCAGAGGAGGCAGGGCTGGTGGAGGAAGGCCCACAGTTCTTGGGGTGATCTTGTTTCCATCGACATGGAGTGCTGAGGGCTGGTGTTGGCCCCGGGGGCTGAGGACTGAAGCCCCGGGGACTGAGGCGTGCGTGGGACTGGAATCAGACATTTAATTGACTACAGTTTGCAGATGACCACTTCATGGCATGGGGGTTTGAGCTCTTAAAGACAATATATTATTATTGCATAGGCCTGAGACAGCGAAGCAGAGTTTGGGATGATAAGATCAGTAGGGTGGCCCCAGGGTGGATATCCGGCTCTGATGTCAAAAGCGCTGCATTTGGGGCAGGCAGGCGGGGAGGTGAGTTTCAGAGCAGCGGGAGGGCTGGCCACGGCCCACTCACCCGAATGGAGGGCGAGGAACGTGTATTTGGCCGGCAGAAGCAAGCCAGAGAGATGGCAGTCTGAGTTACTTTTACCCACTTGTGATTCCAAGAATGTCAGCCAAAAGCATGTTTGGGGCCTGGCCAGGGGGACAAAGGTCTAGACGGGAGCGGATGGAAGCTCCATTTCTAGCTCTACCAGTTGTGGGAAACCCTACCTTGTTTAGGATACACTGCTGGTCACGTGGTTAACAGTACTGATGATGTAAACAGGGAGCACGCTTCCTGCGCGCTGCAGGCACCCTTATGGGGACTCCCCATGACTCACCCTGGCCTCACCACCGGTCCACAGGTCAAGGACGGTGGCACCACCATGGGTGGATTAACAAGCAGGTGCAGACAGGGGAAGTAACTGCCCAAGGTCACACAGTCAGTGAGCGGCACAGCTGGGGGAGGAAACGAGGTCTCTGTCACAACACCAGGCTCCCACGTGGCGGCCAAGGGCCCTGCCTGTCCTGCTGCTACCACTGGAAGGCTCGCATCGGGCAAGGGGGACGTACAAAGTCACAATATTGTGTCGATAATCATTGCATAATTTAGATAATCTAATTATCTAATTTAGATTAGATAATCTAATTATCTAATATATAGATATATAATTATCTGATTTAGATTAGAATCATAGATGATGGGACTCCCAGGTGGCTCAGTGGTAAAGAACCTGCCGGCCAGTGCAGGAGCTTCAGGGGATGCAGGTTTGACCCCTGGGTCGGGAAGATCTCCTGGAGAAGAGAATGGCAACTCACTCCAATATTCCTGCCTGGAGAACCCCATGGACATAGGAGCCTGGTGGACTGTAGTCCATGGGGTCCCACAGAGTTGGACTCGACTGAGTGACTTAGCATGTGCGCATGCATGGGTGAGAATCCCTAACTGAGGCTTTACAACTTGACTCTCAGCCCCTCCTCCTCCAGCAGGGAGGGTAAAGCCTGCCCTCGGCTGGTGGGGGCTGTCCAAGGCCCGTGAGAAGGTGGATCTGGAAAATGGGCTCTTCCAGTGACCATGAACATGACCTTGACGAGGCTCTGGTTACCCTGGGCTGACACCCTGGACCACAAAAACATGCCCCCTCTCCCACACTGTCTGATTGTTCCCTTTATTTAGTTTTTGAGTCGTGTCTGACTCTTTGTGACCCCGTGGACTCCTCTGTCCATGGGCTTTCCCAGGCAAGAATCCTGGAGTGGGTTGCTGTTTCCTTCTCTAGGTTGTCTTCAGAGGACAGCTTTGCTTTTATTTCTTAGTCCAAGAATGTAAGCTGCTCTCCTCATGGCTGCCATCTCTTCCTGCTGGACTGCATCCTCAAGTGGCCCCCTTGGTGAGGGCCAGTGGACGGCCCATCAGTCTGCGTCCTCCCCTCAGTGTGGGTAGGGTGAGACCCCGGGCATGTGGGGACCTCTGCTTGGAGGCGGCAGTGGCCACGCAGGTCCTCTGAGGGTGGCCTGTCTTTCCTCTTCTGCCCCTGTCCTGTCTTGACCCCTTACCAGCCGAGCATTTAGCTGAGATTACAGCTAGAAGAAGCACAAGCTGAAGTCAAGATTGCTGGGAGAAATATCAATCACCTCAGATATGCAGATGACACCACCCTTATGGCAGAAAGTGAAGAGGAACTAAAGAGCCTCTTGATGAAAGTGAAAGAGGAGAGTGAAAAAGTTGGTTTAAAACTCAACATTCAGAAAACGAAGATCATGGCATCCGGTCCCATCACTTCATGGGAAATAGATGGGGAAACAGTGGAAACAGTGTCAGACTTTATTTTTGGGGGCTCCAAAATCACTGCAGATGGTGACTGCAGCCATGAAATTAAAAGACTCTTACTCCTTGGAAGAAAAGTTATGACTAACCTAGATAGCGTATTCAAAAGCAGAGACATTACTTTGCCAACAAAGAGCTGTCTAGTCAAGGCTGTGGTTTTTCCAGTAGTCATGTATGGATGTGAGAGTTGGACTGTGAAGAAGGCTGAGCACCGAAGAATTGATGCTTTTGAACTGTGGTGTTGGAGAAGACTCTTGAGAGTCCCTTGGACTGCAAGGAGATCCAACCAGTCCATTCTGAAGGAGATCAGTCCTGGGATTTCTTTGGAAGGAATGATGCTAAAGCTGAAACTCCAGTCCTTTGGCCACCTCATGTGAAGAGTTGACTCATTGGAAAAGACTCTGATGCTGGTAGGGATTGGGGGCAGGAGAAGGGGATGACAGAGGATGAGATGGCTGGATGGCATCACCGACTTGATGGACATGAGTTTGGGTGAACTCCGGGAGTTGGTGATGGACAGGGAGGTCTGGTGTGCTGCGATTCATGGGGTCGCAAAGAGTCGGACACGACTGAGCGACTGAACTGAACTGACAGCTGTTTTATCCAGCACTCAGGTGGGAGCACCAGGTTATCTGCTGAAACAGAACTCTTCTGCACTGTGCTGCCTGACATCGAATTTCTTCCTTTGATCAGGAATCTGACTTTCACAGGCTCATTGTCCAGGGGGCGAGTTTGCGGAGGTGGGGGGTGCCTTCCTTGTTCTGTCTGGTGTGTGGTTGCCGCCGTGGCCCTGAGATCCTCACCACGAGCCGTGGTCGGCAGCTGTTCTGGCTCAGTGCTGACGGCATGGTGTTTTGGGCCACCCTGGCCTGTGGGTTTCTCAATGCTGAAACCCCATGTGGAGGCAGCCGGCTCCCCAGCAGGGGTGGGGGCCCTCCAGGCCGAGTGCTGGGCTCTGTCCGCTTTCCCTGGGGGCAGGTGAAGCAGGAGCAGCCTTGCCCTCTCTGCTTCTAGGCCCAGAGCCCTGGACCGTCAGCTCTGCTCCCAGAGATCCGACAAGACACTGAGGAATTATTCAACCTCATCCTTCCAGTGCACCACGGAGAGGGAGGAGGGAGGAAATAGGCGTCATACTGAAGCAGGGGCACCTGTCTCCCCGTGGCGCCAGCGACACTCCTGCCGTGAAGCTGGAGGAGGTCTTGGCTCTTCCACTTCTTTCTCCTGTCTTTCGTGTTATTTGCCACCATCCTTTAGGAATCACATGCTGCAGACGGCTGTCTGTGCAAGCCGAGGCTCCCCAGGGGTAAGACCGGCAGGACACATGGAGACACGTGCAGGGGGAGATGTGTGGAGGGAACCAGTCCACACCGTTGAGGAGGCCAGGGAGTCCTGCCCTCCGCCATCAGCTGGCCAGGCAGCCTGGACAGCTGGGGTGTGAGTCAGTCTGAGTCCAGACCCTGAGGACCAGGGGCTCCAGTGTCTGAGGGCAGAAGATCCAGCTCAGGAAACCGCGGTGAGCTCCCATCTTCCTGCTCCACGGGGGCCTCAGCGGGCTGCCCGACGCCCACCTATGACGGGCAGGACCACCTGCTCTTCATCTGAGTCACAAGTTCACCGCTTCCGGAAACACCTGCACAGACACACCCAGCAGTGATATCTGAGCAGCCGTGGACGTGCAGCCCAGCAGACTGATACACGTGATGAAGCGTCACAATGACGGTGGTGAGAGTCCAGGGGAAGTGGGGCAGAGGGCGGGACAGGCCCCCTGACAGGTGATTGTTGGAGGAGTGAACAGTGCTTTCAGGAGTGTGACAGATCACACGTGTACAAGCCGTCACTCTCACTTAAATATTTTGGAAGATAAAATTTTGTATAAAGGTAAGTTTTTTATTATCGTAAAAGTATTTTTTAAAAAACACATTTAAAAATATTTTATTTAACTAACCAATGAGGAAACCAACACATTACTACACTTGGTTAAGGAGAATTAAACAGACAAACACACAGGTGATAGACAGCAGTGAGTAAGTTTATGAATAAGTAAGAAAGCGGCCAATCATCACAGTCCCTTCAGATCAGATCAGATCAGTGGCTCAGTCGTGTCCGACTCTTTGTGACCCCATGAATTGCAGCACGCCAGGCCTCCCTGTCCATCACCAACTCCCGGAGTTCACTCAGACTCACGTCCATCCATTCCACCCAATTTGCTGTGTTTGCTGTTTGTGGCCAGAATCCTTTGTTATTCTGTATGGGCCAGGCTCCTGAAGGTCTCCTGAGACGGGAAAGGCTTTGCCTTCCATCATCTCTGCTCAGCCACTGCCCTCCCCAGGTGAGGGATTCCCGGGATGAGGGACTTTCCAGGACTGTCCCAGGGGGTCCGGGACTGGCTGGTCTGCTGGTCTCTGCCCTGCAGCTGCTCTGGGGGAAGGGAGGGCTAAAGGGTTCTTGTTGGGGAGCCAAGTCCTCTATATGGAGCTCCATGTGGGTTCAGGGGCCCCCAAAGCCCAGCTGCACGGCTCCCTGTCCTCCAGGACCCTTCAGACGGCACCTGGAGTGACGTCAGAGCAGGGTCCGGGGGTGTCCTCACCCAGAGGATCGCCCTGCACCATGAGGCCTTATGAGGACCCCTCGGTGGTCCCGTGAGGCTGTGTCCAGCCCCTGGCCCACTCCAGGCTGTGGCCTGCCTGCAGCACCACCACTTCTCACGGGCTTAGCCCGCCATTGCTCAGCCTCACCTTTGCTGGCCCCTCTTCCAGGGTTTCTTCTCGGACCTCTGGTCTGAGTTACCCTTCCTTCCTTTGGCCTCTTCAGACCTGGGCTTCGGCAACCATCCCGCTGCAGAGTGACCATCTGAGTGGTTCTGCCCGTCCCTCCCCCATCCCTTCTTCCCTCTCCCCCTCTCCCCTCCCCGTCCCTCCCCCTCCCTCCTCGTTCCCCACTTCCCCCGGCCCGTCCCTCCCCACCCCCATCCTCCCTCCCCTCCCCCTCCCTCCGTCCCCTCCCCCCCCCTTCCCCCAGGTCCCCACCCCTCCCCCTCCCCGCCCCTCCCCCTCCCCGTCCCTCAGGCCGCGGGCATGGGGCCTCCCCCTTCTGCCTCTTTACCCTCAGGAAGCACCTGTGCCACCAACACCCGGGCCAGGCGTGCGCACATGAGGTGGGTGCTGAGCGTCTCCGTGCCGTCTGGTTGAGCATCTTCTTTGTGCTGCAGTTAGTCGTAGACTTTGCTGCTTGTTGACATTTGTCTGTCCTTTAAGATAATTGTGAAGGTTTTTTCAGGTTCCCATGAACACTTCATGTCTGGGAACGAGGAAGCCTGTGGTCTCCCCCTCTCAGGAGTTGAGTGGAGCTGGGCGACATCTCCGCACAGAACGTGGGGACCCTCTTCAGGCTCAGCTGCAGTGGCTTCTGTGTGTTTGTCAAACAGCTGCCACCAGCCCGAGATTCTCAGTGACAGGAAGCAGATGTCCCCCAGCAGCCCTGGAAATGCATCTTCCTGGAACTCTCAAGGTGAAGCTTCTGAAATGATGCTTGATGAGGCAAGCACGATGTCTGCTTCAAACATTAACGAAAGAGGGGACGTCCGGGGCACGTTTTCTGTAGGAAAAGCGCTGGTGCTCTGCATGTCCGGCGGCTCTGCTGCAAAGCACGGGGTCTGTGGCGTGGCTCCCCCATGGTGGGCAGGACAGGTGCAGAGCCCGTGTCCTCCTCTGTCCTGAGGGGACGCAGCAGGAGGCCTGTGGATTCTGAGGGTCTGAGAGGGGCCCCCGGTGAGTCACTGCAGAATCACTGCCTCTTGATTGCAGTGGAGCCTCCAAATGTGGCTTCAAGTGAGCCTCACTACTCGCTCAGCTGCTCTGAGGGCGAGCAGCTGCTTTGCTGACTGGGGCCTGTTAGAAGGAGAAAGACCTCGTGGGTGTTTTGTTTAATGGGAGCAGAGACAAGAAGCATCATAGGGGGAAGCTTGAACGTTTTGCTTTTAGGCCGAGGCAGGGCTGTTGGGCCCAGGCTGCATTCACTCCGTGGGATCCTGTGGCAGGGTGCTGAGAGGGCGTGGGGCACCCGGCGGTGACCGCTCCCCATGGGGAACCCCTGCCATCAGGCCGCAGGCATCCATCTTAAAGTGAGACTGTGACATGGGCATGTCCTGGCTCTATCTGTCCCTCGACCAGAGCCCTGCAGGCCCCAGGAGCAGAGAAGGTGAGGTGGACCCCCAGTGGGCCAGCCTGCAAGCAGGTGGAAGCCGGGGTGCGTGTGATCACACGCGTGCACGTGGCGTTCCTGCGTCCGTGTGTGAGATGCAGACCAGGGGAAGTGCTCCCATCCCACAGAGCTTTTCCCCTCCCTGCTGCTTGTAGCGTGGGTGCAGGCCCCGTGGTCCTGGGCAGACGGCCATGGTGCCCTGGGTCCCCTTTCAGCACGGGCAGCAGCCACCCCACCCCGCCTCCCTCCCTCCCTTGGAGCACGTCCATCCCCTGTGAGCCTTGGGGGAACGTGGCCCCATCAGCGACCTGGGGGGATGCCCCTGCCCCCGTGTGAGGGAGTGGTGGGCATCCCTTTTGGGTGTGGGGCTGTGGTGGAGGCCGCCTGCCCCCCCGGAGCAGTAACCATGGTTGGGGGACACCCAGCGCCTTCTCATTTTAGTCTGTCTTTGGCTTGAGTTTCCATGGAAACCACCATTGCAGGAAACGGAGGCCCATGAAAGTTTTTCAACTATCATCTTTTTAAAGAATCTTGCTCCTCCTTCCTTGCTCACATTGAAATAGCTGTTTCCATGGAAACTGGAATAAAAACTGCCAGTAGGAGAGGAAATCAAATTTGGCTGTTTCCCACGGTCATCTCTGGGCGCAAAGGCGGGTGGGCAGGAAGGCCCAGGGCAGTGGGGGGAACCCAACCTCATCTGCCAGAGCTGAGGGACCTGCCTGCAGACTGGGCTCCTGGGAAGATGCGATTTCCATCATACTGGGAGGAAAGGGGCCCAGGAACAAGCCCCTCCTCTTTGATGACTCTTCTGCTTGGAGTCATGATAGCTAAAGCCTTTGGAAAGTGAGACCAGGAAGGGGGAGGAAACATTTTTTTAAGAGGCTTTTACCCTGAAGTGCCCTCAAGAGCTGATCCCTAGGTGCTCAGAGAAGTGGGCTTTTACCCTCGGAGCTGACCCCTAGGTGCTCAGAGAAGCATCTGTCAAGGCTTGATGTATCCCCCCACATAGGGACCCTGCCTCTGCCTCCACCCACAGGGGATGGTGGAGGTGGAGGGGCACAGGCCTCACCTGGGGTCACTGCTTCGCAGGTGGGACTATTGAGGGGACCACCCTGAGGCCATGCCTCTCTCTAGGTGAGAGCCAGGGCCCACATGCAGGACGTGCGAGAGAGGGCTCTGGGCCGCCTGTTCCCAAGGCTCTGGTGGGTGGAGCCAAGAGAGGCACTGGAGGGCCAGGAGCGGGGCTGCCGTGCCCTCTCACGGCTCCGCGACTGGCAGGATCCTTCTTGTTTGTGCGTTAGTTTGGGGCCCTCTGGGGGTGGGCAGAACGGTGGACCCCCACAGAAGCACCTGGCACCTGTGAATGTGACCTCCTCAGATCTTTGCAGATGTAATCAAGGATTTTGAGACAAGATCATCCTGGATTTATAATCGAAGGGAGAAATAGACAATTCAACAATAACAACTGGAGCCTTGAATACCCCACTTTCAATATTGGATACAAAACCAGACAGAAGATAAATAAGGACATAGAAGATATAAGCAATTTTATAAATAAACTAGTTCTCATAGATGTCTACAGGACACTCCCCCCTGCCCCGACCAGCAACAGCAGGACACACATCTTCTCAAGTACACATGGAATATTTTCCAGAATATATCATATGTTAGGCCACAGAACCTCAATAACATTTGAAAGATTGAAATCACACAAAAAATGTCTCTGATCATAATGGAATAAAACTGGAAATCAGTAAGACAATGAAATTTGGGAAATTCACAAATACATTCAAATTAAACAAAACACTCTTAAGTAACCCCTGGGTCGAAGAAGAGATCAGAGGAAAATTAGAAAATGCTTTGAGATGAATGAAAATGAAAACAAAACGTACAAAAACTTATTGGATGCAGCTAAAACAGTTCTTAGAGGTTAATTTATAGCTGTAAACCCATATATCAGAAAAAAAGAAAGATTTCAAAAAACAGCCTAAGCTTCCACCTTAAGAAAGGTGCAATCAGGGGAGCCAACAAGCCAGGGCAAGCAGAAAGGAGGAGTGGTTTGACTAATTGATTAGAATGGAAACAATAAAATGCAGAACAGAGAACTCAACAAAACTGAGGATCAGTTCTTTGAAAAAATAAACAAAGTTGACAAACCTTTACTGAGACTAACCAAAGAAAAAAGAGAAAGAAGACTCAAAGTACTAACTCAGGGATGAAGGAAAGACATTACTCTTAATGTTGCAGGAAAAAAAGAATTATAAGAGAATATTACAAACACTTGTGTGTCAGTTAATCACACAAATGGAATGAAACGGACGAATTCCTAGAAAGACACAAACTACCAAAACTGACTCAAGAAGAAATAGAAGATGAAAAAAGACCTATAACAAAGATCTATTAATAGAACAAGTAAAGATATTGACTGGGTAGTTAAAATACTTCCCCAAATGAAAAGCTGTACTTACTGAAAAATTCTACAAAATATTTAAAGAGGTATTAATACAAATTCTCTACAGTCTCCTCCAAAAATATAGTAGAAGAAACTCGTCCCAGCTCATTCTGATACTAGTATTACCAAGACCCTGAAACTAGACAAGGAAACTTCAATAAAAGAAAACTAAATGTAAGTAAAAAGTAAATAAAAAGCAGAGACATTACTTTGCCAACAAAGGCTATAGTTTTTTCCAGTGGTCATGTATGGATGTGAGAGTTGGACTATAAAGAAAGCTGAGCGCTGAAGAACTGATGCTTTTGAACTGTGGTGTTGGAGAAGACTCTTGAGAGTTCCTTGATTTGCAAGGAGGTCAAACCTGTTCACCCTAAAGGAGATCAGTCCTGAATATTCATTGGAAAGACTGATGCTGAAGCTGAAACTCCAATACTTTGGCCACCTGATGCGAAGAACCGACTCATTTGAAAAGACCCTGATGCTGGGAAAGATTGAAGGCGGGAGCAGATGGGGACGACAGTGGATGAGATGCTTGGATGGATGGGATCACCAACTCAATGGACAAGAATTTGAGCAAGCTCCAGGAGTTGGTGATGGACAGGGAAGCCTGTCATGGTGCGGTCCATGGGGTTGCAAAGAGTCGGACACGACTGAGTGACTGAACTGAACTGAAAAGTAAATAAAGAGAAAACTAAAGACCTGTATTCCTTATGAATTTAGAGACCAAGCCCATCAACAGAACAGTAGCAAGTGGAATACAGAAACATACAAAAAGTGTTGTACTCCATGACCAAGTAAGATTTATCTCAGAACTGCAAGGCTTACTTAACATCTGAAAATCAGTAAATGTAACACAGGGTGTTTTACAATAAAGGGCAAAAACCATATGATTATCTCAGTAGAGGCAGAAAAATCATTTGGCAAAATGCCATACCCTTTAATAATGAAAGTATTCAACACATTATAAGTGGAAAAGAAGGTCTCAACTGATAAAGGACATTTTTGAAAAACCTACAGCTAATGTATCATTCCTAATGGTGAAAGAGTCAGTAACTTACTTTTAAAGTCGGGAGTAACAGAAAAGTGATGCTCTCTACAGGAAATGTCCTGAACAGGCAAATGCAGAGGCAAAGTGGATTATCCACAGAGTCTGGGGCTTGGTGAGAATGGAATGGGGGTGACTGATAAGTGTGTGAAGTTTCTTTTTCGGGTGATAAAATGTTGTAAAATTAGATAGTCTTGATTACTGTACAACTCTGTCAGTATATTTAACTCCCCTGAATTGTACACTTAAAAATGAATTTTGTAGTATGTTAATTATCTCAATAAAGTTGTTTTCAGTTCAGTTCAGTTCAGTCACTCAGTTGTGTCTGACAATTTGCGACCCCAAAATAAAGCAAAACAAGCCAAATTCTGATGTTAGATATGAGGATGCTGGTTATCTTGGAGGGGTGGATGGTGGCTGGAAGAAGCTTGGAGACAAGTGTGGGTGGTGGTACGTCCTTCTCTTAACCTGGGTGCTTGTTACATGGGAGTGTTTGCTTTGTGAGAATTCATTGAGCTGCTCGCTTGTGATAAACAGACATTACATTCCAATACAGAGTCTTAAAAAGAAGTAAAAATAAGTGTTGCCCCATGACCTGTCCCACCTGATGGGCACTGGAGGACAAGCGGCCTCTCCTGGCAGAGGAAACAGCGCATGAAGGCAGTGGGCAGGGTCCCTGGAGCGCCCAGGAGTCCCGTGTCCGGGCCAGAAATGTGCCTGGGGGGTGGGAAGTGTGCTTGTAGAGGGGGGCCAGAGGAAGCGGGAGGCCCTTTAAAGTTTACTTCTGCCTGGCTTCCCTGGTGGCTCAGACAGTAGAAGAATCTGCCTGAAATGTGGGATACTCGGGTTCGATCCCTGGGTTGGGAAGATCCCCTGGCAAAGGGATCCACTCCCACTCCAGTATTCTTGCCTGGAAAAATCCCTTGGACAGAGGAGTCTGGCGGGCTACAGTCCATGGGGTCGTAGAGTCAGACCCAAGGGAACGATGACACAGGTTTTGCTCAAGGTTGCCTCCTATGGGGTGTCTTCCCGGGTTCCTTAGGGCGACTAAAGGCCTTTCTTGGTGCCCTGGGGAAGGGAAGGCTGAGGTCAGGACTCCTGACCTGCTAGCTCCTCGGGGAGGGGCCGTGTCCTGGTCAAGGCTGCGTGCACAGCCCGTGGGAGGAGCGCAGCGAACTCGGGGATGGGCGCATGCGCATGGGCCTGCACCCTCGGGGCAGAGGTCGCAGCCCCGCCCCCTCAGCGGCTCCCGCCCGCCCTGGACTGGGGGTTCCGGGCCGTCAAAGTCCAGGGATGGCCCTGCCCCTCGGCACTCTGGTTGGAGCCCGCCCAGCACCAAGCAGCGAGATGACACTCACTGGCTCTGCTTGTTCGTGGTGTGTTCCCTCTGCACTCCCGTGATCTCACCCGGCTGTGACCTGTCACCTGGCCCGATCCCCTGGTGGCTCTGCCTCCTGCCCCCTCCTCTGCCCGGGCGCCCACGCCCACGTGACAGGTGAGACCTGAAGCCCGCCGGGTGCCTCCCTGAGCGTGGGCTGCCTGGGAGTCCTCTCCTTCACAAAGCAGAGGCTTCTCTGCACCCTCCTCCCCACACAGGAGCCTGGAGGCCCCCCAGCTCCGCAGGCCACCCCGGGTCCCACCCGGTGTCCTTGTCCCTGAGGCCTGAGAAGGGGCACCTACTGGTCCAGCGGGCACGCAGGCCCCGACGGTTCTCAGACCTGGAGTGGCGGCGGCTGAGGTCGGGGCGTTGCGCTGCCGGGTCCACACCTGCACGGGGGCTGCAGAAGCCCCTTCGGGCTGGGACCGCACCTGTCCTGCCTCCGGGGGATGCGGGAGGGCGGAGGGCAGCCGTCCGGCCCTGACCAAAGGGCCCGGCCTGCAGCGCGGCCTCCACATGTGAGTGTCCCTGCCTTCTGCACTGGCCACGCCGCTGGGGCCCTGCGGAGCCCACCCTCTTTCCAGGGACTGCAGCCGCCCCTCAGCCTTAGCCGACCTGTGATCTGAAACTAAACCCCAGAACTCCAGGGCCCCCGAGGGTCTTTCCAGTTTTGATCTATCGCCTTGAAACCGTGAAACCCAGTGGAGACAGAAGCCGGGAGGAGGGGGCGGGGCCCTGATGATGAGGAGCCCTTGAGGCCCGGTGACCTTGGACTTCTCCCTACCTGGGGGACAGAGCTCATTTTAATATCAATGATCTGGCTTCCTTCCTGGTTAACATTTAAATATAGAAGATCAACTGAATTTTTAAAACGTAATTAAGCTTCTTTGATTTCTGCTTAAAGACTGAGTGGCAGGAGCAGAGGTTCCCGCTTCCTCCCCTAACGCCCCGGAGGGAAGTGGCTTCCCTCTGGGGGGCGAGCGGTGCCCCCTCCCCGACCTGGATGCTGCGAGCGCGGCGTCCTCACCCGCCATAGAAGGTCAGGCCTTGGTCCCCTCTGACCACGTGTCTCCCCTAGACCCGCTGCCTCTCCTCTGGTGGAGCCCACTGCCCCCTGGACATTTCCCCGTGGGTGACCATACCCTCCTCTGAGGCCTTAGCAGACCCTGAGCTGGGTTCTGAACGCCCCACCACCAGACCACTGTGACCCCAGCCCCGCCCCCCAGGGTCTTTCTCCTGGGTCTGCTTCAGCAGCCAGAGGGCTCCCTGGACACATCTGCCCTCCTGCTGTGGGCGTCTGTGCTCCCCAGGCACCGCAGACACGTGATTCCTGGTGGAACCATTCACAGCAGCAAAGCCACACTTGTTCTTTTCCTCTTTTTCCACATGTGGCAGGAAAAATGGCATTTTGTTTCGAGAACGCTGACGAAGGTGCCCTTGCTTCTCGCTGTGCAGCCCCCAGACGGAGCCTCGCTGGGTGCCCCTTCTTCCCCTCCTCCCCTTGCAGCCCCGCTTCCAGCGTCCCGGTTTCCGAAGATGCTTTGCAAGCCTGTGCCTGCTGTCCTGCCCTGCTATCGATTTTTCACTCTTCAAAGTCCTCTCAACTGTCTCCCTATTCATTCAAGATTATTTTATAATCATGTCATACTAAACAATAACTTGATTGGATTTTTAATTCAAATAAAGTAAACCTGGAAATGATTTTGGGAAGAATTCAGTTTTGTACATTTTTCCTTTCCTCTCCTTTCCTTTTCTGTTGTTGTTCAGTCACTTAAGTTGTGTCCGACTCCTCGCGACCCCGTGGACTGCAGCATGCCAGGCTTTCCTTTCCTTAAAAGTGATGTGCATTTTTTCCTGTTTCTACTGTAACATGTTACCACAAACTCGGTGCCTTGAAAGAACACATGTTTATTATTTCACAGCTCAGGAAGCGGGTGGGCAGGGCTGGCTCCTCCAGGAGGCTCTGGGAGGAATTGGATCTCTCTGGTTTCCAGCACCTGGAGACCCTGCATCCCTTGGCCCGTGGCCCCTCCTTCCACTTCAAAGCCCCCGAGCCCACACTGTCTGAGTGCTCTGTCTCTCCAACCCCTCTTCTGTCATCTCAGCTCCTTTTGATGACTGTAGCCTCCCGCCTCCCTCTTGTGAGGACCCTGTTATGACCTGGGCCCACCCAGGTGACCCTGTGATGACCTGGGCCCACCCAGGTGACCCTGTGATGACCTGGGCCCACCCAGGTGACCCTGTGATGACCTCTGCCCACCCAGGTGATTCTGTGATGATCCAGGATAACCTCCCATCTCCAGGTCGTTCACTTCATCACACTTGCTGAGTCCCTTGGTCACCGAAGGTCATGGACTCTCAGGTTCTGGGGATCAGGAGGTGTATATTTGGGGGGCATTATTCTACCACCCGTGGTGTGCCTCTATTATTTTTCTTTCAGATGTCTCAGTAAGCGTCTATGATTTTCCGACAAACAAATCTCTCAAATAAAGATAAGGTTGTTTTTATAGAAACAACCCTATCAAAAATGCATATTTTCTGCCACTATAATGAAAGGTATTGGGATCTTTTCCTCCTGCCTGATTATTTCTATGACATAGAAAACTATTGATTTATTTAAATGGTCGTGTTTTCAACAACTTTATAGAACTCTTTTATGAACTCTCATAGGTTTTCCTCTGACTTTCTTGATTCTTCTTGGCATACCATCATGGCATCGACAAATCATGATAACTTTAGCTTCTCCTCCGCAATAATCAGAGGCTCCACATCTAGGAAACTTTATGGCCCCGCTGGCACTTCTGCTACAACGGTGATGGGGCATCTGCAGTTTGCTTTTGGGTTCTAACTGCTGCGATTTTAACTTTCTTTGCGAGAGTCACCTCCACGGATGATGCCTAAGTGGGCAACGAACTGGGGGTTGGGGGTCAGGACCAGGTCTGCGTGATGGCTCCCCTCTCAATTTTCATCCCAAGGGAGTCCAACTCTGAGACTGACTCTCCTGAGGTCGGGAACAGGTGAACTGCTCCCCGGTGGTCTCTCAGCTCTCATTTGATGGGACTGCCCCTTGCCCTGCAGGGGGGCCCCCGGCCCAGGGGGAGGGCAGTCCCCCCTGCCAGGTGCTTCTGTCCACAGCCAGCGGAGCCGGGGGTGATGGTCATAACTGAGTCTCCAGGCGAAGGGCATCAAATATTTACATCAATATCAGGGAAGACAAATTAAGCCAATAATAAAAGCCGTCTGGAGACGGTGACCGCTCTTTTATTTATGAGAGGACTCCCTTCTTGGGGATGTCACACGGGGTGAGCCGCTCTTCCCTGCAGCCCCTTCAGAGCTCGGACGCTGAACTGAGCCTTCCGCCCTTTGTCCTGTGTTCCAGGACTCCTCTCCCCTTACTGCTGGTCATGATGCAGAGGGGACCGAGGCAGGGAGGAGGCTGCTCCAAGAGGCCATCCGGCCGGGGGGCCCTCCTCCGCCCAGTCCGCCCCCAACCCCATCCCAGCCCCTTCCTTCCCAGCGGCACCACCTCTGCTGGAGATCCAGCTGCTGGACCTGATCTGGTGTCCCTGGTGTCCTAGCAGCCAGGGACCTGGGAGGCCCTGAGTGCAGCTCAGACACTCTGATGGGCCCAGTGGGAGGGGCAGGGGGCTATGCCCATCACGGCAGCAAAGGGCTTCACGGTCCATAGACATACTCTTCTCTGCCCCTTGTAC
Source organism: Bubalus kerabau (assembly GCF_029407905.1). Taxonomy (NCBI): domain Eukaryota; kingdom Metazoa; phylum Chordata; class Mammalia; order Artiodactyla; family Bovidae; genus Bubalus; species Bubalus kerabau. Next base: position 52,854,087 of record NC_073645.1, on the reverse strand, counting down.
CTCCAGGCTCCCGCCCTGGGCTCCCCTCTCTGATATCCCACCCAGCGTCCCCCTTGGCTGGACTGGCGTGTGTGTGGGCCGAGTGCAGCCTGGCACTCTGCACAGGCGTGCCTCCTGAGCCAATGCGGGAGATCCTGGTTCCTGGGGAATCCTTCCCTCTTTCATCGCCATATGTTCCGAGCACTGCTGGGAGCAGGTTTCAGTGGAGGGGGACAGGAGTGTCCCTTGCTCTGGGGACCCACAGTTGTGGAGCCGAGAGGGTCGGGGGGCAGCAGAGCTTCAGACCCCGTCTCAGCCCCACGCAGCCCAGCCTGGAGCTGACCACCTGTGTGGGGGCCCACCTGCTTCGTGCGCTCAGGGCACAGGGTGGCCCAGGGCGGGGGTGACGCGCCTGGGTGCCGTCCCCTTTGAAGACGAGAAGCAGGGGTTATGGCGTCGGCCTGAGGCCACTGGGGCAGCTGCAAGCTTGGTGGCCTGGCTGTGACCTCAGGGCCAGGCTCCCGGGGAGAAGGGGGCACCCCTGTCCGGCTCGGCCGCCAGCTCGGGGGCTGACGGCCCTGAAGTGGGAATCCGGGGTCCCAGAAGTGAGGAGGGCCGCCAGTCTTGCTCTGCACGTGGTCTGTCCCGGGTCCTGGTTTTTGAGTCTTATCTGGCTTTGTCCCCAGAGCTACAGAAGGGAGCTGAGGCAGAAACGAATGAGGAGGGCGCTGGGGGCCCGCCCGCCCGGGAGGAGGCGCTGCTGTGTCCAGGCCCTGAGGCCACGCAGGTCCTTCCAGCCAGCGCCCGTCACCCCGACCGGGGCCCTGACTGTCACCCGCGCCCTGGCCTTCCAGACGTCCCCTTCCCATGCGCTTGCCAGGCCCACATCCGAGGGAGGCGTTGCCAGGCTGACCAGGACGGGCCCCAGGAGTGACTTTCTGCAGCAGTCTCCACGCCAGCCCGGGGCTGCGGTCAGAGGGGGCTCCCTTCTCTGCGGAGAGTGAAGCATGTTTGTTTTCCTGTGGATGATGATGAAAATATCTGTGCACATGCAAAAACACAATATACACGCATGCACCACACACAATTCACACACAACACGCATGCACACACAACATACATGTGCTTCACATGCAAACATACACATACACAGCAAATATTTGTGCACACACACACAAACAATATGCACGTGATAGACACACACACACACCACACACAGTTCACACATACAACACACATGCACATAGCACAACATACATACGCTACACGTGCAAATACACACACAAACACAACACCCATGCACACCCGCTGCAATCTACTCCAGGGTGGCGAGGTGCCTGAGCTCTGCTCTCCTCTTGTGACTGAGAGCCAGTGTGCCCGGAACACGCACAGCTCCACGTGCCCATGACGTGCTCGCCAAGTGGAAGCTGTGTGCGGGCTGAGGCCTCCTCACGGAGAAGGGTGGCAGGAAGGAAGCGGAGGAACTGGGTCCCCACGTGGCTGTGAAATGTCAGGAGAACAGCTTCGTCTGCTCCAGTCGATGACGTTTTTTGTTTTTTTTTTAAAATTTTTTTTAAATTTTATTTTATTTTTAATCTTTACATAATTGTATTAGTTTTGCCAAATATCAAAATGAATCCGCCACAGGTATACATGTGTTCTGTATCCTGAACCCTCCTCCCTCCTCCCTCCCCATACCATCCCTCTGGGTCGTCCCAGTGCACCAGCCCCAAGCATCCAGTATCGCGCATCGAACCTGGACTGGCGACTCGTTTCATACATGATATTTTACATGTTTCAATGCCATTCTCCCAAATCTTCCCACCCTCTCCCTCTCCCACAGAGTCCATAAGACTGTTCTATACATCAGTGTCTCTTTTGCTGTCTCGTACACAGGGTTATTGTTACCATCTTTCTAAATTCCATACATATGCGTTAGTATACTGTATTGGTGTTTCTCTTTCTGGCTTACTTCACTCTGTATAATCGGCTCCAGTTAATTTGAATTTTGTCACCGTTGTCTTTGGTGTATGTTTCACTGATAAATGTGCTTTGTTTTTAAGGTCGTGTCGCTGGCTCTCTGTCCGTATGAAGACAGGATTGTAGCTTCATAGGAAGACCGCTGACGTCATGCTGAGGATGGAGCGTCTGCGTTTTTTGCCTTCTGCTGGCTCCTCCCTCGTCTGCATCTCGAAGCGCTGTCCCAGGAGAGGGGTCAGTATGCTGAGCTCAGGGGCCGCCGCCTGCCTTCCCACTAGTCTCACTGGGGCGCGGTCACCTCGCGAGCGGCTGGGGCCCACTGAGCCGAAAATACTTGCGTCTGGTCCTTCGGAAAAGGACCCACCTTCAATAGCTGGTTTTCTGAAGCTGCTGACAGCAGAATCCACCAACGAAGTTCAAACCCAGAAAATCTGAGGCTTTCCTGAGCTTGGATTCTGACTGGGATCAGGGGATGGTGGGCAGTGGGCGGTGGGGTCTCTACTGGCTCCGGTGGTCCCTGCAATGCTCTGGTTCCTCCTGAGGGGACCCCTTGGCTGTTGGAAGACAGTGACTGCCCTGGCTCAGGGGGCTGCCTGCGCCCCCACCTGTAACTCTCCCCCGAGACCCCGTCTTTGACCCACCTTTGTGCATCTGCCCCTGGGACCACGCTGCTCCTACGAGAAGCTGGCTTTGCCCTCACGGGACTTGTTTAAATTACAGTCATGACTGTATGCCCTAACTCATTTATATAGTCGACCACTCCCTGAGTCACAAGGAAGAGTGTTCAAAGCCTTTTCTCCCGTAAGTGGCAGTTTAATCAGACATTGTCAGGACATCTGGGGATGAGGATAAATAATTTATTTGCTTTTTTCTTACATAGAAAAAGGGCGCATCCCAAGGAAGCAAAAAGTATTTGAGAAAATGAACACGTTTTTCTTTGGCCAGGAGATGCTTCTATTTACATCATGCCTCGACACAAAGCAGAGAGCCTGCCTGGCAAGTGACCCCCAGCCGCCCATGCCGGCACTCAGGAAGGCCCAGGACGCAGGCTCGGCGCTCGAGGCCCTTGGGGGCGCTGGAGTGGACACGGTAAACCCGAGACACGGCAGTGGTAACTGCCGTGGAGGAGACACCACGGGGATGTGGGGCAGGGATGGGGCCCCGTGAGGGGTGGCTGTGGCTTGGGGGCGGGGGCTCCTGGCCCTCCCCGCCCTGGGTGCCGGCCCGTCCTCCCTGGACACAGACCTGACGGCCCATCCTCCCTGGACACACACCTGACGGCCCGTCCACCCTGGGTGCCGGCCCATCCACCCTGGACAGACCTGATGGCTCCCCAGCAGAAAGACCCTCGTCCGCTATGGGGAGAGACGTGTTTCTGGAAACAGACGTTGCGGGCATCAGTGGGATGAGAGAGGCTCCCGGATGGCCGGTGGGCAGGCTCGGGGCGCAGCGGGGGGAGGTGGCCCAGGACGGAGGAGCTGGCCCCCGTGGCCTCTGCTCCCAGGACCTCGCCGGGGACACTGCACATGGGGCCCCGGACGCTGAGGCCATGCAGGTGCGTCTCCGCAGGGAGGGCCGTGCACTGGAGACAGAGGGGCGGCCGGAGGCCTCCAGTGTCCAGGGCGGGTGGCCCCTGCCCCATGGGAGGAGGGCATGGCCCGCCCTGCCGGCCAGAGGAGGCTGCAGCTCATGGCTTGGGGATAAGCCGGCGCCCGGCGCTGCCCTGGGTGAGGAGGGCTTGCGGGCTCGCTCACAGAGGTGCGTGGGGACAGGACTTGGGGCTGGGCCCTCCTGGTCTCCCCCGGGCATCAGAGCGGCAGGCACGGTTGGACCTGAGCCTCTCTCTGAACTGCTGTCCCCCACGTGTCCTGCCCCAGGCCTCCCCTTCACCTTCCAGTCCTGTCTGCCTGGCCAGCCTGCACCTCGAAGGCAGACCCGGATCTCAAACATAATGTGCCCCTGAAGGGTATCTCGATGCTCCTCCCCACCCTGCCCCCCGCCCCAATCCTAATTCCCCTCCAATCTTTCTCAGCCGGGGAACAGCAAATTATTCATTGAATGGCCAAGTATTGAGCTTGGAGTATTTTTTGATTCTTCTTTCTTTTTCCCTCCTCCCAGATCATCCACCTGCAAGCACTGTTGATTCTCTTAACACACACCCGGGTCTACTCGCCGTCCTCTGTTTGCAGGGCCGCCTTCCTGCAGCCCCAGCCCCTCCCTGGACGCTGGAAGGGCCTCTTTTCCTCCGCTCTTGCCCAGGGTGACTCAGCCACACGCACGTCGTCAGGAGCGCTCATCATTCAGTGAGGGGACCGCAAGGCCCAGGAAGGCCTCTCCTGCGACACAGAGAGAGACACAGGCTTCATGGATTCCAGAGGATGGATGAACAGAAGGAAACAAGAGCAGAGCAGATGGGAATAATGGGAGCATCGTTGTCGGAGCTGAAGGGAGGCTCACGGAGCCCTGCGGGGTCCCAGCCGGACCCTGAACCCGTAGAGTACAAGAGACAGACAGAGAGAGAAAGACAGAGACACACAGAGACAGAGAGAGACAGGGAGAGATAGAGAGAGACACAGACACAGAGAGACACAGAGACACAGAGAGAGAGAGAGAGAAACACAGAGAGACAGAGAAAGAGATAGAGAGAGACAGAGACAGAGAGAGACATAGAGAGAGAGGGAGAGAGACCAACTATCCTCAGAGGGACTGGAGTCAGGCTGCAACAGACCTCTGCTGCTGCTGCTGCTGCTAACTCGCTTCAGTCGTGTCTGACTCTGTGCGACCCCATAGATGGCAGCCCACCAGGCTCTGCCGTCCCTGGGATTTTCCAGGAAAGAGTACTGGAGTGGGCTGCCATTGCCTTCTCCAGCGTCAGACCTCTACCTGGGGCTAAAAACCAGGCAGGTGCCTTCGCAGGTCTGAGGAAAATTATGCAATCGCTTCATCAGGAGTGCTTGCCAAAGTGAAGATGTTTTCTGTCACACAGAACACTCTAGAAATGCCCCTCTTCTGTGCCTCCGTCCTGAGGTTGTCAGGGACTTTCTCCAGGTGAGGAGGAAGCCAGAGGGTGAAGGGAAGGGACCAGGAGAGAGACAAGCCCCCCAGGAGCCAGGACGGTGGGTGGCCTGCTGTGGCCTGGAAGTGGCCAGGCTGTCCGCCACCCCCAGCTCCCCCATCCAAGCAAGCAGCCCCAGAGGAGGTGGGGGTGCAGCCACGGAGAGGGGGAGAGCTGGTGCCGGGGGTGATGTAGGGGCAGGGAGGCAGCTAGAAGCTCCGGGAAGACCATGGGTGGTTTAGAGACACTGGCTCAGAGACCGTGGGTAGTGCGGTGGGGTTGAGCTCCCGGGGCAGCGGGGCAGAAGAGAAGATGATCCTGGTTCCATGATGCCAGGGACCTGCTCCCTTCTGCCCTCGGTCTTTCAGGAGAGACCGGGACCCCAGTGCCCATCCTGGCCACACACGGTCCATCTGTAATCATCTCCTAGCTTCAGCGTCAGACGGCAGACGAGGGGTGCATCACGGGAGCCCACACAGCAGGGCTGTCAGCCTGGGCTGGGGGACCACCGAGTCACGCTTCATCCCCGTCTCCTGCCTGTGCCTCTGTCAGGGGGACCACCGAGGCCCGTGCCGCTGTCTCACTCAGCCTGTGGCTCCTGGGGCCACAGCTCAGCGATGTCCCGTCTCCAGGAGGTCCAGTCTCCTCCGGGCTCTGCTCGACACTCTCTCACCCTCGTGGCCCCTGGAGCTCCTGTGACCAGCACCTCAAGTCTGTGTCCTTGGTCCAGGACACCCACCGACCTGGGATGGGACGACCGCAGCCTCTGGACCCCAGTTCTCTCGTGCTGTAGGGTCTGGAGCCGCCGGGAGGGGTCAGGCCGGTTGCTGGGCCTTCTCGGGTCTTCCCGGTCCGGCTTTCCCCCGAGTGGCGCCGGCTCTGGCTCCACGCTGGTGCCCAGGCTGTGGGCGAGATGCTCAGGGTCCAACTCCCTCCATCCTGGTCAGGTGCACAGTGGCCCCGAGGCATGAGCTCCGAGGCTGAGTGCTTACCCGGCCCCGAGAGGCAGGGTCGGGCCTGGGACTCTGCGCTGTCCTTGGCCAGCAGGCCCTGGCTCTCGGCAGGTCAGAGGTCCCCTGCTTTTCTGGAGGCCAGCAGGCTCCTGAAGACTCCGGCAAGCCTTGTGCATGCTGGGGGGCTGACCAGGGAGCGGGCACCTCTGGTGAGGGGGGCAGCCCTGCGCCGAGAACTCACCCAAGGCTTCCCTTAGTCCCACACCCATGCTCAGGACCGAGCTGGCAAAATGGGAGGAGCGGGGCACAGAAGGTGTGCCTGGATGGTGGGGAGGGGTCTGGCCGGGTCTGTGACCCCAGACTGTTCGGAGCTGCTCAGAGCCGAGCCCTCTCTCCCTGGGGGTCCCACGAGCTCACCCTGGCAGCTCCAGACAACTATTTTTCTTCTGGGAATCAGTAAATTCGCACTAATTTCCCTAAACACTACTAGAGTCTGATTTCTTAAAGTACAAACATATACAGTATGTTCATCATTTAAAATATCATTTCCTTAATGGTTGGAAGTGTTCTCTAGCTGTTTCTTTCGAACTGTGAACAATTAGAGAACAGCACATTGCATTTCAGAAATAAGTACTGTTAGTGATCATCATAAACATCAGATGGTGGGATAATTAAATTAGGGTAATATACCAGTTTCTCTGCTAATCGCTGACAATCCATAGTGGCTGTAATAACCGCGATTTGTCATGTCAGACCCACCGGTGCAGCCTCGGTAATTGAGGCGGTGCGCTAATGACCCTGCGCTTCGCAGGCCTGGGACACGCCAGAAACACCCACGTCTTCTGTTTTTGTGTTTTGTATGAAACACAACTTCACGTCGCACTTGTCTGAGCAGGATCAGACAGCAAGACTAAGACGGGGTCACCGAGAGACTTTCAGGGTGTGGGTGTCACGCAGCGTCCACCTGGGGCGCTCAGGCACATGTGTGTGTGTGTGTGTGTGTGTGTGAGAGAGATGTGCAGGCCCATGTGAATCAGTGTGGTGGGGGTGTGTCCATGTGGGGGGTGTGTGTGTGTATGTGAGTGTGTGGTATGTGGCATTGTGTGCTCCCGTGTGTATGTGATGCGCAGCCAGATGTGAGTGTGTGGTGTGGTGTGTGTGTATGTGAGTGTGTGGTGTGTGGCACTGTGCGCTCCTGTGTGTGTGATGTGCAGGAAGACGTGAGTGTGTGGTGTGGTGTTTGTATGTGAGTGTGTGGTGTGTGGCATTGTGTGCTCCTGTGTATGTGATGTGCAGGAAGACGTGAATGTGTGTCCATGTGGTGTGTGTATGTGAGTGTGTGGGTGTGGCATTGTGCGCTCCTCTGTGTGTCCCACTTGATGTGTGGGAGTGTTCCCTGTAGAGTGGATTTGCTCGCCGGCTGGAGTCCTCCATCCCAGGGCGGTTGCTGGGGGCTCTGGAAGGGGGACTGGGTGCCCAGGTGCCCGGGTGCCTGCTGTCCAGAGCGGCAGAATGACAGGGTGGCTGGAAGAGCTGTGACTCCCAGCGGGGGCCCGCCAGGAGGGCAGGAGCATGCCGTGCAGGGCCCTGCTCCCCTGTCTAGAAACCTCAGAGACCCTGGCGGCTCAGAGCCGGGCGCCCCCACTCCTGCCCGCGGAGACCCTGGTGGCTCAGAGCTGGGCACCCCCTACTCCTGCCCTTGGCCTCCGGGCCTCCAGTCGGGGTGAGACACAGCCATGGTGCCTCCACAGCCTCTGTCCTGTGACTGAGCAGGGGGGCTGTGAAACTACAGGCCACTGGTCGCTAATTAAATGTTACTTGGGGACAGAAGAGAGACTTCTGAGCTCCAGAGACCGTGGAGAGTTCCAGAGTGGGAGTGTGGTCAGGGTCTCCTCCACCCCAGGCCCACCTGCCTGCCTGTCCTGGGTCCACTGTGGGCCCCAGGTGCCCTGGTTCCACAGGGCCTGTTCCGGGGGCACAGGCAGGAGACAGGAGGGCAAGGGAGGGGGGCAAAGAGCCCTTTCACGGGTCCCTCCGGGTGGAGGTAACTGCCCTGCCCTGTCTCACTGTGGAGGGGCAGTGTTGGCGACCCGGGACAGCCCCCTCTTCTCTATCCTGGGAGTTAGCGTGGCTGTGGTGCCCACTGCCTGGCCTGGGATGCTGCCAAGCTGGGGGCTGGGCATGGTCTGGGCACTGGAGGGGCTGGCGAGGGGAGGGGAGGCAGTGAGCCCATGGGGCTGCCCGCAGCCTTGGGGTGAAACGCTGTCTCCAGGGGGTTTGTCCCACATGCCCCTTATGGGGACTCACGAGGTGCAATTGCCCCGTTTTCCATGGAGGGGCAGGCTCTGGAGGGTCGGTGATTCATGGAGGCCGCACCTTGTCATCCGCTGGCCCCCACCTGGCATGTCCTCCTGCACACGGCAGGGCCTTTGTGAGCTTGTGGGACTCAGAGTGGACTGGGGATCCCTGGCCCATGCAGAGGCCACTGGGCAAGGGGACAGGCCCTGGCCTCAGCCGGGAGACCAGGCTCCTGGTCCCAGAGTCTGTGCTCTGAGGCCAGGGTGTCAGCAGGCACAGGGCTGGGGGCAGGCCACCCTGCTCTCTGGAGCCCAGGGTCAGAGTCCGGCCTCCCGACAGCCTCCCTGGAGCTGCGGCCGGTGCCTGGGTGTCGGGGCAGCGGGCCCTCCCTCCGGGTCTCTTCCAGGAGCTCAGGCTTGGCGTCTGGCTGTAATAGCACCGAACTGCTAGCCAGTCAGAGAAAGAGGACAGGACGTGAGGAAGCGAGCACACGCTCCTCCCAGTGCTCCCTGGGTCAAAGGGGGCACTCCAGAGGACGCTGCCAACGAGACATAGAAGCGAAGAGACAAAGCAGCGTGAAAATATGTGGGCTGCAACACTGTGTGTGCCGTGGGGGTGTGAGTCTGTGCTGGTCTGTGTGTGTACCGTGGGGGGTGTGTGTGAGTCTGTGGCTGATCTATGTGTGATCTGTGTGTGTACTGTGGGGTGTGTGTGAGTCTGTGGCTGGTCCGTGTGTGTGTACCGTGGGGTGTGTGTGTGAGTCTGTCTCTGATCTATGTGTGATCTGTGTGTGTACTGTGGTGTGTGTGTGAGTCTGTGGCTGGTCTGTGTGTGTGTACCCTGGGGTGTGTGTGTAAGTCTGTGGCTGGTCTGTGTGTGGTTCGTGTGTGTGTACCCTGGGGTGTGTGTGAGTCTGTGGCTGGTCCGTGTGTGTGTGTACTGTGGGGTGTGTGTGAGTCTGTGGCTGGTCTGTGTGTGTGTGTACCATGGGGGGTGTGTGTGAGTCTGTGGCTGGTCCGTGTGTGGTCCGTGAGTGTGTACTGTGGTGTGTGTGTGGAGTGTGTGCACACTCCTGCACTCTGGGCTGGTGGCTGCTCCTTTGCAGACTGTGCCTTGAGTGGGACGGACCCGTCAGCCGGGTGGAGGTGCGTGTGGCTACGAGAGGATTCCTGCGGGAGGGCGAGGTGGGCCCTGAGCAGAGTGGGCTCTCTGAGCTCAGGTCCCACCCGGGCAGCCCGCAGCGCCTTGACCCGCGTGGGAAGGAGGCTCTGGAGCCCAGGCCCCCAGGGGCGGGGCTGGGCCTGAGGGAGCTTTCCGGAGCCCCACGCTGGGGAGAAGCGTAAATGCGGTTTCTGGAGTGGGCAGCGAGGCTGTGGGGGTGGGGCGCGCTTTCCCATTTGGACCGGGTCAGGTGTATCTTTTCAGAAACAGTTTCCCACCTGACAGTCGCGTGCCTGCGCCCCTTGGCGGTGAGCGGCCCCGGTGAGCAGTGATGCCGGTCTCCGGGGCATGTGTGTGGTCTCTACAGTCCAGGCCAGGCCCAGGTCCAGGCCTCGTTCCCACTAACGTTTGGCCCCCAAAGCAGTCCAACCGCAGGAGGGAGACTGCTGTGTTAATGGAAGGCGTCATGCTCTGACACAGGGCTCGTCACAGGGCGGGTGCCCGCCACGCGTGCCGCTCTGCTTGGAGGTTGGGGGGCAGCCCCGACTCTGAGACGCTTCCCTGTGGCCCCCAGGAGGCGCCGGCCGCCCTGATGTCAGAGCAGCTGGGCGGGATGACGAGCCTGCCAGGTGCCCGTGGAAACCAAATGAAGATGCCTTTGTTTTCTTGTCTGCATGCTTTTCAGGTGGTGATGTGGAGGCCCTGGTTCCGCATGCCCACAGCTACATACAGCCCCTCGCGCTCATCCTCCCTGATTGGGAGGCCCGAGACGCACAGACGGCTCCAGAGAGCAGACAGAGGCTGGGATGCTGCCAGCGGAGCTCCAGGTCCACAGCTGGGGGACCCCCTTGGGCCCAGGGCTGGTTTGCAGGCCCCCAGCTCTGGTCTTCCATCTCTGGCTTTCTGCTGGCTCCCCTGCACCCCCAGACCTTCAGGTGTTGTCTGCCCCCACCCTGAGCCTGTCCCGTGCACAGACCCCCACCCTCTCCGTGACCCCCTCAGCCCATCCTCCGGGGAGGAAGCCCGGCGCTGTCCCACCTCCTCACCAGCTGTATCCCCGTGTAGACCTGAGTCCCATTCAGGTTCATCTGCCCCTGGGCTCTGCTGTTGCCCCCTCTCTGGGGAAGGAGGTGAGCTGTCTGGCTGACCCCAGAGGTGCCCCGTGTCTGCTGGTCTTCCTGGCTTTGTCCTGGCATTGAGGCCAAACACAAGAGTTTGTTCCAGAGCCACTGGCCACAAAGGGCGCCTTGCAGGAGCTTGCAGCGCGTGGAGTCCTCCCCGCCAAACGTCCGGGCAAGGGGGCCTCTGGGCCTCGGGCTTCTCTGCTCTCTTCTGGACAGCAGTGGGGTGACGGGGCCATCAGTGGGAGAGGCTTGAATTCCACAGCACAAGCTGGTCACGGGGCAGGGGGCCGCCCCATCAGGGCCTTGGGCAAAGCGACAAGTGGGTGCCCGTCCCATCTGAGGGTCCACACTGTGCCTTGTTGTTTTCCTTCCTCAAGTCCCACCGCCTGCAAGTCTGTTGTTTCCCTAGAAACTGGGGACAGAAAGAGGCCACTTTCTAAGACACGGAGGTCCTCTTAGTGAACTCATGTTGATCCCTGTTCCTATACAGACCTGGATGTGTTTGCACAAGTGCATTTTGCACCTGTGCGTGCACATACGTGTCCACGTGTAGACTTGTCTGTGTCCATGCAGGTACATGAATACCCAGTGTGTGTGTACCTGTGAGTATACACACTGTATGTGTCTGTGCCCACACATGTCCATTCTTGTGCATGCACAGACTTGCACAAGTTCATACCCGTGTTCTTGTCTGCATGTGTCATCCTCTGTATCCACTAGCTCTTGTGTAACTCATCAGCCCAACATGGATTTCACACAGTTAAAACAAACGCCATTTACTTTCTGGAAATTCTGTGGCCAGTGACCGGGGCGGGGCTCAGCTGGGCAGTGCTTCAGCTGATCTTGCTGGAGGTCACTTTGCAGCTGTAATCACCCAGCAGCTCCCCCGCAGCCAGCTGGTCCGAGAAGGCCCTGCTCCCACCTCCGGGAGTTAGTGCTGTCCTTTCACCCTGGACTGTGGTCCTAGGAGGGAGGGTGGATGCCTCAGAGCCTCTGGGAAACTTACCCTGGACAGAAGTCCCCGAGCTCTGCTTCCCCAGCATTCTGTTGGTCAAACACACCACCAGGCTGGCCCAGACTCAAGAGGGGACACTGGTAGGAGGTCGGGGACGGAAGATGCCCTGTGATGGATGCTGCCCACTGGTACCATGGCCAGCAGGAGCGGGAGAGGGGGGCCCTTGGCACTGGTCTGCCCTCCTTCACCTCCAGGGAGGTGGCAGCTTCCAGGATGAATCTGGGAAGGAGGGGAGAAAGGAGGCTCTTTCAGGGAGAGAGGGAGACAGGTTAGAGTCCTGAGGGGTCCCTGTGGACCAGGCTGACCGTGTGTTAGCGTTCACAGTCAGATGGCGGGGAGAAGGTGGGCATCACTGCCCGAGGTTGAGGAGGATATGGACTCCATGTGCTGGGATCCTCCTGGGGGGATGACTGCAGTCCAGAGTGCATGACCCCTAGGTCAGGATTCACCCCAAGGACGGAGAGCAGGGTCTTCTGCTCATGGTGGTTCCTGTGATGGCAGGAAGACGAGAAGGGTCTGCATGTGCATTCACGGGGCTGCTGGAGTGATGCAGAGTCCAGCTGTGCAGTGGGTCATGCCGTGATTGGCAAGACAGTCTGCTGGTGCCAAGCTCACCCCCGTTCAGCAGGTGTGCCTGCCCCTGCTTGGAGCAGGAGTGGCAAAGTATAGACACAAGAATGACTGCTGAGAAGGGCTGGGTGTTTACTGTCCTCGGGGTCCCTGGAGGTGGGGACAGAGTGTCCCTAGCACTTTGCATCCACCCATTTCATGTTAGGACGGCCCCTGGTGAGTTCCATGGGACATGGCTTTGCAGGTGGAGGGTGAGTGCCCAGCTTCATGGAGCTCCCCGGGTCCGGGGAGGGCTGGTGGGCGGTCCTGTATAAGCCAGGCCCAGCGGGAACACAGGACAGTGGAGGTTCTGCCTCCAAGGCTGGCTGCTCAAACGCACAGCACATCTCAGGTGTGTGGGCTGCACCTACCCTGAGGTCTGAGGGCGGCGGCTCTGCCCCAGCCTCGGTTCTGGAGACAATTCATCTTGGGCCCCTGGTTCTCCTTGTGTTCCACTCTCCTATTTCCTAACTGGATTGATTTAGGCCCGAGGACATGGTTGGCTCTGCACCCAAGTCCATGTGCTGGGGCCATGGAACCTGCCCCTTTAATCATAAAACCAGGGAGCTCGCAGCCTGCTCACCGCTCCACCGAGCCCAGAACGACGACAGTGAAAGATGCTAATGACTCCTCCTGGAAATAATTCATAAAACTCTTAGAAACTTCCTAGTGGTGCTCTCCAACTTTTCCATTTTGTGTGACAGGGGACAAGAAATGACCTCTGCTCTGTGGCAACTGCCCCTTCATCACACAGACTGTCTGCAAAGGGGGAGATGCAGACTCACTCAGGTGGGGAAAGCCCATCTCCTGAGCGAAGTCCTCATCAGCCCGTGTGCACGGTCAGTCGTGTCTGACTCTTTGCGCCCCTATGAACTGCAGCCCGCCAGGCTCCTCCCTCCATGGGATTCTCCTGGCAAGAATACTGGAGTGGGTTGCCATGCTCTCCTCCAGGGAATCTTCCTGACCCAGGGATCGAACCCATGACTCATGTCTTCTATGTTGGCAGGCAGGTTCTTTACCACTAATGGCACCTGGGAAGCCCATTAACCCCATGGTCAAGGACAATTTCATTAGGAGAAAATCTCAGATCAGAGGCTGTGAATGTCTACATTCATGGACAAACTCATTAAAGTCAACGGTGGGGAAATTAAGAACACCTACTGATGAGGGCGGGTGCTGGGGGCCCCTGGTGGGGTCGAGGCAGTGTGGAGAGTACACATCTTTAGGGGCACACTTGGGGACGGGACCTGGCAGGCCAGTTACAGGGGTGGCAGCGGGCATGTGAGGGCCACTCGGTGGACACCAGCCCCGTTTGGGTGCCGCACGGCTGCCTCCTCCTCCTCCTCATGGTTTGTGATGCGATGCTGCACACAGGTGGCGAGGTGACGGCCCAGTGTATCCTCGGGAAGACAGTGCTTCTCCCTTTGGGGTGTGGTTTTCTGTGCGGTACCAGCAGCTCTAGCTCGAGCACAGAGATCTGCAGGGTCACATCTCCTCTCTGACGTCCTTCCAACGTGAAGTAACTCTGAGCTTGTTGTCGCAGGAAGGATGACACATCCATGTCCGGGAGTCCCAGGCTTTGCAGCAGAGGGGGATGGAAGACGCAGATGGATTGAAGAGTTGATGCTTTCCAGGTGTCGTGCTGGAGAAGACTCTTGAGAGTCTCTTGGACTGCTAGGAGATCCAACCAGTCAATCCTAGAGGAAATCAACCCTGAATAGTCACTGGAAGGACTGATGCTGAAGCCGAAGCCCAAGTACTTTGGCCACCTGCTGTGAAGAGCTGACTGACTGGAAAAGACCCTGATGCTGGGGAAGAGTGAGGGCAGGAGGAGAAGGGGATGACAGAGGATGAGATGGTTGGATGGCATCACTGACTCAGTGGACATCAGTCTGAATAAACTCCTAGAGATAGTGAAGAACAGTGAAGCCTGGCGTGCTGCAGTCCATGGGGTCACAAAGAGTTGGACATGACTGAGCAACTGAAGAACAACAAATGGAGTGAGGCTGCCCAGCAGGTGGGACGCTGGTTTGGCTCATCCCAATGCCCATGGTTGCAACAAGGGCCCTTGCAAGTGGGAGGCGGAGTTGGAAGGCAGAGCTCAGGGATGCCAGTGAGGACTCACTGCGTTGGGGATGAGAAGGGTCAGGTGCTGAGGGACCAGGCACTCTAGAAGCTGAGAAAGGGGAAGGACAGAAGACGCTGCTCAGTGACGAAGCTGAAGAAAATCCTGCCATTTGTTCCACATGAGCGGGCCTTGAGGTCCTTATGCTGAGAGAAGTCAGTCAGACAGAAAGACTAACACTGAGATCTCGCACATGTGGAATCTTAAAGTCACGCTTGTAGAGACAGAGAGTAGAGTGGTGGGTACCAGGGCTGTAGAGCGGTGCAGAAGTGGGGCCAAGGGTGCAAAGTCCCAGCTCCGAGAGGAGTAAGCTGGGGACCTAACGGACAGTGCGGCGATTGTAGTCAGCAAGACTGTAACAGAAAGATTCTTGTCACAGAGTGATTGCGGTGGGTGCTGGGTGCGTCTCCCGGCCTCAGTGTGGTAATTGCTTCACGTGTGCGTGCTAAGTCACTTCAGTCGTGTCCGACTCTGTGCGAACCCATGGACTGTAGCCCACCAGGCTCCTCTGTCCATGGGATTCTCCAGGTGAGAATACTGGAGTGTGTTCCCATGCCCTCCTCCAGGGCATCTTCTGGACCCAGGGATTGAACCCGCATCTCCTGTGTCTCCAGAACTGCAGGCGGATTCTTTACCGCTGAGCCACTGGAGAAGCCCAGTCATTTCATAGCCTACATCGTTACGCTGTACACCTTACACTTACAGTGTCATATGTTAACCATATCTCATAAAGCTGAAAGATACTACTCATAATGTTGTGTTCAAAGATATAAAGTTCCCAAGGAAATAGATAAATTTCAAAATCAAAATTACTGACCCTGACTTGAGAAGTAGACAATTTATATTAACATGGAAAAAAATGGAAAACATTGTGACATAATTACCTCAATAAAAACATCAGATTATCCTCCCTCCCCCCAAGAAACAATTTATAAGGAGATTATCCTGGATTATCCAGGATAGTCCAATGTAATCACAAAGTTCTTATTAGGAAAAACATAATGGGGTCGGAGAGAAAGGTGGAGGGGGACAGAGACAGAGACATTGAGCAACAGAGACACACAGAGAGACAGAGACACAGTGACATAGAGAGACGGAGACGTAGAGAGACGGAGACGCAGAGAGAGACGGTGACGTAGAGAGACGGAGACACAGAGAGAGACGGTGACGTAGAGAGAGACGGTGACGTAGAGAGACGGAGATGTAGAGACGGTGATGTAGAGAGACGGAGACGTAGAGAGACGGAGACGCAGAGAGAGACGGTGACGTAGAGAGACGGAGACGCAGAGAGAGACGGTGACGTAGAGAGACGGAGACACAGAGAGAGACGGTGACGTAGAGAGAGACGGTGACGTAGAGAGACGGAGATGTAGAGACGGAGACGTAGAGAGACGGAGACGCAGAGAGAGACGGAGACGCAGAGAGAGACGGTGACATAGAGAGACGGAGACGCAGAGAGAGACGGTGACGTAGAGAGACGGAGACACAGAGAGAGACGGTGACGTAGAGAGAGACGGTGACGTAGAGAGACGGAGATGTAGAGACGGTGATGTAGAGAGACGGAGACGTAGAGAGACGGAGACGCAGAGAGAGACGGTGACGTAGAGAGACGGAGACGCAGAGAGAGACGGTGACGTAGAGAGACGGAGACGCAGAGAGACGGAGACGTAGAGAGACAGAGACACAGAGATGTAGAGAGACGGAGATGTAGAGAGACACAGACATAGAGAGACGGAGATGTAGAGAGACAGAGACGCAGAGAGAGACGGTGACGTAGAGAGACGGAGACGTAGAGAGACGGAGACGTAGAGACGATGATGTAGAGAGACAGAGATGCAGAGAGACGGAGACGTAGAGAGACAGAGACACAGAGATGTAGAGAGACACAGACATAGAGAGACGGAGACGTAGAGAACGGAGACATAGAGAGACGGAGACGGAGCCGTAGAGAAAGATGGTGACGCAGAGAGAGACGGTGACATAGAGAGACGGAGAAGTAGAGAGACGGAGACGTAGACAGAGACGGTGACGTAGAGAGAGACGGTGACGTAGAGAGAGACGGTGACGTAGAGAGACGGAGACGTAGAGACCTAGAGAGACGGAGACACAGAGAGCCCGAGACCTGGCCGCTGTGTGCTCAGAGCAGGTGACGGGACACGGGCGCAGTGGTGGTGGGTGCACCCACTTTTCCACAACACCCGACTCAGGGACGTTCCTGTTTGGAGCCCCCTTGAGGGGGTCTTAGGGGTGTTTAGGGAAACTCTCTACAGGTGTCTCAGTGCCGGTCTTAAATCAAAATGCTCTGCTATTTCCTTCAAATGAGGTTCCAATGAGAAAGCCAAAGACCAGTAGAGGTGAGGAGACATGAACGTCATACAACCCTCAGAGTGCACAGTGCGCTTCAAATGCATGAGCTCATTTTAAAAAGCAACTGTGTTTATCTTTATTTTTAACCCATATTCATAATAGAATATGTGGCTGCCACAATGATGTCTGTAGGCTACCAGAGAAGGAAGTTGCCAGGCCCTCAGATGAAAAGAGGAGGGGAGGGTCCCTGAGCCCCCAGACTCCCAGAGGGCCTCTCTGACGGGACGGTGGCTTGGGGGCTGTGCTGAGCCCAGGGCACCCTGACCCCCTGGAACTCCCACCTCCACATCTTGTCATCTCTCCTCCAAGGATGCCACCCTGCCTTGACACTGGTGCCAGCCTGTCCGTTCCTCAGACGAGCCCTGTGATGCCTCAGATGCTTGTGGGCGATGATAATGTCTAACTGTTTCCGATGAAAAGGTCCAGGTTTGAATGTCCTGCCTCATCCAGGGGATGAGGAAACTTCAGAGGTTTCTACTTGGCTTTCCTCATTAAGATCACACTTATCCATGGACCAAGGACCCCAGGAGGCCATTGCACCTGCTAAAGTATGTTAGCCCCTTCATTCACTGGGGCCTGGGGCACGACCTGTGGGTGGGCCTGTGGGCCTGGTGGACACCCCCTAATCCAGGTCTGGGCTTGGACCCCATTTTCCATACGACTTCCACATGTCCTCTCTAATGTGGGGTCACGATGACTCTCCACATCCCTCCCTGGACACCAACAGAAACTCAGACACTGTGTCCACTTCTCCCCTGCGTGTGGCCATCTGGGTAAATGCGGACAGATCAGGGACGCTTACGTGGGAGCTCACACCTGTGTCACAGGGCCCTTCCTGCAGAGGCTGGGCAGTGAGGTGGAAAGGTTCATCCTGGCTGATTCAGATAAAATCACCTGTGTGACGGCACATAGATGTCGGTGGAGAACAGCCATCAGTTTGCTTCTCTTCCTGGAAAACGTCCCAAGCTCCATCCCGCAGCTCCAGCCTGTAGGAGCTCGCGGGGAGCTGGAGGGGCAGTGGTGGGGGGCACCTGGCTCCTTCGGGGCCAGAGGAGTTTCCCCCAAGTTATTGGCTCTCTCTGTAGGAGGTAAGTCTGCGTTTACTGAGATCTGCATCAGGACTGTGTAACGGTTTTGTCTCCTGCTAGTATTCTGTCGGGGTCTGGTCCTGGGGTTCACTTGGCTGAGGTTTGCAGATCAGTGCTTACCCAGCTGCTCTGAGGGGAGAGATGTGGAGCCTGTGCCTGCAGGGAGGAAGGCCAGTGTAGACATGGCCGTGCTCCATAAACGATGTGATGACCTGGGGCCCAGCGCTCCGCCAGGCCAGCTGGCATGGGTACCCTCTTCTGATCATTCCTAGAACCTCGGGCAACAGATGCCGTCTCTGAAGGCAGCAGTCCAGCTTGTTGAAAATCTCTGTCTTCAGCGAATGAGATCTGATTTCTCTTCCATGGAAACCTCTCCGAGCAGGCAGGAACCCAACGGCCTCCGGTAACCTGCTGAGTTATGCTCTCATTCAGGGGTGTGTGTGTACATGTGCATGTGTGTGAGTGCGTGTATGTGCGTGTGAGTGTGTGTGAGAAAGCATGTGTGTGTGAGTGTGTGTGTGTGTGAGAAAGCATGTGTGTGTGAGAAAGCATGTGTGTGTGAGTGTGTGTGTGAGAAAGCGTGTGTGTGTGTGAGTGAGTGTGTGCGCACGTGCGTGAGTGTGTGTGTGTGTGTGTGTGAGCCAGCGGAGGTGGGGAGGCAGGGCTGCGGCTGAGGACGTGGACTCCTGGGTGTGGTAACAGGGCTGGGTCAGCAGGCGGGGGCCGTGGATGGGGCAGCAGCCAGGGTCCGGCAGAGGAAGACAGTGAGCCGGGGTCCCCTGCAGCTCCTGGGGGAGGCTCTTTCCAAAGGGGTTAGACGCACACTTTTACTGGAATGTGGGGGACACAGGGATGGGTCCCCTGGCTCATCCCTGGGACCCGGGCATCCTGTCGTTACTCAGGCTCCCTGGCGCTTCTGCTCCAGTGCTGACAGGGAAGGGCTGTGTGTGCGTGCGCATGTGTGTATCGGTGGGGTCTGAGGGCTCCGTTTCCTTGCTTCTTCCTCAGGCAGGGCTGAGGACCTAGGGTCTGAGATCACTGCCTCAACTAGATCCAGCAGGTCCGAGCACTTCCGACCAAGACCTGAGCATTGGGTCAGTCAGTGAAGCCAAACCACACCGGTGACTTACTGGCTTGACTTTGACTTCTATTTTTAGTTCTGAAGGGAGAAAACACCATTTGTGCATAACAGTGACCTCACGCAGGCTCACACCCACTAACCCGCCTTTCTTTCTTTCAACCCCAGCAAGGCTCAGAGACTCACACAGACCGTGTAATAAGTCTCCCTTGGACAGAGCGCAGTTTCTCTATGGAAGGGATGCACATGGCTGCCTGGAGCTGCTCGGAGGACAGGGAGTGGGGTGGGGCACGGCAGGTGGACAGGTGACTGACTGGTGGCCTCTAGCCTCTCCCAGGGATGGGGAGACGGGTGGGGAAGGTCTAAATGGGCAGGAGAGGAGGGGCAGTGGCCAGGGCCACGGGGGGCAGTGCAGAGGAGCCCTGAGGGCCAGGGACAGGCGAGTGGCCCTGGCTGCGAGTGGCGGCCCCATGGGGGCCAGAGAAAGTGATGGGTGAGGTCGGGGAAGGACAGGAGCGCTGGTCACCAAGCAAGTCAGCAAGGGGACCTGACCGGTTCCTAGCAAGACACAGAGGGAGCGGAAAAATATATCTGCCAAAATAGTAAACATAGCGAATGCTCCAAGTTTACCAAAAAAATAAATTTTAAGAACCATTTGAAGAGCATCCTCCTTGTGACTCTGTTCAGACGGCATCTTCCTGGGTAAAGCCGTTTTCTGATGCCTTAGGCACCAGCACACCTGCTTCATAAACACAGTGATAAGAATACACGGAGTTCACGAGGAGCTGAGCCACTTTGTGATGGATGATTTTCAACAAATGGAGCCTTTCTCAAACTTCTGACAAGGAGTGTATGTCTATCGGATATATCCAGGGACTATGCATGTCTACTCGGGTTAATTTAGAGAACCGCTCATTAAGCAAATTCATTTTTTCTCTATTTTTTTCAAAATTGACCTGGATTCCCAGCCTGACAGTGGCTCACGGGGGCCCTGCAAAGTGAAGGAAGAGCCAAGCGGCTCTGACCCCCATGCTGAGCACGCCGTGGGCCTTCACCCACTGGGCATCCGCGAGTCGGGGCCGCTTCGCCCCACTTTCCTGATGAAACAACCACCTTCCCCACAGGGCACCCTGTTCTCATGGGGGCTACGGAGAGGGCAGGGGTGGGGCTGGCAGACTGGGGGCCCCGGGGTCAGGGGCACGGGGGTCTGGGCCGCCTGGGGGTGCGCCGCTATCCACAGGGCGGCGGAGGCTGGTGTTTGGAGCAGGGAGTGTGTCCGGGGCAGGCGTGGGGTGGGGTCTGACCGGCCGCACCCCCAAGTAATGCATTTGACGTCTTAGCCCCATTCTTAGAGGGGTCATCTGTGTGAGCATGCTTGTCTTCTGAGTGTGGAAGCGGGAATCTGTCCACTGAAGACAGGTCTGTGATGCCTGCAGACACTGGCGTCCCCTCACGGTGGGAGGAGCCCTTGATAGCTGGCTGTATGGTGGGACCAATGTGGTCCACCCTGGCGAGCACAGATCAGGGGACCCGGCTACCCAGAGCATCAGGAGTGTGTGGTCAGTCAGCACCAGGACCTTGGGGGCCACTCTGGGAGGTGTGTGCAGAGGCCATGGAGCAGTTCCCTTGGGGATGGGGCAGGGCAGGAGCCCGAGGAAGCCCAGCATCCTCTGAGCTGGGGACAGAGCTGGACACACGGGATTGGGGACAGTTGTCATGTGCTGAGACCTGAGGAACGTCACCCCTGTTTATTCATGTTCATACAAGGGAGGGATGCTGTGGTTCCGATTTCTGATTGGAGGGGTCACAAATGCAGTGTGTTTCCACCTTTGAAAGGAAGGTGCTAACGCATTTGCTTGTTCTCCATCAATCGCGGCTTCCTCTACTCAAGGGAAGGAGCACTCTGCACAGAGGAAGACGGGCTGCGGGTGAAGGTCTCAGCCGCTTCCTTTCAATGGTTCCCCGTCGTGAGCCAGGCGCTGTGCACAGCGTTTCTACGCATCATCCATGTAAACCTCACGGCCCCTGCAAAGAGAGGCTGTTAATCACCATTCCCAGAGCTGCCCCCGGGGACACATCCTTCCACTCCAACTTCTGCTCACACGTCGGCTGACCCCGCTCTTTCTAACTGCCCCTCGAGCACCCCACCCTCTGATTCGGTTGTCCTTTAACACGCAATCTCCAGTTGACATCCTGCCTCCCGGTGGGTGCTGCCTTCCGCCAGACTCCTGGAGCCCTCCAGGGACTCCTCCTCCTCCTCGGGGTGTCCCCAGCCCACCACCCTCCTGCCAGTGCTCGCTGCCTAGCAGGCTTGTCTGTGGGGACCTCTCTTCTCCCAGACAAGCAGAAGGCGAGGTTCACCTTTGTATATAAGGGTACAGTTGTAGAGAGGCTCAGTCTCCTTTGTAGAGAGGGAAAAAATACCCTCGGCCTTACTGAATTTATGGTGTAAGTGTATAGTCTTGGCTGGTCTTCAATCCATGGTACCAGAGGCTCTGCCACTGCGTGAATGATTGCTGGGACCACAGCTCTGACAGAAGTAGATAAATCCTTGGCCAAACTTTCCCCTTTGTCTTCCACCTTATTTCCAGACAGACCTCCGCATGATGGCCCCTTATAATACATGCAGAGCATCTGAGCTTCCGTGGTGGGCGTGGCTCCCAGCCTGGTCGCAACTTCTTTAGCATTTGCATTTCTTGGCCTATATATATATATATATATTACTTCTTTTTGCCAATGAAATGATTTAAAAAACATGTACCCTTGACTTTGGAAGGCAGCTATGCTTATCACCGCACCACCCACGCAATACACTTGACTTTGACAGACTGCAATGTAACACTTTGGAATAATGTGCCTGCATTTCACTTGCCTGATTACTTGTTCAACTTACGTAAAAGAATTCACCAATGTAACATCAGCATGCTCACGAGTATACACATCTCCGTCTCAGGTACTGATGCAGGGTGGGAAATGTTGGCTTGACATGTGAGAATCAGAGCATGTAGGTGGGGTTTGGAGTCAGGCTTGGTGATTAAGGGGAGGGTTCACCTGTGGACCTGTGTGGATTCTCTTAGAATTAGCCGGCCCTGGAGGTACAGACTCTCCCGAGTGAAGGGCTGCGGTTGGGGGTAGAGGTTGAGGGGGTGGGTGGTGAGGGGACGAGGTTGAAGGGACGAGGTTGGGGGGATGTGGGTGGGACACTCCAGGGTCCACTGCCCTTGGGTTAGCACTTCCAAGTTCACAACACAGACACCCTCTCTCTTCTTCAGGGGAGCCTGGGGAGACCCCAGTAGTTGAAGACGGGGTTTCAAGGTTTAGATTTGCTTGGCTTTCAGTGTTATGGGGCCTCTTAGGTTTTTGAGGGAAGAGGAAGATTTGATATTTAAAAAGAAACGATGGTAAACCTTCTGGAATATTCTATATAAACAGTTCAGGGTTTTTTTTCCCCATAAAGAGAAAACTGTAATTGTTGGGGTCAGGGCAAACACGTAAGCAGAGAGGAACTCTGTGTCCTTTGCACAGAGTGCACTTTCCTACGAGTGAAGGAAAGTGAACGTGAAAGTCGCTCGGTCGTGTCCAACTCTTTGGGACTCCAAGGACTATACAGCCCATGGAATTCTCCAGGCCAGAACACTGGAGTGGTTAGTCTTTCCCTTCTCTGGGGGATCTTCCCAAGCCAGGGACTGAACCCAGGTCTCCCATATTGTAGATGGATTCTTTACCAGCTGAACCACCAGGGAGGCCCAAGAATACTGGAGTGGGGAGCCATTCCCTTCTCCAGGGGGTCTTCCTGACCCAGGAATTGAACCAGGGTCTCTTGCATTGCAGGTGGATTCTTTACCAGCTGAGCTACCAGGGAAGCCCATGAGTGAAGGGTTCACATCTAACTGTAGCCTGGGTGGGATCACAGCATCTCAGTGGGATCCTGGTGGGGTCATCAGGCCGCTGTGTGTCTCCATCCTCAGGGCTCCTCCCAGACAGTCTTTGCAAGAAGAAGAGATACGTGTTTGTTCTGGTCAAGCTGCACGATGCCCTTCATCCCCTGGAGCCAGAGTGGCACTTGCAAAGCTGTTCAGTGGCCAGACCCGAGTCCAGGGACAGAGAGCTGGGTCCTCATGCAGGCCGTGCTGTTGACGGCAACTCAACGACTTCACTCACTTGTCTAGAAATCATTTCCCTTCCTGAAAGTTGGAAGTGACCGGGCATAACAGATGTGGTCTGGACGCCCTGCCAGGACCTAGGCCTCTGGGTGGTGATTCGCAGGACAGAAGGCCAAGTTCTGCTTCAGCACAGGGAGTTCTGACAGGCTGACCCCTGCGCCCCGCCCCTCATAAGGGCACCAAAGCTTGCACATGGGGCCTCAGCCTCTCGTGTTCAGGGGTGTGTGGTGGGATCACAAAACAGGGCTGTCCTAGCAGTTTGGGGCCCTCCAGCAAGGGACATAGAACAGGTCAAGTTCAAGGTCTGTGCAACCCTGCCGCATCCCAGCCTTCCCTGTCGAGAAGGCGCTGAGGCGTGCAGTTCTACCAAGGGCAGCAGTCCTGTCTGGAACACCATGTTTCTTCCCCGATGTGTCAGTTAAAACAGTGACAAATCAAGGGTTCCGCGAGTGGAGATGAAAACCCCCCTTTCAGCCAGTAACCATGAATCCATGATCTGAGTTAACGTTTTGAGATCGCGGCTCCGGGGGGACTTCCTCCCATATGGTGAGTTCCAGGAGCAGAAGGCCTCCTGTGACGCCCCTGCAGCCACAGAGGGCCTTACAGGACGAGGCTCATTCCAAACGACCCAAGGCTGACGACAGCAAAGTAACTGGTTAGACAGAGACACTGGAAGACCTTCCTGCCAGCAGCGTTCTTGCGGTCCTTCCTTCTTGGTTCGGGGGTCCCCTCCCCACAACTATTCCTCTTTAGCCACTGCCTGCACTGTGCCAAGTGCTCCTGGTCACTGAGCAAGGGGGTGGGATGGGCTGAGCCTGCCAAAGCCTTGGTTTTTAAGGGCTCCCTGCTTCATGGGTGGAGTCCTTTCTTCATGCTGCACCCAGCTCAATGGTTTTCCAGCCTGCCCCAGAGGGGCTGCAGAGCAAGCTTACCCTGAGCTGCCAGCTCGCTCGCTGACCCTGCAGAGCCCTCCCAGCTCCAGCTTTGTGCTGAGCCATGCCCTGGGGCCGGGCCACGGCTGTCCACACCTGCGTAAGGTGAGCAAAGGCTGTGCTCGCATCCTCCAGGAGGGCCTTAACGAGCCCTGCAACCGTGCGGGTAAAGACAGGAGAGGTGCTGGGCAGGTGCACGGCTGCTGGGACTGTGTCCTGGACTGAGGGTCCTGGGGGCCAAGGGCTCCTTCAGTAGTCTAGGGCGGGGCCCCCCAAACGTCAGTGTACACAGCGAGAGCCTGCTGAGATGCAGGTTCTGACCCGATAGGTCTGCGGTGGAGCCCGAGAGTCTGCCCTCCTAGCGATAACTGTCTGGTCACACTGAAGCTGTGGATCTGTGAGTCTCACCCCCAGCATGGGAGGCTGGGCAGTGAGGGAGCCACGAGGTACCAGAGCCTTTTTAAATTTAAATAAATTAAAATAACAGCTTGATTTCTCCGTGTCCCGGCCACATGGCCACCGTGACTGGAGCTGCTGCGCTGAGTGGCGCAGGGGCATTTCCGTCACTGGGGACGCTCTCCCGGGGAGGGCCGTGCAGGTCCTGGGCTTGGTGAGAGGTGACAGGTAGAGCTGCCACATCAACGGCAAGGCCGTTCTCTGTATCATCCAATTATCAGAAGGGCGTCTGGATGGGCTTCATCAAGAGTCAGACCAGGAGCTGTCAGAGAAAATTAAAACAGCTGTTCATTTCGTCTGAGTCCATCTTCCTGGAGGACTGATGGCAAGTTGGGAATTCTAATTGCTCTCATTTCTGGCATTTTTCACATGAGTAGATGCCGATAGTTTAACAGCGACTGGGAGGTGGTGTCATCTCCTGGTCACTGCCAGTTGCATCCTGCGCTTCCGGTCTGGAGCAGGCGGCAGGGGTCTCTGTTGCTGGCCCAGGCCCAGGCAGAGCTTCATCCACATCCCTGCTTGGATGCGACCCTGCTCCCTCCCCTTGCTCTCACCCTGCTCCAAGCCCACTCTCCTGAGCTGCTGCAAAGCTTGTGGCCGATAAGTCTGTCCCTGGCTTCTGTCTCCTCAAATCCACCCTCCCTGAGCTGCTCAAAATCAATAAGACCTTCATTAAACTAACCTTAAAAATGTACATTATGGCCAGTGTGATAAGGCAGGAAACTGAAAAATGAGACATATTGGGCAGGAGAAAGCCAACACATTTGCAAACAATATGATTGAACACTGGGGCACACTCATGAGGAATTAGTGACAAGCCATTAAAGCTGCACACACACACACACACACACACGTTCTGCACGTTGGCCAGATTGTTTTGAAAGAATATCACTTCCCTGTAGTTGCAGTAGGGATATACATCAATATAATATAAAATATAACATACCATGACATGGCATAGAGAGAGTTCAAGCCCCAGCTCCACTCGTGGGGGCCCAAGTCCTTCTGATCCAGGCCCAGCCTGTGGACGGTGTGAAGCTGGTAGAGGCCCCTGGCGTGCCAGGCCCACGTCTTCCCAGAGTCAGGTTGCTTGGGAATGCAGCCCAAAGTGGGTGGTAAACTCCATCTAAGGCTAATAATATAATATAATGTAATGTATATAATGTACTGTAATATAATCAGACACAGAACTCCTCACAGTATCTACCTGGGCTCTAGGGAGGCAGGCTCTGTCTGGCAGCCTCCCCAGCCTCCACAGGGGAGGAGGCTCCAAGGAGGCTCTTCCATCCCCAGGTAGCATAACTCACTTGTTCTCACATCCTTATCTTGGGGTCTGCTTCTGGGGTGACCTGACTCTAGACATACTCTTCTCGGTCCCCTGAGGCTTCCAGGCCCCACTCAGCAGTGCAGGCTAGCTGGACAGACTTGGCACGGACACCTGCCTATCAGTTATCCGTGCTGGTCCGCACGTGGCCCTCACCTCTCTCACAGGGGAGCCGTTAGACTGTCAAGGATGAGTCAGGTAATATGGGGATGTACAGGGTTGGGGGCCTGGGACCAATCAACATCTGCCTCCCACGCCCCGAGACCATGACCCTGGATGCAGAGGTCAGCTGACAGGAGTGGTTGGAGACCTGGTTCTATCAGCTCCTCTCACTGATGGGACACTTTGTCCCAGGGAAGGACGAGAGTCCTTGGTGCCTGACTCCTGACTCCTCTGATTCCTCAGGGCTTCTGGGGCAGGAGGCCATCAGGCCAGTGCCCCGCTGCTGCTGCTCCTAAGTTGCTTCAGTCGTGTCCAACTGTGTGCAACCTCATAGACGGCAGCCCACCAGGCTCCTCCATCCCTGGGATTCTCCAGGCAAGAATACTGGAGTGGGTTGCCATTTCCTTCTCTAGTGCCCTGGGCTGGGAAAATAATTAGACCTGGAACCTGGAGCAGCTAGGGCGCCTCCAAGGCCCATGTCCTGGGAGAACGCAGGGTGCTTCCCTTCTGCTTTGTCAGTCTGTTGGCTGAGGAATCAGCACTGAGGCGTCAGGACCAGAATGAGTCAGCTGGACTCAGGGCCCTGGGTACCTCAGCCTCGGGGTGAACTTCTCAGCCAAGAGTGGGGAGCGAGGCTGAGATGCGGGAGACCTGGCCCCTCCTCCCACATTCTAGCTCCGATGAGTGAAATAGGACATCAGCGCATCCCATGGGAACACACCGAGCCACCGCCCAGGCCAGCAAAGAGCCTCGATTCCTTGCAGATGACACAGAGGAGGGACAAACACTTGTGTCCGGCGGGGCCTGGGTCCTGCCTGTGGGCTCAGATCCACGTGTTGAGAGCCGATTCTGGGAGGTAGCGCGTTTTGCATTTGCACTTTTGACGAGCATGTGGTACAGCTTTTACTTTAGAGGGAAGACGGTGAAAGCAGACACCTTCTAAGAGGAATGGGCCACTTCTGACCCAGCTTTCCTTATGACTTTCAGAGAAAGAGCTAGAAAATTAAGGAATCGTGCAGCTAACCCTTGGTTCTTCTAAAGGTATTTATTGCTGTTGCTTAGTCACTCAGTCGTGTCCAACTCTTTGCAACCCCATGGACCGCAGCATGCCAGGCTTCCCTGTCCTTCATTATTTCCCAGAGCTTGCCCAAACTCACATCCATTGAGTCAGTGATGCCATCCAACCATCTTGTCTTCTGTCGTCCCCTTCTTCTCCTGCCTTTAATCTTTCCCAGCATCAAAGCAATTAATGCTTTGGAGCAATTTCCTGTGTCCTCTGAGCCTGCCAGCATTGTTCTAAACACTCTGATTCTCCCAAATTACAGTTCAGGTCCCCCTGCTCATGCCATCGCTCAGGCACTGGGAGCCGAGAGGGTGATCCAGTGAATGGGGAGCACCAGCCCGTGGCCGGGTCACCAGCAGGGGCGCTGGCTTTGGCTCATGGTGGGCTGTGACTGCTGCCTGAGAATCCTTGAATCAACGAATTAGCTAAATGATTCTTGAAAATCAGTTATTGCATTTTAATGACTTAATATCTGTGTTTTGCTGCAGAGTCTACCGACCAGGGCTGGCTGAGACCCAGAGCCTCAGCGGAACGGAATGGAACAGATTCCAGATTGGATGGTTGTGGCTTCTGGGTGGGGAGCCGCACACAGACCCCGGAGCCCAGGACCACTGACTCCCTCAAGGAACCAGGTCCAAACCGACGAATGAGGAGGCGCCAGGCACAGCCTAAAATCATGGAACTTTTATGAGGATGAAATGCTATCCAGTGGAATAGCCAGCCTAGAGGCTACCTCCTCCCTGCCCCGCCCCTCTTTAAAATCTGTGGTCTTTTCTCCCCTTTAGAACTCCCTTCTCCAGAGTAACAGGCAGGCTTCGTGGGGTCTACCGTACTGCGACCTCACAGGTACCGTTTCCTAAAAGTACCCACAAAATGTATTGCTTCAAATAGCAGCAAGCACTTATTTTTTTTAAAAACGGACATAAGGGAGCTGTTCTCAGGATTCTACGTTTCTGGGGATATTTGTGGAAGCGCCCCCATTGGCCTCCCCCAGTCCTATCATGGCTCTGACGCCACCCCACCCACTCGAGATGCCGGTGAACCAACTTCCCCACAGCCTCCAGAGTCGGGACTTGGAAAACCGGGCTTCCCGGTCTTGATTCTGTGACTGTAACCACAGGCTTGTCATGTTTGCCTTTACGGAAAAAAAATAACATGAACCACTTTTTCCAGGAGAAGGATAAAAAACAAACAAACAAACTCTGCAATATCTGCAGCATTATTACCAGGAATCATAAAAATGATGCGGGATGTGTGAGCTGAGAGGCGGGTCTCTGAACAGCCCGTGTGCGCCAGACGGCAGGGCTGATCTTGGGTTTTCCGCCGTCCCCGAAGCCTCCGGGGGCCGCCTGCATGCCGGGCTGATGGCCGGTTCGGGTGTGCGCGGATGGCCCGGCTCCTTGCCAGGCCTGGGGCTCCGCAGGGACCTGCCTTCCTGGCGCTGGCGCCCCCCCACCCCCACGCCCAACTCCCAAGCGGGGACCTGGAGGCGAGCGGCTGGCCCCTCGTGACGCTGTCCTAGCGCCTGGATTTATTGTGTGAAATAAGTGCTGTCGGGCCCATTTTGAAATGTCAGGGAATGAGAAGAGCCTTGAATATTTATAGATGTCGGGACCCACTTTTGGGCTGCCTTAGAGAGGAAAATGTGAGATGCTGGGAGTGGAGGCAGCCTGCCTGCGCCCCTCGGAGCAGGGTGCGGGCAGTGGGCTCCGGGCTGGGGCCTCCCCGGGGCCTTTCCCGGCCTCTGCCGGGGCTGGTGCCCGGCCCCCGAGCTGGAGCATGGTGCAGGCCTGAAGGGTCTTTCCATCTCTCCCTCTGCCTCTCCTTCTCTCACCTTCTTCTGAACTATTGATGTTTGGATGGATCAACTTATTTGAGAAGCTAGACCAATCCTGGACCTGGAGGGTTTGGCCTGATTCCTGGAGAAGCAGCCCCCAGCACCCCTGGAGGCACAGACCATTCCCAGGTGGCCCGAGATGTCAAGGTTGGAGAGATGGACACAAAAGCCAAGAGACAGCCTTGACACTCGGGGGCCGACTCTCAGAACACGCAACGCAGTGGTTAGAGTGGTCACAGCATTTCCTCTGAATAATCACCAGGGGGAAAAGGGGGGCCACACAAGGTTTGAAGCCTTAAGAGCTGGGGCAGTCCACTGGGAGTGAGGCTGGTAAGAAGCAGTTTGCTAAGAGTTTTCTCACCCCGCACTCGGTGGTCAGCCTGGTAACTGGGCTCTCACAGGGGGGCTCTCACAGCCAGTGGCTGGGGTGGTGAAGCTGGGACCCAGCGCAGCCCGCCAGCGGCGGGGTGTGTGGGGCAGGAGGCATTGCTTTGCACGGCTCCCCAACTCCTCCTGGCCTCATGGTGGGGTTACATTTCCTGCCCCTCGAAGTGTCAGGTGGGCCTCGAGAACTTGCTGTGATGCTGGACTCTGTGAGAAGTGGCCCCGCGTCTGGGCAGAAACTGGGGAGTGACGTGTGGTTCCCCTCGTCCTGCAGGCAGGGTGGCCTGCTGAGCCTTCTTTGGGAGCTTCATATGCGCAGCCCCTCCGAAGGCATGACCTTTCTCAGGACTCCCCCAGGGCCTCGGTACCCCGAGTTCTTTCCGCCAGCTCTGGTGGGGATACAGCCCCTCCCTTCCCCTCATGGGGGCGGGAGCTCCCTTCCCCCGGCCTTGTGGGGTCTCACCCACATGTGTGCGGGCCACTGCCGGCCGAGGCCTCGGGGGTCCACCGCTGTCCGCTCTCTCTGCAGGTGCCTCCGACCCGGTGCTCCGTTCTGCACATTCTGGCCACCCAGCCCTCTTCCGGAGAGAAGTGTGAGTGTCCATGGCCCCTCCTGCTCTGCTTCCCAGGAGCTGCCTCGGCCATGAGCTGGGGAATTACAGGCTTACCTCCCGATTCTCCTCGCTCCTGCATCTCAGTTATCTGCTCCTTTTTGTACAATATCTGAAGACAGAAATTCATATATTTTGTCGGGGTTTCTACTTTTGCAAAGAGGTCTGTTCTCATGGCAGTTAATCCTTCACGGATGTGGAAGAAGCCAGGTAGGATAGGTTTTTGTTATTTGGTTTATTTTTCCTTAAAGGTAATTTTTTCCCCCAGACCTATCTGATCGGTCCATTTGCTCTTTTTTTAAAAAAATATATTAGTTTATTTATTTTAGTTGGAGGCTAATCACTTTACAACACTGTCGTGGCTCTTGCCATACACTGACATGAATCAGCCGGGGGTGCACATGTGTCCCCACCATGAACCCCCCACCTCCCTCCCATCCCATCCCTCAGGGTCGTCCCAGTGCACCGGCCCTGAGCGCCCTGCCTCATGCATTGAACCTGGGCTGGCGATCTGTGTCATACTTGGTGATACACATGTTTCAGTGCAGTTCTCCCAAATCATCCCACCCTCGCCTTCTTCCAGCATTTGCTCTTCTTGAAGAACACGGTTTGCATTCTCCAGGGTAACTGCCTCCTCCTCAGCTCCCCAGCTCAGGGTCATATTCTCAGTGCTGACCACAGGGGCCTGGGGTTCCTCTGTCTGCTCCCCCGTCGTGTGTGGCACTCCTGGAGGCAGGATCAGGACTTCCTTGGACCATGTTGGCTGGCAGCACCTGGCCAGTGTGTGATTGCAGAGTCAGGGGAGGCAGAGGTGACGGATGCAAACTGGCCTGAGGCAGAGCGGTCGCAAAGCCCCTCCCTGCCCCTTGGGTACCGGCTGTGCTCCCAGCTGTGCCCCAGGCATCTGAACGCCCTCGTCCTCCTCTCAGCAAACATGGCCTGTCGGAGGAGATGAACTCTGTCCCAGGAGCATGGAGGCCCTGACTGGAAGACGCGGGTAGCCTACGAACGATGGCTTCAAAAACTAAGGTTAGCGGTGGGTGCTGTGACTCCTGCAGGAAAGACAGGGCCTGACTCCACCTCGTGTCCCCCAGCTGGGCTGTCTGCCCACGAGGCCGTGAGAATCTGAGAACTGGCCCAGGGAGCCCCGAGGTGTGAGCGGGACCTGTGCCTCCTGCAGGCTCAGAGCGTGGCAGGGTGGGGCTGCGGCCCTTGACTGCCCTGGGGTAAGCTCCTAGCCAGGCGCTCAGGTTGAGGCTGTCCTGGGCTCGGGCTGCAGGAGGCCGATCACCACCACTGCCTGGAGGTGTCTCCAGTCTGCATCCTTAGTGTGGGGCAGGGGCACCCGGCCGCCTGGGCTTCTTACAGTCAAGCAGCAGAACGCCTGGGGTTAGCGTCAGCGAGCTGATGAAACAGCCGCCTCGCCGGGTATTGCGCCCTCTGGGAGCCAAGTCTGCCGCCCTTGGGAGTCTGTGCGCCAAGTGATGGGTCACACGAGCGCTGCTGCAGCCTGACAAGCCAGGGGCCGTTCCTGCCGGCTCACCGGGAACCCTGTGCCGTTAGCTGCCTCGCTCACCCGTGATGAGGAAGGCCTGAGACCCAGAGGGGAGCGTGACTTGCTCAAAACCCACAGTCCCTGGGAGAGACCCTGAATCCACAGCCGGGCTCAGGGTTCTAACATGAAGGAAATGCAAGGCTTTCAAGGAGCTATCGAGGTCTGGCTGGCGGTCAGGAAAAAGACCCAGATGACACGTTAAAATGAAGAGGAGGATTTTCTCCCATCCATCCATCCATCCATCTGTCTATCCATCATCTATCTGAATCTGAGCAGGACCCTGTGGGGCCACGCTAGGGACAGATACCCACTCCCCCTATTCTCTGCCTCTTGTTTATAGAAACAAGCTCTCAATTTAGCCTCCTAGGTCTTCCCAGAGTTCCAGAGAAAATTTAATCAGAGAAGGAAAAAAATGTAGACAAAGGAAAACAGCCAAGCAAGACAAAATAATAATAGTTTAGCCATAAAACAAAGTCAAGGACCTTTAATCCCTTCTCAAGGGCTACAGATAATATTATGAACAATGCCCTTGGGTTGCTTTGCAGATATTAAACCCCCAGCAGGTTGAAAAAGTTAACCGCATGCTGACTACCGATATGTAGACCCCAGAAGGTTGAAATCAGAGGTTGATAATGTTACTGTCAAAATATTAATACCCCCCTGCTACCTTTGTTGCTGTTGTTCAGTCTCTAAGTCATGTCCAGCTCTTTGCAAACCCATGAACTGCAGCACGCCAGGCTTCCCTGTCTTTCACTATCTCCTGGAGTTTGCTCAAACTCATGTCCATTGAGTTGGTGATGCTGTACAACCATCTCATCCTCTGTCGTGCCCTTCTCCTCTTGTCTTCAATCTTTCCCATCATCAGGGTCTTTTCCAATGAGTCGGCTCTTTGCATCAGGTGGCCAAAGTAATGGAGCTTCAGCTTCAGTCCTTCCAATGAATATTCAGGATTGATTTCCTTTAGGATTGACTGGTTTGATCTCTTTGCTGTCCAAAGGACTCTCAAGAGTCTTCTCCAGCACCACAGTTTAATAGCATCAGCTGTTTGGTGCTCAGCCTTCTTTATGGTCCAACTCTCATATCCATACATGACTACTGGAAAAACCATTGCTTTGACTAGATGGACCTTTGTTGGCAAAGTGATGTCTCTGCTTTTTAATATGGTGTCTTCATTTGTCATAGCTTTTCTTCCAAGGACCAAGTGTCTTTTAATTTCATGGTTGCTGTTACTGTCTGCAGTGATTTTGGAGGCTAAGAAGATAAAATCTGTCACTACTTCCACTTTTTTTCCTTCTATTTGCCATGAAGTGATGGGACCGGATGTCATGATGTTTGTTTTTTGAAGTTGAGTTTCAAGCCAGCTTTTTCACTCTCCTTGTTCATCACTACGAACAAAGCTAGTGGAGGTGATGGAATTCCAGTTGACCTATTTCAAATCCTGAAAGATGATGCTGTGAAAGTGCTGCACTCAATATGCCAGCAAATTTGGAAAACTCAGCAGTGGCCACATGACTGGAAAAGGTCAGTTTTCATTCCAATCCCAAAGAAAGGCAATGCCAAAGAATACTCAAACTACCGCACAATTGCACTCATCTCACACACTAGTAAAGTCATGCTCAAAATTCTCCAAGCCAGGCTTCAGCAATATGTGAACCGTGAACTTCCTGATGTTCAAGCTGGTTTTAGGAAAGGCAGAGGAACCAGAGATCAAATTGCCAACATCCGCTGGATCATGGAAAAAGCAAGAGAGTTCCAGAAAAACATCTATTTCTGCTTTATTGACTATGCCAAAGCCTTTGACTGTGTGGATCACAATAAACTGTGGGGAATTCTGAAAGAGATGGGAATACCAGACCACCTGACTTGCCTCTTGAGAAATCTGTATGCAGGTCAGGAAGCAACAGTTAGAACTGGACATGGAACAACAGACTGGTTCCAAATAGGAAAAGGAGTACGTCCAGGTTGTATATCATCACCCTACTTATTTAACTTATATGCAGAGTACATCATGAGAAATGCCGGACTGGAAGAAACACAAGCTGGAATCAAGATTGCCAGGAGAAATATCAATAACCTCAGATATGCAGATGACACCACCCTTATGGCAGAAAGTGAAGAGGAACTCAAAAGCCTCTTGATGAAAGTGAAAGAGGAGAGTGAAAAAGTTGGCTTAAAGCTCAGCATTCAGAAAACGAAGATCATGGCATCCGGTCCCATCACTTCATGGGAAACAGATGGGGAAACAGTGGAAACAGTGTCAGACTTTATTTTTCTGGGCTCCAAAATCACTGCAGATGGTGACTGCAGCCATGAAATTAAAAGACACTTACTCCTTGGAAGGAAAGTTATGACCAACTAGATAGCATATTGAAAAGCAGAGACATTACTTTGCCAACAAAGGTTCGTCTAGTCAAGGCTATGGTTTTTCCTGTGGTCATGTATGGATGTGAGAGTTGGACTGTGAAGAAGGCTGAGCACTGAAGAATTGACGCTTTTGAACTGTGGTGTTGGAGAAGACTCTTGAGAGTCCCTTGGACTGCAAGGAGATCCAACCAGTCCATTCTGAAGGAGATCAGCCCTGGGATTTCTTTGGAAGGAATGATGCTAAAGCTGAAACTCCAGTCCTTTGGCCACCTCATGCGAAGAGTTGACTCATTGGAAAAGACTCTGATGCTGGGAGGGATTGGGGGCAGGAGGAGAAGGGGACGGCAGAGGATGAGATGGCTGGATGGCATCACTGACTTGATGGACATGAGTCTCAGTGAACTCCGGGAGTTGGTGATGGACAGGGAGGCCTGGCGTGCTGCGATGCATGGGGTCGCAAAGAGTCGGACATGACTGAGCAACTGATCTGATCTTTTATCCTGTTACCTTACCACCAACCAATCTGGAAGATGTCCATGAGATGATCAGGCACCCATGTGACCCTCTCCTTTACCTTCCCTTTAAAAACTTTTCTCTGAACGAGTTTGAGAGTTTGGGTCTTCTGAGCGTGAGTTGCCTGTTCTCCGTACTTGACCCCATGTTCGGTGTCTTGCAACAAATGTTGCATTTTCTTTCACCAAAGCCTGGTGTCAGAGGAGTCGCTTCACTTTGTGTGGGTGAGTGGACCCAAATTTGGTTTGGTAATACCTCCATCCAATCATGCATTTAATCATCCACCCATCATCTAATCATATAATCATCTATCCATTCATCTAATCATCCGTCCACCCATTCATCCATCCCTCCTCCCTCAGAGTACTTAACTGACACCAGCCATATTCAGGTACTGCTCAGAACCAGATCTGTATCCAATCTACAGTAAGCCCCAGAGACAAGCTCCCTGCTCTCCCAGGAGTCTAGTGAATTTTATCTTCTCATAGGAAAATAAAACATAATGAAACAAAATAATGACAACAACTATCACCATTTTTATGGCTGAATGGGTTCCCCCCAAATTCACGTGCTGAAGCCTTACCCTCAATATAGTGATATCTGGGGGTGGGCCTTTTGGAGGTCATCAGGGTAGACTGAGGTCATGAGTGTGGCATCCTCATGATGAGACTAGTGCTGATGTAATAAGAAGAGACATGAAAGAGATGACTTTTTCTCTGTCCTGTGAGAATCCAGCAAGAAGCGGGCCTCTGCACCCCGGGAAGAGAGTTCCTACCAGGACTGAGCATGATGGCACCGATCTCAGGCTTCCGGTCTCCAGAGCTGTGAGAGAATCAACTCAGAGTTTATTGTTTAAAGATACACTTCTACAATATTTTGTTGCGGCAGCCTGAGCTGAGACACCCACTGCCAGCAAACAGGAAGCCATGTGAAGGGTTTCCATGGCTTGCAGCAAAAACACTGGTCGACCAGGGAAGGCCTTTGTTCACGTGGATGGATATGTATCCAAGTTTTAAATCAGATT
The DNA here is from genome assembly GCF_029407905.1 of Bubalus kerabau. NCBI lineage: Eukaryota > Metazoa > Chordata > Mammalia > Artiodactyla > Bovidae > Bubalus > Bubalus kerabau. The sequence goes on along the minus strand of NC_073645.1, from coordinate 52,818,867 downwards.
TCAGAAAGCATCAAAGAGACAAACCCATAGCTTTTATCCAGCTAACAAGCTCCTCTGAAAGTATTTGCTTATCCAAAACTCTGCCCGTGTTTTTCACGAAACAGCCCGATGCACTGATGCCCAGTGTCCGTGGTCATTGATCCTGCTGTGAAGGTGCCTGGGCTTCACCTCAGATTCTGTCTGGCTTTCATTCATTTTTTTTTTTTTTTAAATCTGCAATGTCACATGGCTGGTGGGATCTTAGTTCCCTGAACAGGGATTGAACATGGGCTCCAGCAGTGAAAGTGCCAAGTCCTAACCCCTGGACTCCCAGGGATTCCTTTTTCTTTTTTAATTCATCTTTAAATTAGCGCATGCTTTCTTGTTTAATGGCTGCCTAGAGGAGAGAGTCCCTTGTGAAGGACACGGAAGGCTGGCGCGCTGCAGTCCGTGGAGTTGCAGAGTCGGACACGACCAAGGACAGGGGTGATTTTCACATGAGGAGGAAGGGGCTGAGTTTTGACACTTCTTTGGTCAAGTGAACTCTGGAGTAAAAGTGATGATCCATGGGGCATCTCCAGCAAAGGACTGTAAATCTATCCTGCAGGTCTGAGACTGGGGCTGGAAGGGACCCTGAAGGTCTCTCGGTCTAATATCTCTTTGCAGCCACAAGGAAAGCAAGGTTTGGGGAGAGACAGGGGCTTCCCAGGGGTCTCTGATATGTTGTGCTTCCTGCCTGGAACTGTGTGGGGTGGGACAAGACCTGGACTCAGCCCCTCAGGGCAGAAGTGGGTCTGCTGTTTCTGTCTGTCCCTAGGAGAGGAGGCCCATGTTCCTCCCAGGAAGAAGGAACTGCAGGAAGGCCGGTAGCTGCATGTCGGCAGCCTCTCGCTGCCATCTTTTCTGAACCCACCTCCAGCCCACTTCCTGGGCTCGCCTCCATGCATATGACACTGAAGAAGCAGCTTCCCGGGGGGCCTGAGAACGGTGCTCAGCTGCAGACTCCAGACTGCACAGGCTGCGGTAGTCGAGGGAGGGTTGTGGGGTCTTCAGGGGCTGGGTCGGTGGGGGTGGAAAGAACAATTCTTTTCTCTCCTCTTGTCTGAAATCACTTCAAGAAGACATGTAAGACTTTCTAAGTTTCCTTCATTACAAGCAAAAAATGACCATCTCCTTAATGTTTTCCCCCTAAGTTTAGGGCTGACGATGTTGAAGTTGGAAACTGGAACATACCAGGTTCTACCGACTGGCACATCTTTCTCTGAAGCGGAGGCTCTGCTAGAAAATGCACTGCTTAGAGGAGATTGGTTTTTGCAGAAAACGAAGTTCGAAGGGTGAGCTGTGTGTCATCTGTACGTGGTGGTGGGCGGGGGTCCAAGACGGCCCCGGGGTTCCCGCCTCCGTGGTGTGTGTGTCCCGTTGAGTGGGAAGAGCCTGTGCAGATGTTGGAATGCTTTTCCCACGGCGAGGTCCAGTGCAGTCCAGGCAAAGGCGGAGGGAATTTTCCGATGTGGTTAATCAGTTGCCCTTTAGCTAATCAAGAGGGAAATCATCCTGTGTAGTACTGACCTAATCAAGTGAGGGCTTAAAACTGATTTTGGAGCTGGCCTTTGAAAGACCTGACAGCCCCGCTGTGCACTGCCCTGGAGGGGCCGCGAGGCAAAGACCAGGAGTGGGTCCGAGGTTGACACCTTGAGTTCAGCCCCGTGGGGTCCAGAGCAGAGGACCCTGATAACCCATGCCTGGACCATGGAAACCATGTGAAACTAATTCTGCATGTTTTGTTATTATTAACCTAAAAATTACTTATTTTTTAGTTGAAGGATAATTGCTTTACAGAGTTTTGTCGTTTTCTGTCACTCCTCAACATGAATCAGCCATAGGTATACAAATATCCCCTACCTTTCGAACTTCCCTCCCATCTCCCTCCCCATCCCAATTATTAGCTTTTTAAAGTTGACTTTTTCACTCATCATAATTCTCTAGAGCTTAAGTCAGTTCTTCATGTGTAGGAGCCGCGCTCCTTTTTATGGCTGAGTGGTGCTTCCTGTGTACCACACCACGGTTTGTTTATCTACTCATCTGCCGAGTGACGTCTGGGCAGATTCTAGCTTTGACTACAAAAGCGTTGCTGTAATTATTCACTTTGTGTGAACATAATTTTTTATTTCTCCAGGATAAATGTCCAAGATGGTAATTTCTGGGTCACATGGGGGCTTCCCTGGTAGCTCAGTCAGTAAAGAATCTACCTTTAATGTGAGAGTCGGGTTCGACCCCTGGGTCAGGAAGATCTCCTGCAGAAGGAAACGGCAACCCACTCCAGTATTCTTGCTTGGGAAACCTCAGGGACAGAGGAGCCTGGAGGGCTATAGTCCATGGGGCTGTAAGAGTTGGACAAGTCTTAGCAACTAAACCATCACCACCATGGTAGCTGCAGTTTTGTTTAATAAGAAGCAGCCTGTTTTCTGAGAGGCTCGGGCCTTTGTGCATCCCTACCAGCAATATATGAGTGACCCAGCTTCTCTGCGCCCTTGTCAGGGCTTGGTGGTGTCACTGTGCTTATGATAGCCATCTGATAGGTGACATCTCATTGTGCTTTTAATTTGAATTTTCCTAATGGCTCCTGACACCGACATCTTCCCATGTGCTTATTTGCCCTCATGCGCTATACCGTCTTCAGTAAAAGGACTCTTTGCGCCTGTTGCCCGTTTTCTAATTGGATTATCTGGGTTTTTTTTTAAACCACTAGTACTCATCATTTGTTAAATACGTGGTTTGCAAATATTTTTTCCCAGCCTATGCTTGTCTTTTGTCCTCTTAATGGTATCTTTCTCAGAGCAAAAAAATTCTAATCTTGATACAGTCAAATTCATGGACTTTTTTCTTTTCATGAATTGTGCCTTTGATGTCAAGTCTAAGAACTATGACCAGATCTGGGTCCTGAAGAATTTCTCCTGTGTTTATTCTAATAGCTTTAAAGTTTTACATTTAAGTCCATGATCCATTTTAGTTAAATTTTGTATAAGGCGCGAGACTTCAGTCTGGGATTCTTTTCTAGCTCTCCCCGCCCCCCACAGACGTCCAAACGTTCTAGCGTCGTTTATTGAAAGGTTCTTTCCTTTGTTGAACTGCTTTTGCGTTTCTGTCAAAAACCAGTTGATTATACTTTTGTGGGTGCAGCCCTCAGTTTTCCCTTCTAGTCCTGTGATCAGTGAGTGCACCGGCCGCTTGCCAACACCACAAAGTCTTGATTGCTGCAATTGTATAATACGTCTCAAAACGGATGGACTGATTCTTCTGTTTCTCCCACTGCCCACCCCCAATTGTTTTGGCTATTTTGGTTCCTTTGCCTTTTCAGATGCGTTTTTGAGTTACTTTGTTTACATCTACACAAAACTTTCACTGTAATTGTGTTGGCGGTTATTTGTATCAATTTGGGAAGAACTGGCGTCTTTACTATGCTGGTCCTTATATACTCTAATAGTATATTTCTCCTCTTATTTAGATCTACTTTGATTTCTTTTATTTTTTAAAGGAATATTTACTGATTGATTTGGCTGTGCCAGCTGTTCGTTGTGGCATTTGGGGTCTAGTTCTCTGACGAGGGCTCGAACCTGGGGCGCCTACACCGAGCGTGTGGGGTCTTAGCTGCTGGACCACCAGAAAAGTACCTGATTTCCTTCCTAAGTGTTTTCAGCATACACGTGTGCACACGTTTTGATGGACTTATACCTAAGGACTTCAGTGTTTGAGTGACTGTCCATGGTATTTTGTTTTTAATTTTAGAGTCCGTTCAGATGATTCAAGATGTCACACGTTTTGCTATAACCATCAGGGCTTAAGCAGTGGTGGCTGGGGGGCCCAAAGCACTGTTTGGTGGAAAGGAAAGTTGGCTACACTTGGTGACTAACTTAGAGGAGACTGAGACTTCCTCTGGCCGGCTCCACCATGGCTGAGAGCCCAGAGCTTCCCTCTCAGAACCTCGGATGGGTTGTCTCCTCAGTGAGATCTCTTGGAGCTGATAAGCAGACGCGGCTGTGAGGGGTCGCCATCAGGATGAGGGCGGGGTTCTGTGAGAGGCTGGTCAGAGCCCACGGGGCTCAGCTAAGGGCACACGTGGGCATAGAGGAGAACACTGTGCAGATGCAAGCGGGGCTGGGAGAGACGGTCACAGCTCTGGACCGCCAGCAGCTGGAAGAGGAAGACCCCTCCTCTGGAGCCGTCAAGGGAGTGTGACCCTGCCCACACCTAGGTCTCAGACGTCTGGCCTCCAGAATGCGGGAGAAGACATTTCTGTTCTTCTATGCGGCTAGTTTGTGTTAATAACAATTTGTCATAGCAGTCCCAGGACATTGTCACATGACTCTTGAGCCACTGTCCATCCCCCATGGTTTCCACGGAGATGGCAAAGGGCTGGAGTGAGCAGGTGGGCATGTCCCACCTGTCCACTGATGCACCTGTTTGTTTCCTTGCTCTGAGCACTTGCCACTGGCTGACCAGTGGAATGCTAGCTGGGTGGGCTGGGAGGAGGGGAGGGTGACAGACAGGAGTGATGAGGTGATGGGGAGAGGGGGCAGAAGGGTTAAGGGGAAGGGGAGCAGGAAAATGAGACCCCAAAGTGGCTGCATCCTCCAGGCCCGCGTGTCTGCCTGGAAGGGAGACAGAAGCCCAGGTCTAAAGGTGGAAGGACGGGCCCTCCTCCAGGACCCCGACGGTGGGGCAGCGGCCTGCAGTGCTCGGGGCTGTTGGACACGCCCCCCGGGCAGTGCTCAAGGGCAGCACGGCGAGCGCAGCCTCCCTCTCTGTGCCGGTGGTCACTCTGTGTCCCGCTCAGGCGGCCCCGCTGCACCCCCTGCCGCCTGGCCTCCCCGCATCTTTCTCCGAGGGCCAATTTCCCGTTACTCATCCTTTTGAGTCACGCACGGTGGACAGCAGGGCTGCTCATTTCTGAAGAATCTTCTCTTTTTTGTGTTTCTTTCAATCAGAAGGGATTTTGGAGGACTTTTCATCTCCAGTGAAGAAAAAACCCTCAGGAGCCACAGCAACATGCCGCCCGGAGCTTCTCTGGCCTCATTAGAGAGTCAGGGCCACAGCTCTCGGGGCACTTAATCACAAGGCCCCTCCCCTTCCCTGTGTAGCATCAAGTCACTGGCATCTTACACGTGGAAGAAGCCGTCAGAAACCTAGGCACACGTTGCCGTTTCCGGAGGAAACTTCCTCTGATTCAGGAGAATGAACTTGAGCATTGCTCGCAGTGTCACGGATTCGGTGGGCAGTGGTCCGGCCCCCAGCCCCTCTGCAGTCAGCTCTGAATCATCCCCGCTTTAGGGTGACGAATCTAGATGAGGTGCAGGTGGAGTGTGAAGCCCACGTTCCCTGTGAGTGGAACGGAAGTCCTTCATGCCCCTGGTTCCGTGTGATGGGACAGCTGCCGCCTTCTCTCCTGTTGACTGAGCATCCTCGCTGGTTCCTCTGGGTCCGCGTCTCATCCGTTCCCGCCTCCCTCTTCCTCTTCTGCTGCTCCGCGTATATTCCCCGAAATGACACCTTCAGCCTCGCTTGGCCCCTGCTCCTCGGATGCCTCTGGGCATCATTCCTTTCTCTGTCCTGGGACCTTTGCACATGCTGTGCATCTCGCCCGGGAAGCGTCTCACCCAGGAAGTGCCTCACCTGGGGAGCTTTTCCATCCTCCTGCTTCTGGCCAACTCCTTCCTCACCCTCCTCATCACTGCAAACACCCGGGAACTTCCCCGCTGCTGGGGGCACCTCTCCCATGCCCTCCACCCTCGTTCTCGCCACATCTGGGGTTGCTGGACTCCTCGCTCCTGACGCCCCGCCGGGTGAGCTGTCTGGCTGCTAGCACGGCCCCGGCACTGGAGAACAAACAGACGCGGTCCCGGAAAGGACTGGGGTGCTCATAAGCTGGCAAGTTGCGTTTATGGTACTGACACGTCGGCCCCCAGTTACAGCTGTGTGTCATTTTTCCCTTCCGGCAACAGAAATTACAGCATCATTTTGATAAAATAATCAAGAGCAAAACATAATATGAGGTTCAGGGACACTTTAAAGAAAATTATGGATTAAAAAAAGGGAAGTAACTTTTCATAAGAAGCAACAACCACTGGGGAAAAAGCAGTGTTCTTAGGAGACTGGAAAGTAATTGAGCAGTAAATTACAGCTTCCAGCTGGCGTGCATGTTTAGAGCACAAGAAACAGCCCCACATAAAGGGAGAGGTTTTTTCGGGAGAAAACTAGAAAAGCTGCAGAAACACAATTATCCCTGTGACTGTGGATGGGGTGGTGCTGGGAGCGCTGGGTTCTCTGTTCTGAGGATGCTCAGAAGGCGGGTAAAGAGCCTCATCTGTCACTGAGCGCTGAATGCTCACCAGCAAATCTGCCTGTGTTTAAATCACACCCCTTTTGTCAGCCACATAAGCTAATTCCAGGGAAAAGCCGTTCCGACGGTTACTAGGAGTGGAGGGTCCTTGTCCAGCCCATGGTCTCTCTTCTCCTGGACAGGGAAGACGCTGGGGAGGGGTGGAGGGGTTCCACAAGCCTGCCATCCCAGGGCGACAGGGTGGGGGTGTTTGGGTCTAAGAGATGGCAGCCTGGGCACCCTGAGGTTCTCTCCCTGGCTTTGTGACCTCACTTTAGGTGACGGCCTCGCCTTCCCCATCTGTGATGAGGGATAATGACAGCGTCCTGAGAGGAGGGAAATGGTCCTGGGACCAGTGCGGGACTCAGAGACACTGCCCCACCCCACCTCCCCTTCCTTCCCCCACTCTTCTCCGCGCCCCATCCTCCACTCTTCTCAAGTAGAGACCCTTGGGGGCTGGGATGGTGCCCCCGAGGCCCTGGGCTTGGCAGTGTCTCTGCCAGAGCTGCAGGCACCCCTGCCCCCCACTACCCTGCAGGGCTCTGGTGCCAGCAGTTCCTCTCCCTCCAGAGCCTGGGTGCTCCTGTCCTGCCCTTGGGGTGTGGGCAGCTGTGGGCACCCCCAGCCTGTCGGGCGTCTCCGGACAGACCCTCAGCTGGAGGAGGTGGGCCAGTCACCACAGGGGTCACATCTGAGACTGACCAGGGGGCACCGCTAGGTCTGAGCCCAGTTCCAGACTCCTCAGATGACTGGCTGAGTCTCTGCTGGTGCTGCATCTCCTCTGCGTCTGGCGCTGCGGCTCAGACCTGGGCCCAGGTGACCTCCGTCGGAAGCAGCGCCTGTGACCTGAGCCGCGACGGGCCCCAGGTGTCCTGTCCTGGGGAGCTGTCCCTCCCTCCTGTGCTGCCCTCACCGCCCTCGCCCACTCGGACGCCGAGTCCCGGCTTGGCAGGGGCATGCCCCAGCCCCAGAGCCCAGCACAGGCTAGGTGCTGAGAAACGCCGATGACACTCTACCTTGCATTTTCCAAATGCTTAAGCGTCGGCTTTGTTTCTCCTTAAAGCTAACGTCTGTGCACAATTATTTAGTATCGTCTCTAGAGCTCGCTCCTGGCATTTTAGCGGTGTTTCAGTTTAGTCATCAAGTTGCCAAAGATTCAGTCCGAAAGAGAAAGAGGCCTCGACGTGGCTCTGGGTGGGGGTCCAGCAGCTCTTTCGATCCCCAGCTTTGGGTGACAGGGCTTCCCTGGAGTTGGGGACAGGGGAAAAGAAGGTTTTGCTCTGAGAAGATAAGAAGTCATGACATCAAACAGTGAGGGTCGGGTCGGTGGAGGACTGCAGGGTGCCCAGCATGGAGCACCTTGAGATGGAGGGGTTCATGGAAGGAAGCACGTGGACCTTCACCAGCAGGGCTGCGGGCAGAGCCTGTGCTGGACGCTCCCTCAGATGGCCTTCCAGAATGTTCGCTGGCCTGGAGTGGGTGCAGCCGGCTGTGGGGCAGTGTGCACGTCGGACGCTTTCCTTTGCATCTTCACGTCCTCCCTTGAGCACTGTGTTCTTTCCTGCTTTCCAGGGGAGGCAAGTAAACTTCCAGGCTTCCCTGGGGCTCAGACAGTGAAGAATCTGCTTTCAGTGTGGGAGACCTGGCTTGATCCCTGGGTCGGGAAGATCCCCTGGAGAAGGAAATGGCAACCCACTCCAGTACTCTTGCCTGGGAAACCCCATGGACAGAGGAGCCTGGCGGGCTACAGTCCATGGGGTCGCAAAGATTCACAACTTTAGCGACTTAGCACACACACACGCGAGTATCCACCTTTGTTGCTGTGATGGGCACTCACAGTTACTTATCAGCCTGACATTTCCAAGCTTTTCATGAAGGCTTGAGCCATGCCGCTCTTTGTTTCCTGAAAGGACATCGGCCGTCTGCCGGGGCGGCCCTTGGGTGGCAGAGGCTGCTTTCGTGGCCCCTGGTGCCCTCTGGCTGGTCCAGGCTCTCTGCCTCCCCATGTGCCTCCTGCCCCAAGGCTGGCCTGGCCCCGTGCGGCTGTTCTAGGGGCTTGGTGCTCACATGAGGCAGGCACGGTCCTGCCCCCTCCTCGTAGGGCCAGGCTGGCTCTGGCCTGAGGTTCCAGGGCTAAGGAGAGGCCTGAGCACAGCTGCTGAAGACACAGCCTTTCTGAGGAAAGCAGGCTTCCTCGTGGGTGGATCACGAAGCTCTCTGAGTTTGGTTCCTCCTGTCTGGAATTGTGGGGGTCCCCTGGGGGTCCCCATTTCCACTACCAGAAGCCCATCTGTAGGGGAGGTACAGACTGAGTCATATTTCATAATCATGTAAGGGGAACTTTAAAAAGTCACAAGCTAGAGGGCTAGACGTTGACTGTTAAGAATGTTCTAAACCTAGAAGAGAAGATCTGTAAGGAAAAGACCTACAATAAACGGGAAGTAAAGTAATGTTCTCCCAGATCCCTTGGAAATGTTTTAAAGCCAAGATAATACTTTACACTACCTTTTATTTAAAAATGATCAGTGTTCAATGTTAAGTTAAACGTCGATTTGCAGGAAGGATCCTGCAGTGTGCACAGCCCGGCTGTTTCAGGAAAAGCACGAGCTGGCAATGGACTTGCTTTAATTAAACCGGGGCCCTGGCGAGGGGCCTCCTCCCGCGGCTTCCGACTGCAGACGCTCCGAGTCTGGGTGTGTGGAAAGCACGTTCCGGGGGAGAGAGTGACATTAACTTGTCTTCATGGGCTGGCTCAGGCTCTGCACTTATCAGCACCAGCTCCTTCCCTCTCTGGAGCGCGTCTGGTCCTCACTCACTCGAGTCTCTGAGCACAGTTGGCAAGGTCAGAGCGTCCACTGCTGCCCCGAGAGCCGACGGTGCAGACAGGGCGGGTGCCCGTCACACCCACGCTTCTTCTGAAAGATTGCAGCCAACAGGACGCAGGGCCGGCTAGCAACTCACCAGGAACAGGTCCCCGAGCCTGTGTGTGCGTACGGGCCGTGGACATGGCGACCTTGACCGCTGACCGACACCCTGAAGATGTGGGCGCAGGAAGGATGAGGCATGGGCGTGGCTGCTGAGACTCAGCTCGGTGGATGCGAGCAGCTCTGTTCACCGTCAGAGGAGCAAGGACTGAACCGGCTTCAATTGCCCCAGGGCTTTCCCACGACCTGGGGAACCTGGACAAACGTGACAAACGGAACAGAGAAGACAGAGACGAACAGAAACGTAAAACAGAAGAGCCGCTGAGACGCCTGTGCAAGGGTAAGACGCCTGTGATGGGAGACCAGGACCTACACCCAGACTGGCCGGGCGCTGTCCCTCCAGCCCCACACCCAGGGCAGCAAAGTCCACAGCGGTGGACCTGACACTGAGGCTGTAGGACCCAGGCCCCGCCGTGGACACCCGGGGATGAAAGAAGTCACAATGGACGAACAGCAGCAGAGCAAGCAGGCGGCTGTCCCCCTGCGGGCCCTGCCTTCCTGCTCAGAGACTGGGGAGTGGACAGCTGTCCCCCTGTTGGAGCTGCCTGCCTGCTCAGACTCCTGCTCCAGCTCACGGTGGAGTTGGGGGTGAGGGGCAGAGGAAACTGCACCCAGGAGGGGCGACGGTGCTTCAGGGCTGCAGAGGAGGTGCCCAGGCTGGGAGGCGGTTCCGTGCTGCCCCCACAGGAAGGGCAATCAGTCGGTCTCCAGCCCTCAACTGGCCAGTGTGTGGATACAGACCACCTTGTCCTCCCCATGGCCAGAAGGCAGAGTCCTCCCTTTACAGGTCCAGGAGCTCCCAGAAAGACCAGTGAAGTCCAGCAGATGCTTCCTGTGTTCCCAGGCTTTCATGCACGGTCCTCCTGATTCAGGGACTGAAGGTGCTCCAGTTACTTTATCCTCAACTGTAGATGAAGAAGCGGACGCTTTGTCTTTGGGCAAAGGACACAGATGGTAGACGGCCGAGCTGGGATCTAAGCCTCCACCAGCCTCACTCCACAGCTGAGACTTCTCATCTGTCACTCCCGCTGTCTGTGGGCATTCAGCAAGTGTGGCCACCTCCGAGTCCAGTTCTCGAGGCACAGGAGGCTCGGCCTGGGAGCTGAGGCAGAATCGGCGTCAGTGTCCACTGGCACCTCTGCCATCGCTGAGGTTGTTCCCGTAATTCTGGTCCCGTTGGCTGGTTGGAAGGTGGCATTTCACAGCTCACTCCATCCGAGGGCCTGATGAGGCTTCGTTTGCTTCCTTGCATCTATAACCATCTTTAAAGCCACCAGGTGCCTTGGGACCATGATTCCTTTACATGGATCATAATTTCAGTCTGGAAATGGCATTTCTGAGAAATATTTTTTAGGAACCCAAGAAACTCCAAGGCTTGCTTGGAGGCAGTAAATACAGGTAAGTAGCAATGAATCTTCCAAGCTCTGTGGGATCACTGTATGGTTCTAAGAATAATGTTTCCTAAGACAGCAGCTTATAGAACCACTGAGGTGTTTTCCTCTCATTTGAGATCACAGTTCAGAGCTGGTTTGAATTTCTGAGTTCATTCTTTTAGCAAACCCTCAGTAGTGAGGTTTGTGGTCTTGAGAGGGTTGGTTCGCTTTTTATTTTAACTTTTTATTTTATATTGGAGCATAGTTGATCAGGGCTTCCCAGGCAGTGCTAGTGATTAAGAACCTGCCTGCCAACGTGGGTTAGACATGAAACATGGGTTCAACCCCTGGGTTGGGAAGATTCCCTGGAGGCGGGCATGGCAACCCAGTCCAGTGTTCTTGCCTGGAGAACCCCCGTGCACAGAGGAGCCTGGTGGGCTGTGGTCCACAGGGTCGCAAAGGGTTGGACATGACGTGCACACACACACAGTTGATTAACAATGTTGTGTTACTTTCAGGCGCACAACAGAATGATTCAGTTATACACACATCTATTCTTTTTCAAATTCCCTTCCCAATTAAGTTATAGAATACTGAGCAGAGTTCCCTGGGCTGTACAGTAGCTCTTTGTCGGCCTGGTTCATCTTTAGAGTGGGAGAGGAGTCACAATAAGACAGGAGAGTGGGTGTGTTGCTAGGAAGGAGGCCTTTGTCTGCCCAGTGGGAAGGTCTTCAGTGGAGGGAAGGCGCCGGTCTGAATGGTGGGAGATGCGGCTAGAACAGGCTGTCCTTCAGGAAGGTCGGCGGCGCGGACGGCTGTCATCTTGTTCACTTTTGGGCAATCCAGCTCCGACTGTGAAAATGAGGCCCCACCCGCACCCCGTCTGTGGGCTGACTTCCGGGGGCACCACCTGCCTCTGAGATGCCCCGCTTCCGGCCCCTCTGTTGGCCTGTCCTTCAGGGGTCTGGTCGCCGCAAAGTTGCCTTCACAGAGGGGACTCCCCAAGTCAATTTTCCAGATTTGGAACTAAAAAAGCAGAGAAATTAGAGCCCAAATAACAATCAGGGAACAGCAAGAGACTGTGGGCGTTGTTTTCAAAGCTGGAATTTGGAACAGCGTCTCAGAGGCTGGACCCTTAAATGGCTCTGAAGGCAGGCGGGTGGTTGCTGGACACTGGAGCAGCGCAAGGAAAGGGTGCTCCCTGGAGAACTGATTAGAGCGGATGTTTCACCTGCTCCTTACAGGAAACGGCCCTTCATGGAGGAACGTTCACTGTCCCTTCCCGAGAAATTTAGACATTAAAGATGTTTGATACTTAAAGTCATGTTTATGTTGTCTGTGAAAATGTGATAAGTATGCCCATGAAGACGGTGGGGAACTTGCTTTGTGCAAAGTTTGGGATTCAGAGCCGGGTCTGGGAGGAGCCCCTGAGGCCTTGTGGGACGCGTTGCCCAGGAGACGGCTCTGTCCCCACACAGGGTCCAGCCTGCTGACGTGGCCTCTCTGCTGTGTGGTCTCAGGCTGGCGGAGGAGGATGCCCCTCCTGCTCCCTCCCTGCCGCGTCCTGGCCCCTGGGACTTGGGTGAGGAGCCTTCGGCTGGTCCTCCCCCATCCCAGCCCCCACCTGCTGCCAGCTGGCAGCCTGGTCTGTGGTCTGATTTGGTCCCAGGCCAGGGTGAATCTGGGGTCAGCTCAGCCACAGGGATCAGGAAGCCATCCGATGAAGCCTGGGGGAAGCACAGCTGGGGTGGACTTGGCATCGACATGCAGGTTTGCTGACTTTGCAGGGTTCTCCTTGAAGTCTTTTTTTCTTTTAAGCTAATTAATTAATTAATTTGACTGTGTTGGGTCTTGGTGGTGGCGCGTGGGGCCTCAGTGGGGTCACGCAGGGTCTCCGTTGTGACGCAGTCTCCAGTTGCGGTGCACACGTTTAGTCGCTCTGCAGCCTGTGGGATCTTAGTTCCCCGACCAGGGATCAAACCCACCTCCCCTGCATTGCAAGGTAGCTTCTTAACCACTGGACCACCAGGGAAGCTCCTCCTTGAGGTCTTAAGTGATCAAAGTACAAGCATCTGTGAACAAGGTGGTGAGAGCCAGCATCGAGCCTTATTTTTGGCAAGAGACAGCATGGCCGATCTCTCTCTGATACCCCAGGGTGCACATCAGCTCCACGTGAGGCCTCAGGGGGCCTGAGGAGCCTAGTCTGCCAGGGGCGGTGGGGGGCAGACGCCAAGGCAACACCTGGATCATTCACCCATTCACGTGAGCGTTGGGTGAGTCTCCCTTGTGAGCAAATCTCTCTGCTAAGGGCCAAGACTATTGACAGGCTGTGGACATACCCCCCAGCAGGCCAGGGCCTCAGAGGGAGTGGGGTGCAAACCAGGAAGCACACCCCATGACACGGCCCCGAGGGAGGGCTGAGCGCCCGAGGCGGGTGGTGTTGGGATTCCCGTCGGGTCGAACTGGGGCTTGCAGACACTGCTGCTTCATCCTTTGAGGCGCCTCGGACAGCCTGTGTCTGCCTGCCCTCCATGGGCCCCTCAGGTCAGAGGGACTCACTCCACCTGGACAGGGGCCCCCTCCTCTATGACCACCCCCCGGGGTGCCCCCAGGTCCAAGGTTCCGTGTGATGGCCTCCGCTGGAGCAGCTGTTTCTAGGGGCCCGAGGACCTGAAGGAGGCACAGGGAACAGGGGGTCACTGAGGGTCTCAGAGGGCGATGGGGCTGGCAGAGCTGGACAGCAGCCACGTGGCCCCGGGGGAGGCGGGCTGGCTGCGGGGCTCACGGGCACCGAGAGGCAGGCGGCCTGAGACCCCTGTGTGTCAACGTCTCGGGGCGGCTGTGTCCTTGTCTACAAGTGGGACTCTGGGGCCTCCTGCACTAGGTGAGCGGGGAGAGGCCTCTGGACCAGGGCACCTGCTCGGCCCCTGGTCCTGGGAGCCGAGCTCTGTGCAGGGCTCGTCCTGAGAGTACACGGGGCAGAGGCGCCCAGGGCAGGCGGGAGGGTGGGCCGCAGGCAGGGCAGCGCTCAGGGCGGCGACGCAGCCTTGCTTTCGGGCCCCTTGGGCACCAGGACTCATGCAGGGGCAGGTCAGCCGGAGACGGGCACCGGGTGGAGACCCCACGGGCTCCTGACTTTGTCCACCTTTGGGACAGGAGGCAGGGTTCCCCCAGAGACCCTCACAGTGAACCGAAGCAAAGCCCCTCGTGTGCCCAGTCCCCGTCTCCATCCTCCCTGTGGGGCCAGCAGCGGTGTGTAATTGATCTTTCCCGGAATTAGTCCTTGCATAAAACAACATGTAAATAACAATCCTAAATTTGTAACGACAACTAATAAAGCTAATTAAGGGCAATCAGGAAGCCCTTTATTAACCATAAAGACATTATAGGTAGCTTCTGAGATAGGGAGGTAATGGAAGATCAATACGGCCAGCAGAGAGAACTCAGTGTGATTATACAAATCAACAGGGACTTACTTGAAAGTAAAATATTTTACACTTGTAAGGCAAATTAATCTCAGAGTCAATAAGGAAAAACAATTACCAAGTGGAAGGTAGCCAGGTGTCCCCACAGGAGAGGCGGGGAAACAGACCTGGGGAGAGGCCGTTGGTGAGGCGGGCGGTGTGTGGGGTGGGCACCTCCTCAGGACCTGGCCGCGGGGCGACCATAAAAGGGTCATTATCGCATCGCCAATTGTTAAACTTGGGGCCTCTAATCATCTTAGCCAGGATTCCAGGTCTTAACAAGTGGTCCCTGGGAATGCAGAATCTTCTCTGATTTCTCACATAAATGACTGATAATTAACGCTCACTGAGAAATTTCAAATGTATTCACTGTTCGTTGCCACGTGATATCAAGTGGCAATTATGTGAGATCTGGGCTTCTTGAGTGTTATTCTCTGATTTATGGCTTACCATTACTTAACATCATATTACTATTCTGAATACAAATGCCAACCAGCTTATGCAAATCCTATTCTGTAATGGGGAGGAAAAGAAATGACCCCAAAGACTCGGTCATGAGCTAAATGTAGTGCGTAGCCTCAGGGGTGAAGGCCGAGCTGGAAGGTTCCTGCACACACAGCACATCTAACCCACCCGAGAAGCTGGGTGTGACGTCGTCTGACCAGAGGCCACGCGGGGACCCTGGGCTTACACTAGCCGCAGGCGCAGGACTGGGAGCCTCTCAACCCCGTGGCGGGACCATCAGCCAAGAAGATCCTAGATCAGCCGTACCCAACTGTTTGGGCGCCAGGGGCGGCTTCATGGAGGACAGTTTTTCCGTGGACGAGGTGGGGGTGGGGTGGGGTGGGGAGGGTGGGGGTGGGGAGGGCACTCTTGGGCAGATTCAAGCACATCACGTTTATCGTGAACTTTGTTTCTATTGTTGTTACGTCAGCGCCACCTCCGATCATCAGGCAGCAGACCCTGGAGGCTGGGGACCTCTGCTCTAGAAGGTCATCAGCGCTGCCTCCTCAGACAAAGCCCGGTGAGTGACCATCTCCCTGCTGTTTGCACTGGATGCTTTTCCTGCTTTGTGAGAGTTGGGCTCCACACAGCCGTTTCCCCGGCTCTCACTCGGGCAGAGGCGGAACGGCTGCCGCTCCTGCTGGGTCAGCAGCAGAGGGTCCTCCGCGGACCCTCCGGTGCCCCCTCCCTGGCCCAGGTCTCTGCGGCCGCGACAGGTGGGCAGGCACCGAGGGTTGCCCTGGATGGGACGCTTGCTCCGGCCCAGAGGCCCCCGCTCTTGCTGGTCTGGATTGGTTCCTGGAATTTGGAAGCAACAAACAGATGGAAAATAACCCCTCCAACCAGAGGCTGCCTCCTCTGGCCTCTTAGATCAGGGTGGGTGAGTGTCCCTTCCCCTAGCCTGGGAAGGGTTCGGGGTGCTGCGGCTTTAGAGGCAAATGGTGACCATTCTGATCCGAGTTGAACGGACCTGGAGCAGTCCAGTGGGGCCAGGAGCTGACTGCCTTTGGGGAAATAAGGTTTGTCTCTTTGCAAAGGTCTCATACAGAGGCAGAGCTTCTCCCAGCTGCTGTGCACGTGAGGTCAGAGGTGCTGATGGGATGACGGGGGGCAGGGTCCCCAGAGGAGGGCGTGGTGAGCCTGCAGCTCTGGTTTCCCAGCATCATTATTGCCTGAGTCCTCAGAGGGCTGATCAAAGGTGATCCAGGCGTGCGCTCAGTGGAACCTACCCTTGTTTGCTGTTTGTTATCTAAGTTCCAGATTACCTTTTCTCCACCAAATGCTTGGTCCAGGTCCAGTCATGGGCCCACGACCAGGGTTTGGCCCTGGGATATCAGGTCCAGGCTTGAGGGTGGCCTTCCATCCTGAGCGCTGTGCCCTCTGAGGTGTATTCCTGACTAAAGGGCCTCAGTCATTTGCCTGACTTTGCACAGGTGTGACATTGTCCACAATTATGAATATGGCCTAGGAAACTAATTGACGCATTGTTTTGGGTCATTTGAGCAGCTAAACGGCCATATTAGGTTCTCATGCAATTTCCTGGGGAGTTGGCCAGCGAGAGGGCAGTGCGTTCAGATGCGTGCTGAAGGCGTCCACTCAGCAGATAAACATGGCCTCTTTTCTGGGGCCAAAGGACTGGCCCCGCTGGCCTCCACTTCAGGCCAAACACCCCAGGCCCTTTGGGGTGAGAGGGGCAGAGTCCCTGCCCACACTGACCAGACACTGGGGAGGGCACAGCACGCTCTGAATGCATGCCCCAGGGGGTGGTGAGAACCTCACCATCAACTTCCAGCCCCACAGCTGCCAGACTGCATGCAAGGGAGGCAGGTGGGAAGGGGGGCAGGGGGCACCTGCTTCTTACCTCCTGGAAGTCTGTGCTCAGTCGCTCAGGTGTGTCTGACCCTTTGTGACCCCATGGACTGAAGCCCACTGGGCTCCTCTGTCTTTGGAATGTTCCAGGCAGGAGCACTGGGGTGGGTTGCCGTGTCCTCCTCCAGGGGGTCTTCCTGTCACAGGGATGGAACCCATGTCTCCTGCATCTCTTGTATTGGCAGGCAGATTCTTTAACACTGAGCCACCTGGGAAGCCCCCAGGAAACCACCCCCCCCAGAATGTCTGGAATGAGACAATACTCTGCCCCTCCTCCTCCCCACAAAAGCCCAGCGCTGGGTTGACACTCACCTTAGCTGCCCTGTAATCAGCACAAAGTTGTTAACCAGAGACTCAAAATGCAAACAAATCTTTGATGATTTTACATCTCAAAACAGAATTCCTCCGGCACATCCATGGGCTGACTTTTACTGAATACATGTCCGAGGACTAGACTGAGTCCAGCTGGTTCATCTCCTGGAGGAGCTCACTTCCACGTCATCCAGACAGCTAAGCCACCTGCCCGCTGGCTGGGGGAGGGTCCCCAGGCTCAGACAGGCCGCCTTGGAGGAGGGCCTGGCTGCTTCAGAGCAAGGCTGTTTGTAGGATTTTGACGACTTCTCCCTCGTGACAGTGCACGGAGGGTCCGGGCACCGTGCGTCACCCAGCAGCGACACAGGATTCGCTCTGAGTAACGTGCGCACCCTCTCCACTGTTCTCTCACATGAAAGAAGGAAAGTGAAAGAAAGTGAAGTCGCTCAGTTGTGTCCAACTCTGCGATCCCGTGGATTGTAGCCTACCAGGCTCCTCTGTCCATGGGATTCTCCAGGTGAGAATACTGGAGTGGGGTGCCATTTCCTTCTCCAGGGGATCTTCCCGACCCAGGGATCAAACCTGGGTCTCCCACACTGCAGGCAGACGCTTTAACCTCTGAGCCACCAGGGAAGCTCTTTCACATGAGCTTTGCAAATTTAAGGCACCATAACATCACGGTTAATTATTTTTTCCTAGGTGTTGTTGTTCAGTGGCTAAGTTGTGTCCAACTCTTTGTGACCCCACGGGCTGCAGCACCCCAGACTCCTGTATCTTCCACCATCTCCCGGAGTTTACTCCAATCACATCCATTGAGTCAGTGATGCCATCCAACCATCTCATCCTCAGTGATCCCCATCTCCCACCTTCAATCTTTCCCAGCATCAGGGCCTTTTCCAATGGGTCAGTTCTTCACATCAGGTGGCCAAAGAATTGGAGCTTCAGCTTCAGCATCAGTCCTTCCAATGAATATTCAGGACTGATCTCCTTTAGGATGGACTGGTTTGATCTCCTTGCAGTCCAAGGGATTTTCAAGAGTCTTCTCCAGCACCACACTCAGACAACGGCTGATGGTGTGTGGGTCCACCTGCAGAGCCATTCCTAATTTTAGAGGAAAGTAAAGCTTTGCTGAGATCACATGTGCACCCTCTGTGACGTGCGCATCACACATGATTGCTTCACCTGCTGTGACGTGTGCAGAGGTGTGCCACCAAGAAAATGCCTGCAAGGAACGGCTTCATTTCCTTTCAACTCTAAGCCTTGAGTGAGCTCTGAATCCAGTTTCCCCAAAGGGAAGCAGGTTGATGCTGCAAGCCATGGGTCTCGAGTCCCTGGCACAGTTCAGGGAGAATCTTCCGGAGGCTGGGAGGACCCAGGGAGGAGGGAGAGAGACCTGAAGGCCCGGCCCACATCGGGGGAGTCTATCGGGGCTGGGGTGTCCATTGGCTGAGCTGCGGGCTGGGAGGGCTGGGGCAGTGTGACGAGGTTGAATGTGAGTTTCTCATGGGCTCCCTTGTTATTTCCTCAGGTAATGAAAGAGAAAACGTCAGGCTGGAGGCTGACCCAGATGGTGCTGTGGATGGGACCCCCTCCTGGTTGAACAACCCAGGTCAGAGCTGTCTACTGGCCTGGGCAGAGGTCCAGCTGGGCCCGTGGACCTCTTAAATCACACACTTAATGTTGTGTGTGGGGTGAACACAGTGTCCTTCGGCTCTCGGGGGGGCCCTTGGATTTCATCAAATTCTCAGTGATGTCCAACCCCTTCCTCTAAATGGTAAGACCACTGACATGGAAACTGCTTATCAGATCCTCAGGGAAACATTGCGGTGAGAAACGCATGGAACGCGCAATCAAACGTGATGCGGAACGTTTGGAGTTGCAGGCAGAATCCGGGCGCATGTCCCTAGATGGAGAGATGGGCCATCCCGTGACTGTTTCCAGTCTCACAGGCAACTAGATGGTTATTGTTTGCCAATCAGACTCAGAGAAAATAGTACTGATACTCAGGACTGGGGAGAGTATAGGGGCTTCATATAACCTACAGTTGCTGCTTGCTGTTTAGTCACTAAGCCATGTCTGATTCTTTTCGACCCCATGGACTGCAGCCCGCCAGGCTCCTCTGTCCTTGGGATTCCCCAGGCAAGAATACTGGAGTGGGTTGCCATTTCCTCCTCCAGGGAATCTTCCCAACCCAGGGATGGAACCTGCCTCTCCTGCGCTTGGCATTTGGATTCTTGACCTCTGAGCCACCCGGGAAGCCCCATAATCTACTAACAGAAGTGTAATTTGATACATAGGAGGATAATTCAGTGATTGTATCAGGAGTCGTGAGCACCTTAAACCTAGCAATCCCACCTTACGTCAACAGAGAGATGGACAGGATATTCGCCTGGGCTGTGTTCAGAGGCGAAAAAGTGAAGCCCACCTCAGTGCCTGGCCACAGGGGTTGATCAAGCCATGGCCCATCCACACCAGGGCATACTATACGGTGGGCAGGAAGGACGGGCTAGAAACACAGCTGCTGCCGGAAAGCGGCTCATGGTATCATTGGTATGAAGCTCTGCTGTTTTCAGCAGAATATTAGGGGTGGGAACCAGAATTTCACAGCTGACACGCTTCATTCCTAACCACCGGCTCCTCCGACGGGGCACTCGGGGTGTGCACGATTTACTTTGTTTGTGAGGAAGGGGTTCACGGCCCTACAGCAAGTAAGTCGGTGGTCAGACTGTGATCCCAGCTTCCTTCAGGCCTTACCCTCGGCTCCCCGTGTACTGGGGACAGGTGTCTGAACCACGCCTCCCAGGAACAGTGGATGAGACCAGAGACCTCCCACCCCACCTCCAGGGGGTCCTCCGGGAGACCAGTTACCACGGTGTCACACAGTGGGGTCACAGCCCACCTGCCAGCAGGGGCAGAGGGGGGCCAGGGGCTGCAGCGCGGGGAGGAGCCTGCCGTCTGGAAGCCCCTCCAGCCCCCACCTCACAGATCTCCCGTGTCTGGGCCTCTCCACCAGCAGGTGGGAAGGACACAGATGTGTTCTCAGTGAGATGCTTCACGCCCAGAGAAATCCTCTCCAGGGTCTGCTCGGAAACGTCTCTCGCATGTGCATACGTGTGTGCGTCCACGGGGAGGGGCATGTGTCCTGTCCCCATCTGCTCGTGGAAGACAGCCGTCCAAGTCTTGGGTCTGCTGTAAATGGTTTCTATAAACAGCTCATTACAAAAAAGAGGCTGTCACCTAAACAATTCACGTTTCTGAAAGAGCTGATGCATTTTCCAATGAGAACGGTTCTCTTTTAATGTCAATCCATTAAAAACCAGGATTTGTGTCTCTGTGGGTGAGTGTCCCCACGGTCTGGGAGAAAACCGCGGTGGCAGGGTGGGCGGTGGAGCTGAGGATGTGCACAGGGGATGCCCCACGGGCCCCCAGGAGGTGGTGCTCGGCTTCCAGGTGTTTGAAGGACAGGTAGTCACACGGCCAGGGGGGCACTGGCTGGTGTGGAGCTGGTCTGCTCTCTCCACCAGGCCCCGTGTCTTGGTAGAGTCCTTCGGGTCTCTGCATCCTGAGCAGCAGAAGTGCATGTGCTTACTTCAGGGGTGTTCTCTCTCCTCCCCAGGTCTGCGCTCAACTGCCCACCTCCCAGACAAACCAGGGGGGATGGGGCAGATGCCACCTGCGTTTGGTTTGGAAACGAAGCAGAGGGGACGGACTCTCTCAACGTTACTCAGCAAACCCTCCTGAGGAGGTGGCCAGGCTGAGGCTGGCGGGGACAGGAAGCAGAGGGATGCTCCACCAGCCCGCAGGACGGCTGGCTCCTTCTCCACCTTGTAAGCACGAGAACCAGCAGCTTCCCAGGAGAGCTGGCCAAGGCGTGTGGGCGACGCATTTTAAAAACTGTGGGTGTGGTGCTGGTGGTGAAGAACCTGCCTGTCAAGATGCGAGACACAGGAGACATGGGTTCCATCCCTGGATTGGGACGATCCCTGGAGAAGGAAATGACGGCCCCCTCCAGCCTTCTTGCCTGGAGAATTCCATGGACAGAGGAGCCTGGTGGGCTTCCATCAACGGAGTTGCAAAGAGTCAGACACGACAGAGTGAGCACACATGGTTAAAAAGTGGAATAATTCTGTGATCTGAACACAGACATACGTTAAATGTCAGCATTTATGAAAATGTTAATATTTGTTTAAAAATAAGTTAATGTGCTTTCAACAAGTTACATTCAAATGACAACTCCATATTCATGAAGGAGGGAGGTGAGTGTTTTTATAGGACGAGTGCCTTCTGAACACCTCTCTTGTGGTGAGGAATCTGCGCAGCTGGGGGGCTTTCACTCCTGAGTAGTGGGGGACAGACCCTAAGGGGCACAGTGCCCACTTCCATGTGACACTGAGTGAGTGGGGAGGCCTCCAAGAAACGAGATTGCAGGAGCTAAACACGGCCTCCAGCCAGCAGCCAGGCAGAGGCTGAGTCCTGCAACTGCGAGGCAGTGACTGGCCCCTGTGTGAACCTGGAAACAACCCCTCCCTGCAAGTCAAGCCCCGAGAGGGGAATGCAGCAACACCTTGGCTCCAGCCTGGGACCCTGAGAGGGGAAGACGCTGAGCTGTGCCCAGCTCCGTGATCCACCTGGGGAAGGGATAGCCTACCCACTCCAGTATTCTTCAGCCTCCCTTGTGGCTCAG
Organism: Bubalus kerabau; assembly: GCF_029407905.1. Classification (NCBI taxonomy): domain Eukaryota; kingdom Metazoa; phylum Chordata; class Mammalia; order Artiodactyla; family Bovidae; genus Bubalus; species Bubalus kerabau. The sequence goes on along the minus strand of NC_073645.1, from coordinate 52,797,322 downwards.
CTGGTAAAGAGTCCGCCTGCAATGCGGGAGACCTGGGTTTGATCCCTGGGTTGGGAAGATCCCCTGGAGAAGGGAAAGGATACTGACTCCAGTATTCTGGCCTGGAGAATTCCATGGACCGTGCAGTCCATGGGGCCGCAAAGAGGTGGATGCGACTGAGCGCCTTTCGCTTTCACTTTCTGTGGCCTGTGAGGCAGTGCGTATGCTGAGCTGGGTGTGCTCTGTCCCCTGGCACAGGACATGGGCACGCCTCCTGCGGGGCAGGGCCAGCCTCACAGGGGCCAGCTGCAGTGCCCCGGGCAGCCTTCAGGGGTGGGTCCACACAGGAGGATGCGGTCTGTCCCCAGAATCCGGGTCTTCGCGAGCCCTCCGGCGGGCCGGGCCCTCTGTGCCAGCTTCCCAGGATGTGAGAGCCTGGTCTGCTTCTCCTCAGACGTGTTCATCACTGCGGCAAGGAGTCCCCAGGCTCCTGGTTTGGAGGGAGTGCAGAAGTGGCCGGCGCATCCCTGGTGAGCAAGGTTAGGGTGAGTTGAGGCCATGAGAGTGAAGCCCCACGAAGGGATCGGGGCCCTCATTAGAAGAGAAAGAGACCCGAGAGCTCTGTCCCTCGGCTGCGTGAGCCCACAGTGAGAAGACAGCCGCCTGCAGGTCAGCAAGGGCCCTCACCAGACACGGGGTCTGCCTGCACCCTGATTGCAGACTCAGCCTCCAGACTGCAAGGAATAAACGTGTTCCTTCGGGCCTCCCAGCCTGTGCTCCGTTACAGCGGCCACGCTGACCGAGATGGGGATCCCCTGATTTGCAGCTGCTGTGAGAATGCCAGGGCACCAGCCCTGAGCTCTGGCGTCAGGATGTGGGGTGCGCAGGATGCAGCGTCAGGACTCTGGGGTACGCAGGACATGGCGTCAGGATGCAGGGTGTGCAGGACGCTGGGGTGGCAGAGCCTCCCCCTTCTCTGGTTTCCACCACATCTGTTGTGAAGAGTGGAGGGTGGGGACGGTGGCATGGCTGACGTTGGGCACCGCTTAACACCTTCTCTGCCCACTGCAGGTGGCACGTTTGGTCCAGCCAGCTTGTTCCAGGGCAGGCCGAGGCCAGCTTTGAAGGGCAGGCTGCCCCCCTGCACACTGCCACTGGGATGGAGGTGCTGCTGAGGGATCCTGAGGGACCTCTGCCAGGAATGAGGGCGAGTGAGCCTCATAGCAGGGTGTCGGTCCAGACAAAATGCAGACTTTCAAGCACTTATGATCAACGAGGAGCCTGTTTCTGCCTCTTCGACACCCTGCCATCCGCCTTTAACTAGCAGTGCTGTGGTCAGAGATGCCACGGTCAATGGCTGGAACCCACGGTTTCCCTACACCCACCCGCCTGACCGACTCTTACTGGGCCATGGCCTTGACCTCTCCCTCATTTGAAAAATGATCGGTTAAAATGTTCTTTTTTTCCCTTCTCACTGCCTTCCTCACTAAAGAAATACACATGAATTTCCCGCAATTTGGAAAGCGAGTCACAGTAAGAAAACAGAATCACCTGCAGAGCCTGCGACGGGCCTGCTTCGATTTGTGCCCATTCAGTCTTGTTCTCTGACTTGTGTACGTGTCAAAAGGTGCTCTCATTGCACGCGCGATTTTGTGACTCTTCTCCTAACGATACCCCATGGACACCCGCAGCAGGACCGCGTGTTCTTCTGCCCCACTGCTTTTGCTGGTTGCCTGGAGTCCGTTGCTCTGAGTCGACTGGTTTATCAACTACTTCGTCCCCTGCTGTTGGACACTGGGTATTTCCAGGGCTTGTTTCCATGCTATAAGTGACCCTGCAGCAAACACCCCCTTTGGAGGAATCTCTGAAGACAGCAGATCTTCCTAAGGATGGGCCTCTGGAAGCTGTCCGTTCCCCAGAATCTCTCTCCCTCACTGGCTCCCGTGACCTGCACTCTCAGCCTCTTTGCATCTGTGCCTGAAACCCTCTCTGTTGGCTCTTTGGCCTCTACTGTCCTTCCTTCAAAATTGACCCTCAGAACACCGTCCTGGCCTTCTCCTCTCATGTCCATCGCTGCCTCTGTATGTAAGTCATAAACCAGAATACCAGGGCTCCGTTCAGTGCGGGGTCTCCAGACTGTAGGGAGGACCCCTGCCCCACGCAGTCTGGTTTTGCTCTCGTGTGTGAAGCCTGGCTCCCTGTGGGTTCCTCTGGGCTGGGAGGGGCCACAGAAACACAGGGACATGGCAGCCAGGAGAGCAGCATGGAGACTCAAGAAGGTAGAGAGACAGCCTGGCTGACCCTCAGATTCCAGCCTTCATCTGAGTCTCTGCTGCGTAAGGCTGAGCCTGCTCCCGGGGATGAAGGGTGTCCCACGCCCTTGGAGGTACAGGGCTGAGGCCGCCTGAGAGCCACGTGAGAGCTGGTGTAGAATGATCTCAGGCACAAGGACCGGTGTCTACATCTACGTTCTGTGCTGAAATGATGTTCCAAGTTTCTAAGGTAAAAGTTTCCCTGAAAGCTGTTGGACTGAACTCCACGATCCCGCCAGTAAAAATCTTAAACAAGTCCGTGTGGCCTCCTGTAACAAGTACCACAGTCCTTTCCTGGTTCGCGTCCCTGTAACCGTGTTCCAGTGATGGTGGCCCAGGAAAGAGCCGAGAAAGAGGCCCTGACAGCTCTGCCTCTGAGCGGGAGGGGCAGGTAAGGGGCGCGCTGAGCTGTAGGGACCACACAGGACCGAAGCACCGCGCCAGAGCTCCCGGCACAGCGTCTGGAAGACATCTGACGTTAGAGGCTCCACACAGGACAGTGACCCCGAGAAGCAGCAGACAGGCGGGCTGCAGCTTCTCCAGCTCACGGCCGGAAGGCGCTTCCCGAAGAGGTGAGCGGGGAGGAGCCCTGCGGGCTTCCTGCGCTGAGGCGGCCGAGCTGGACTCGGGGCGGGGGGCCGAGGTGGCCAGAGTTCACAGGGCAGAATGTGGAGAGGAGACGGCTGTGCACCTGGAGAACTTTGGAGGCTTTCAGAGGACTCCGCCCTAGAGTCTGCAGTTGAGTCAATGCAAACGTGAGGAAACCTCCCGAGGCCAGAAAAAGACCCCAAAGGAAGAAACCAAACAGCTCCAGACATGAAGTCACAGAAGACTGCCGCCTGTCCCCGTCCTCAGCAGCCAGGGGGGGCCGCCTCATAATCCATGGGGCAGCTGGGGGCCCTCAGGAGGGTTTTGACTCACTTGTTTGGAAGAATCGGCCCCAGAGAGAGCACTGCTGTTGCCACCTAATGTGTCTTAAAAGCGAGGATTTGAAGGTTCAAACTTTTCTCAAGTACCTTAGCTGCACCCTGAACAAAGAGCAAGACTGTTTATAGGAACACAAAAGTGTAGAGCACCCAGCAGAACGAATGCACAATGCCTGGTGCCCCCTCAGACATTACCACCTCGACAAAGGCGTGGGAAAAAGCAGCCCTCGTGGGGAGAAAATAAACAGAAACGGACGCAGAAGTGACGCGTGATGGAACTGGCAGACAAGGCAGGAAGCAGTGACGAGCAGACGCGTGCCTGCAGGAGCCGGGCATGGCAAGTGCAGCCATCCAGTGGACACCTCTGATTCCAACTCGTGCAGGTAAAGGCTGCAGGGTTTGAGCTGAGAACAATGAACTGGATGGGGCATTCTACATCAGACATCCATTAAGTAATGGACATTAATATCTAATTGTGTTAGATATTGCATTTGTAAACTTGGAGTCACATAAACAGAAATCATCCAAAAGGAATGTAAAAAGACCAAAAAGTGAATAAGGCCACGGTAAAAACTCAAGTCACCTAATAAACTTGTAACTAGGATCCTGGAGAGACGGAAAGGATAAGAAAGTATTTAAAGGAGCGATGGCTAATAATTTTCTGATTTGTTGAAAGCTGTGAACTCACAGAATCCAAAAACCTTAACAAACACCAAGGATGAGAAACATGAATAACATTATACCAGGTGTGTCATAGTAAAATTGTTTAGAAGCAGTATTAAATAATAAAAGCAGCCAGAGGCAAAAAATACACATATGTACAGAGAAACAGAAAGAAGAATCACAGCAGATTCCTCGTTGCAAACAATACAAGCTAAAAGGCAGTGGAGGAAATTCTTAAAGCACTAAGAAGAGAAAAATCCACTAAACTGGAATTCTCTACCACTGAGACTACCTTTTGAAGACCTTGTCAGACATGTGAAAGAGAGAGAGAGTCACCAGCAGATCCACACCAGGAGAGACACCGAAGAAAGCCCTTCAAGCAGAAAGGAAGCACTGCCAGATGGAAGTGCTCACTTACATGCAGTGCCAGACGTGGCCGCTACATGGATACATATAAACATGCTTTATTCTTTTCATTTAAATATTTTAAAAACATAACTGATCGTTTAAAGCAAAAAAAAAAGAATGAAATATTTGGGAGTTTGCAACATAGGCAAAAGCGAAATATCTGGAAAGGAAGGCTAAAGGGGAGAAATCAAAGTATTCTATAGTGAGGTTTTCATAACTTAAACAAGAATGTCATAAAGATATGTATATTTATATATAATAAGCCCCAAAGTTGTCACCAAAAGAGCAAAACAAAGAGTTGTAGTTAATAATCTGAAGGAGGAAATAAAGTAGAATCATAATAAATACTAAACTCAAAGAAAAAAAGGAACAAAGAACAGATAAGACAAGTAGAAAAAAATAGAAGGTGTAGACTCAAACTTAATAATCAAAATAACTATCTTAAATGAAAATTGTTTAACTGCCCTAGTTAAAAAGCAGAGATTGTTAGATTGAATTTTAAGAGGCAATATCCAACTATAAACTACTTACAAGAAACATAGTTTAAATAGAAAGACACAAATGCATTGAAAATAAGATGGTGGAAACAAATATACCATATTAATGCTCTTCCATGTAAAGCTGTATCAGTGTATCAACTTCAAAGTAGATTTTAGAGGAAAAAAACATAGCTAGGGATAAAGGAGTTCATTTCGTAATGTAAAAGGGCTAATTCATCAAGAAGATGAGACAGTCCTAAGGTTTATGTACTTAATAACTGAGTTTCAGAATACAGAACGCAAACAAGGATAGAATTGCAAAGGAAAACTTTTTACACACAATACTTAATTCAGGTGAATCATGGGCATAGGTGTTAAACTATAACAGAAGACAATATAGGAAATAATTTTTGTCTTCTTAGGTTAGGTAAACATTTGTTATTATTGTTGTTCAGTCACTGAGTCATGTCCAACTCTGTATGACCCCATGGACTGTAACACTCCAGGCTTTTCTGTCCTCCACTATCTCCAGGTGAAGTGAAAGTCGCTCAGTCGTGTCCGACTCTTTGTGACCCCATGGACTATACAGTGCATGGAATTCTCAGGCCAGAATACTGGAGTGGGTAGCCTTTCCCTCTCCAGGGGATCTTCCCAATCCAGGGATTGAACCCAGGTCTCCTGCATTGCAGGCAGATTCTTTATCGGCTGAGTCACAAGGGAAGCCTGGGAATCTCCCAGAGTTTGCTCAAATTCATGTCCATTGAGTCAGTGATGTCCCATCTCATCCTCTGTCACCCCCTTCTCCTTTTACCTTCAACCTTTCCCAGCATCAGGGTCTTTTCTAATGAGGTGGCTCTTCGCAGCAGGTCACCAAAATATTGGAGCTTGATTTCCTTTAGGATTGACTGGTTTGATTTTGCAGTCCAAGAGACTCTCAAGAGTCTTCTCCAGCACCACAGTTTGGAAGGATCAATTCTTCGGCACTCAGCCTTCTTTATGGTCCAACTCTCACATCCATACATGACTACTGGAAAAGCCATAGCTCTGATGATACAGACTTCTGTCAGCAAAGTGATGTCTCTGCTTTTTAATATGCTGTCTAGGTTTGTCATAGCTTTCCTTCCAAGGAGAAAGTGTCCTTTAATTTCATGGCTGCAGTCACTATCTACAGTGATTTTGGAGCCCCCCAAAATAAAGTCTGACACTTTTTCCACTCAGTCCCCTTTTATTTGTCATGAAGTGATGGGACCAGATGTCATGTTCTTCATCTCGATTGTGGTGGTGACCTCCTGGATATGTGCATTTCCAAACTTATCAAGCTGTACATCTCGAATACAGCAAATGTACCAAAGGCCAGTTGCTGCTGCTAAGTCACTTCAGTCGTGTCCGGCTCAGTGTGACCCCACAGACGGCAGCCCACCAGGCTCCCCCGTCCCTGGGATTCTCCAGGCAAGAACACTGGAGTGGGTTGCCATTTCCTTCTCCAATGCATGAAAGGGAAAAGTGAAAGTGAAGTCGCTCAGTCGTGTCCGACTCTTAGCGACCCCATGGACTGCAGCCTACCAGGCTCCTCCGTCCATGGGATTTTCCAGGCAAGAGCACTGGAGTGGGGTGCCATCGCTTTCTCCGATATCTCGCGGTAAAAGGCAAATAGTGAGAATTTTAAAGAGCCACTTGTTAGTGCATCAAAATATTGATCAATACCCAGTTCTTTCTGATGCACAAGCCTTCCACTGCACCTGGCCCGACTGTCCAGGAGGGCAGCCAGCAGCTGCTGTCTCCCGTCACGGCCCAGAGGGGCCCTGAGGACGTGGAGGGAAGAGCAGCTGCCACAGCAGCTCGGGCGCCGCCCGGCGGCCACCCCCGCAAGCAGCTCTGGGATCCCCCACCCGCCGGCTCCCGCCACCGCTTTGCAATCAGCCAAGCGTGAAGGTCATCTTCACCCCTCAGTTGCAGCACGGGTCACCCTGAAAACAGAAGGGAAAACACAGAAGCCTGCGAGATGACTTAGGTGGAAATTGCTGCCTGTGAGTTATGGTTTTAATTAAGAGCTTTTTAAGCTTTAATTAAAAAGGTACATGAGCATTCAGTATTTAAGAAAAATGCCTTTGTGTTTGGGTCAATTGAATAACATAAAATAAAATGAGATACATATTTCTAGTCAGAAGCTTCACATAAGAAAGCAGTGTACATAATTAAAAAGTAAATTTAAACTGATTTGGGCATAAAGGCTTTCTAATGGGGGAAGATGGCTGCAGGGAATATTATTTTCCTTATTGCAATATAGCAGGGCATCTGATCCACGCGTTAATAAGGCTGCTTCCTGGGATGGGTGCGGAGGCAGGAACATGAGCGTCCACCAGAGGGTGTAACTGATGCCCAGAGATGGCCCTGGAGCCTGCAGAGAGTCCCTGCCTGGGTTTTCGCTCCGTTACTCTTGGCTTCCTGTTGACCTTGGCACCTGTTTGCTGCTCAGACTGAACCACAGTGAACAGCTCTAGGTCAAAGGTTTGCTTAGTAGCGCACGAACCTACCGTGCAAATGAGCTCAGGGTCAGGAGGAGGGAGAGAAGCCTGAGGAAAGTCACTTGTTGGGCCCAAGGTCACGTGTGAGGCCTTCAGAGCCAGAGCTCCGGCCTGGAGATGCTGCTGCTTTTGCTCTGGGTGGGGGGAAGGTCAAGGCACCTGTGTTTGGGCTCAGGCCCACCACAGAAGGAGTGAGTGGCACCAGGGTGGGTGACCCCAAGACACAGGCTTTCTTGCACGTGTGTATTCTGGACCCACAGGCCCGTTGCACACGGAGGGGTGAGGGTGTCAGCGCTGTGAGCCCTGAGCCTTAGCTCAGGATGGCACTGCAAGGTCACCCCGAGGACTGCAGAGCCCTGGGGCTGCCAGTGTCCAAAGGGCCCTGCCGTCTGTGGGTGGCTCACCCACGGGCAGCCCCATGCTGTTTCACAGGCTGGACTTCTGCACACACAACGTCCTCCCATGCCTGCTCCTGAGTAGGACCTGGGAAGTTTCTGGAAGGCCTCAGGCTCCTGAGCACCACTGCGATCCCATCTGCAGGGCTCTCGTTGGCAGGGTTACATGGAAGCTCAGTAACAACACTGACCCACACCGGGCCTGGGGCCGCTCACGCAGGCAGACTTTCCACGTTCATCCTCAGGATTACTTGCTGGGTCTTTTCTGGCCTCCTGGACACTCCCCAGGGGCTGGCGGTGTCCTGTCCACCCCTTTCTCCTGACTCCTTGGCACCTGCTCAGGGATCCACCCCTGCTTGGCTTTGGGGTCAGCTTCTGATGGACTGGACTTCCCCCTGGGGCAGATGATCAGCACCACTGACCCAGCTTGAGCCTGGCTGATCCCCACTTGAAGGAGTCATGCATTTAGGAGAATGGACTTTACTGATGAGGGAACCATTTGCTTCCTACTTGGGCAACAAAAGGATGTATCAGACACACTGCCTTCAAAGGACAAGCTCGACTTCTCCAGGTAACCATCTGCTCACCCTCTTGATGGGATGCTCTGCACACCTTCGGAACCGGTTCCCACCCACCTGCAGTTCCATGTGTGAGGTTTAAGACGCCTGCCTGCCTTTCCTTGTCACTTACTTTTTGTTTCACTTTCTGGTACTCGGTGACTCTGCTGCTACTGCTGCTGCTAAGTCGCTTCAGTCGTGTCCGACTCTGTGACCCCAGAGACGGCAGCCCACCAGGCTCCGCCGTCCCTGGGATTCTCCAGGCAAGAACACTGGAGTGGGTTACCCTGTGACTCTAAAGCAGAACAAATACCAGAGAGAAAAAGCATCGAAACCTCGCAGGGATTCTATGCATCTCCAAGGCCTGTCCAAAATACTGCCTTTCTAAACTGTGATTTCTGCTTGCTCATCACGTGCAAATCAGGCCTCAGGAGCTGAACAGACCGCTATTATGGAGCAAAACACAACTCATTCCAGGAAGGCTGGCTTCCCAATTCAGCACCAGTTTAAATGGCTGAAGGAGGGTCATAACTTAACTCAGGTAAAGGGTGGTTCCAGCCCCACCTTAAGTTATCTCAGCAGGTGTCTTCTATGCAGGATTCTACTCCCTGAGGACGCGGAGGACAGCAGCTCAGCTTGGCAGCGGGAAAGGGCATGCTGTTTATTGTACTTCTCACCTCCTGGACCACAAATCACACATGAAGACATAAATTGCCAAACATTTACATCACTGAGCAGCTGGAAAATCGGTTTGTTTTTCAAATCACATTTGTGATAAGTGGTGGAAGATAAACACCAACTGTTGGACTCCTTAAGACAAATATAATGCTTCATAACTAAATGGAAAACATATTACAAAGAACTGACACATCAACTTTCAAAAACTGTCTGTGCTTGGCGCTCTAACATCCCAAACTGCCTGGGTTTTTTGTTGTTCAGTCATTAAGTTGTGTCCGACTCTTTATGACCCCCGTGGACTGCAGCACGCCAGGCCTCCCTGTCCTTCACCATCTCCTGGAGCTTGCTCAGGCTCATGTCCATCGAGTTGGTGATGCCATCCAACCATCTCATCCTCTGTTGTCCCCTTCTCCTCCTGCCTTCAGCGTTTCCCAGGTTTTCAATTACTAGCAGAAAACCTAGGTCACTTGGACCTGATGAAAACCGTGGAAACTTCCTCCTGCCAGGCCCTAGAGGGCGGGTCTGCAGAGGGAGGAGGGGGAGGGAGGGAGAACACAGTCTTGGGGCAGCTCCTAGACGAGAAGCTTGGTGCCTGAGGGGTGGGGTCTGGCCGGAGGGTGAACCTACCTTTCAGCCCTCTCCACTGCTCCTTAGCTCTGCAGCCTTGGCCACAGCCACTCTGGGGAGCCTCAAATTCATGGTCTCTAATTCGGGAGAAATGCATTAATGAGCATGGGGGTTTAGCATCAAGGCGGGAAATGTGACCCCACCTCCTTCTTCTTTGGATCTCTAGAAAAGAAGTTTTGCAGCTGAGGAGAAACCTAGGGAACTGGGTCAGTGAGAATTGTGGCATAGGGAGTTCCAAGGGCTGGGCCGCCACAGAAATACCAAACAAACAAACAAACAAGCGAGAGAGATGGAGGAGAAAACATTTGGAGTCCAGACGTCAGAACTCTGCAAAATAGTCAGAGGCTTAGGACAACCATGTGGATGCTGTGTGAACACTGCAAACCTTGGTCCAGGTTACAGAAGTGAGTCCAGCCCCCCTGATGGACGCCAAGTGTTCATTCAGACGACTGCTCATAAGCACGACTAGATGCTGCATCTCTGGGAGGGCCTCCTTCCTTGAACCTTGCCCAGGAGCCCGAGGGACCTTGCCTTTTGAGCCCCAGGATTTTGCTGGCAGCTGCAGGTGTGGTCATTCCTGAGGACAATGAGGTCAGTTTGCTGACCCAGGGGGTGCTGGTGCCGGCAGCTGTACTGGGACAGGAGAGCTGGGCATTGGCCTTCAGGGCCCGAGGGCAGTGGGGTGCCCTCCCAGGCTGCTCTGTGTGTGAGCTGGGGCACAGTTCCTGACTCTGACCTTGGTATGACCTTGGCTTTCCCAACACGTGAACTGCCTGACATTGGAAACCAGGTTCTGTTGGGAGTGAAGGACCTGGGCAGGTTCCGTGGACGCAGCTCTGGGCACCCTCCTCTTCCCGGGCACGGCCGTGTTGTTGGACAAAGCAGAGTCCATCTCCTTTGTTGGGAGGTTTGACCCTGACTCGCAGGAGCGTTGGAAGCCGCCCATCTGCTCGTCCTTTAATCACAGCAGGGCTGGAGCCCTGATTGCTAATCAGGAGCACGATGGAAGCACGGCTGTTGTTAGATTGCCATCAAAGTGCTGCTTTCTGTCTCAGGAGCAAGCGAGCCCTTGATGTGCCCATGAAACTGTTATTTGTATGGGACGAGTCAACGAAAACAAACAAAAAAAAAACCACTGCTGAAATATCACATCTTTTCAAAGGCAGATACGGCAACAGCTTCTCAGTGGGGGTGGGGGGGGGGTTGGGGTGAGATGAAGTCTGGGCTCTGGGTGGTCCCAGGGTCCTGGTTCCCCCATGTGTCACCTACTGTCTCAGAAGGTGGTGCCCGTGGCACCCGCGACTCTGGAGTTGGATGGAGCAGGGGGTTTAAAGTCCGCTCGGCTGCCAACTGCCTGTGTGCCTGTGGGCACTTCGCAGAACTTCTGCCCCTTTAAACTGGGGGCACAGAGCTGCTGACTCCAGAGTCTGGGCAGGAGTGGGAGGGGAGGGCGAGACCCCTGGCCTCGATGTGCAGCCAGCAGTCACCATGCGGCTCTGATGGGCTCGGGAGGTGTATCTGACCCCTGCCTCCAGGGCTGCCTCTCACGTAGAGCGAGCAGAGCCTCTTCTGGCAGCCAGGCACACGCTTGTCTCCTGGGGCGGCCGCTGGAGAAGGCAGGTCACTGCTGATCTCCCCCGGGGCTTGGGCTCCTCCTCCTGCCTGACCCGTTGGGGATCCAGCTGAGCAAATGCAGAGAGAAGCAGGTAGAATGGTACTTGCTGGGCGTAACCCATCCACGTGTCAGTTACCTGCTAAAATGACAGCTTGTCAGATGGCCCACATGGCCCCGGTGGCCCCCATGCAGTGATCCCCAGTTTCTCCGTCAGGGTGCTGACTCAGCTCCGGGTGGTCCCCACCTGGCAGCCCCTGATGTGGGTCCCAGGCCTGCGTGCAGCACACCCCGTTCTCGGCCCCCTCACCTTCAGGGTCCACACACCCGCGTGTCCCCTGCCGCCCTCGCAGGCCCCAGGCCTCGGCCTCCCCTCCTGCTCACCCCCTGAGCCTGCACAGCTGGTGACCGTGCCTTGGGGTCTCAGGTGCATGCGGGCAGGGCAGGTGGTCCCCACTCCTTCTTGCCTCGGCCTGGGCGGCCCTGGCTCCCGGGAGCTGCTCAATAAATGGCTGTTTGGGTGACGCTCTGCCCACCCTGACTCCCCACTCTGGGTTCCAGACTCTGCCGAGGCCCCGGGCTTGCATCAGTCATGGTCTAGTTGTTTCCATGAGGCTGCTCCCTCTGTCCCAGGCCTCTGCCCTGCACGTGACCTGCTGCCTGTGGCCAACTCACACCCTCTGCAGGGCCTGCTCTCTCCCGTTCCAGGCCTCTGAGGGTTGGAGTGCCCCTCCCCTCTCCTGGGGGGCCAAGCCCACCGGCGGGGCTGTGGACATGCCTGCAGCAGGTTCCGGTTGCTCCCTGCTGCCAACGTGCATTCTTCCTGTGCTCATGGGCGGGTCTGCCTCCGGGTGGGGCCTCCCAGCAGTGTTCCTCGGCCACGTCCAGTGGTCAGGCGAGCAGTGGAGGCTTCAGGAGGCGGGAAGACCTGCGTCCCACGTGTCTGTCCTCTGAGGAGCCCCCAGACCCTCGACTTGGGCCACAGATGCTGCCCTTAAATCCAAAGCTTGGGTCCAGACAAACCCCTGCCCCGTCCTGTGGGACCCACAAGCACGTCGTCCTGGCAACCAACTGCCCGCCATTCCGGGAAGCCCCACGGAGGGATTAGGACCCAGTGGGCAACATGAAAGGAGCCGGCTCCTCTGGTGCTGGCTGCGGATGCAGGTTTCCATGGCAACCGATAGTGCTGGGCAGGGAAAGGGGGCCATGGGGCTGGTGGCTGCCTCTCTGCCAGCGCAGGGGCTCTGTGGCTCCATCTCTGCTGGCGCAGGGGTGTGGGTGAGCTCAGGCTCAAGGATGCTGCAATTAGAAAGTGGAGTTTTTCGTCTTTAAAAGAGAGGAAAATAATCTAAGCTTTTTCCATACATTAAAGTTTTAATTATGCGAGTAGCAACACTTAAACATTGTCTTTTGATTCAGAAATGTCACAGTCCTTTCACTTAGGTGTGGAAACTGTCGTGTCCGTGCTGGAAGGGGCGTGGCAGGAAGGGCTCCTCTGTGGTCGGGGGCGATGTCACCCTCCGCACGGCTGCTCTTCTCTGCTGCCGCCCGGTGCTCCTTACAGCCAGGCCCCGTGCTGGCTGCTCAGGTGGCCCATGCTCTCCTTCCTTCTCCTCTCCCCCTCACTCCCCTTCTCCCTCTCTTTTCCTTTATTCATCCCATTCCTTTCCTATTCTTAGACGAGAGAGAGATGCTTGGAGAGCTTAGGTACCTTGCTGGCATCAGGTGTGAGCTTGGGAAGACTGCTCTGCCCTGGTCCCAGTGCCTAGCGCCCTGTGCAGGCCCTCTAGGTGCAGGCCCCCAGGTGCAGGCCCCCCAGGTGTGGGTCCCCAGGTGTGGCACCCCCTGGCGCAGGCTGCCCCGGAGCAGGCCCTGGGCAATGCTTTCCCATGTCTCCAGGAAGTGTCTGGACTTTGTGTCCAGAGTCTGGTGGGCGATTGGGCTGCCTCCACGGGGGGGGGGGGGTGTGGGATGAAGAGTGGGATGCAGGATTGAAGGGCTTTGGCCGCCTGGGGCGCACCCTCTCCCCTCCTCCTGAGCTGTGGAGCCCTCTCACTGGCCCCGGGGGCGGGTGACCCACAGTGCACATGGGCTTGGGGGAGATGACCCCTGCAGCAGGTGACTCGAGCTAACCATCTCTGAAAGCCGCTCCTGTCATCGTAAAGTTTTTCACTCAAGAATAAACCGCTTCTGGGACCTGGTGACACACTCTGAGCCCAGCCCCGTGTGACACTCTCTCTGTCTCTTGGAACTTCTGTTGATGGCGCTCACCCGCCCGACCACGACCAAACGTCTGTTAACGTCTCTAAAGTCGTGGCCTCGTCACCTCTGTGTGCCCTCTTTTGTGATTTTCTCAGCTCTGTCTTGCCGAATCCAATATTCTTTCCTCAGCTGTATCTGGTTTATGACTTAGCTCCTCGTGACTCTTCAGTCAAAGACTGTTTTTCACATCTAGGTTTTCCACTTGAGACTTTTCCAGACTTCTCTGGCATATTTTCTTTGTTTCATTTGGGCTTTTATTGCTCCTCTGAACATTTTAGAATATAGAAGGATACAAAGCCAAGATGACTTTTTAAAACTAATTTTTGTTGGCGTATAGTTGCTTTACAATGTTTTCCTAGTTTCTACGTTACAGCAAGGTGAATCTGCTATACGTATACATATATCCCCTCTCTTTTGGATTTCCTTCCCATTAGGCCACACAGAACACTGAGTAGAGGTCCCCGTTTTATACAGTAGGTTCTCATTATCTACTTTTCACATAATCCAAGATGATTTTGAAGAGTAGAATACATTGTCTTGCCCTATGAGATATCAAAGTTTATTATGAAGCTACATGAATAAACAGAATGAGAACAAATATATTGACAAACAGACTGATAAAGCAAATTTTATTGCCGAGAAACTGGCTTCTATTTATAAGAGAACTTGATATCAGAAAATTGGAGCAAGAAAGACAGGGATACTTGATAAGTGGGCTGGGAAGACTGGTTACCTCTATAACTAAAGTTTTATTTCACTCAATACAGAAGAAGAAATTCATTAAGCTCTAAATGTGTTAAATTTTTAGTTGGCCGTAAGGTAGAATGTCATAATAGCATCATGACAGATGATCCAGGAAAGATCAATACTTGCTGCTTTCCTCATGCTCTGCTCCCCTCTAAAGCAAAAAAATGAAACAAAAGGTAAAGAAAAGAAAATCTTTCAAAAGAAACAAAAAGGGTCTGAAATATAGTTGTGTGTGTGCTCAGTCACTCAGTTGTATCTGACTCTCTGCAGCCCTATGGACTACAGCCTGCAAGTCTCCTCTGTCCACGGAATTTTCCAAGCAAGAATACTGGAGCATGTTGCTATTTCCTCCTTTAGGGGATCTTCCTGACCCAGGGATCTAACCTGCATTGCCTGCATCCGCAAGAGGATTCTTTAACACTAGCGCCACCTGGGAAGCCCCAAAACATAGTTAATTGTACAGAATTACAAAACAGGAGGATATTTGCAATGTATATAGCTGACAAAGAGTTGAGACCAAAAGAGGTAATGAACTTTCATAAACTGATGAGGAAAATATAGGTAACTGTGTAGATAATTGAGCAAAGATGCAAATAGAAAATTTAGAGCAGATGAAACCAGAAAAGACAATGAATAAGAGCAAAGCTGTTCTATCCCACTTGCAATTAAAAAGTGCCAATTAAAACCACAGCGGAGGGGGCTCTGCCTCCCCCAGGGAGAGTGGAGCTCTGGGAAAGTGCTCCCTTCCTGTAACCAGCCAGGAAACCAAACGAAGCCTCCGAAGCGCCCGTCTCCCGATGTTGGCTGGTAGGTAGTACAGGACGCTGACTGGTGAGTCCCTGGGCTGCAGGGCAGAACAGAGCATCTGGGGAGACCCATTTGGTCTCATTAGGTCGAGGACGGGGGTTGGAGAAGACAGAGGGAGCTGGACATAGTCGTCAGACTGCTGGAGAGGAAGGAGAGCCCAAAGCTGTGGACACGGCCCCTAGAGGCTTCGCCTGGGTCCTGATCTGCTTCTTCTTGGACCAAGTCCTCAAGGCTGGAGAAGGAGCCCCGAGACAGAAGTTGCTGCAGTGGACACAGCCAGGATGCGGAGAGCTTGTAATAACAGGGCGCTGGGGCCCCATGCTGATTCTAAAACTTCTACTGGGGAACTTCCCTGGTAGTCATGGCTGAGCCTAAGCCCCCAATGCAGGGGGCCTGGGTGTGATCCTTGGTTTGGGAACTGGATCCCACGTGCCCCAACTAAGACCCCGCACAGCCGAATAACTAAATATTGAAAAATAAAGAAAGTTTATATGGGGATGTAAGGGATCTCGAAGAGCCAAAGCAATTTTGGAGAAGAACAAATTTGAAGAGTTACAGCAGCTGAAAGAAAAGCACACTATCAAGCTTGAGTAATCGGTGCACCATGGTATTAGCAGAAGAATAGACACACACAAGCAGAACAGGACAGAGCGTCCGGAAATAGAACCACACGTATCTGCTAAATGATTTTTGACAACGGTGTCAGGGTAATTCAATTGGAAAAGAATATTCTTTTCAACAAATGCTTTTTTGAGAATTGAATATCTGTGTAAAAAATGTAATCTCAATGCTTACCTTATACCAGGTGCAACATTTAACACAAAATGGATCATCGACTTAAAACTTCTTAAAGTTTTCATATTTTAATATAAAATTGAAGTTTTAGTTTTAAAATAGGAAAAATATTTGTGACTTTGGGATTAGGCAGAGATTTCTGATACGAAAGGCATAACCAGAAACACAAAAAAGAAATTGGTAAATTGGACTCCATTAAAATGAAAAAAATTGCTATTCAAAATATTTCAGTAAGAACAAGGAAAAGGCAAGGCATATACCAAGAGGAAATATTCCAAAACATGTGTCTGATAAAGATGTCTGCATCTATAAAGAACTCTTAAAACACAATAATTAAAATAGAAACTTTGCTAACAAAGCTCCGTCTAGTCAAAGCTATGGTTTTTCCAGTAGTCGTGTATGGATGTCAGAGTTGGACTATAAAGAAAGCTGAGTGCCAAAGAATTAATGCTTTTGAACTGTGGTGTTGGAGAAGACTCTTGAGAGTCCCTTGGATTGCAAGGAGATCCATCCAGTCCATCCTAAAGATCAGTCCTGGGTGTTCTTTGGAAGGGCTGATGTTGAAGTTGTAACTCCAATACTTTGGCCACCTGATGCGAAGAGCTGACTCATTTGAAAAGACCCTGGTGCTGGGAATGATTGAA
The DNA here is from genome assembly GCF_029407905.1 of Bubalus kerabau. Taxonomy (NCBI): domain Eukaryota; kingdom Metazoa; phylum Chordata; class Mammalia; order Artiodactyla; family Bovidae; genus Bubalus; species Bubalus kerabau. Next base: position 52,780,906 of record NC_073645.1, on the reverse strand, counting down.
GGCAGGAGGAGAAGGGGATGACAGAGGATGAGATGGTTGGATGGCATCACCAACTCAATGGACATGAGTTTGAGTGAACTCCGGGAGATGGTGACTGACAGGGAGGCCTGGTGTGCTGCAGTCCATGAGGTCACAAAGAGTCGGACACGACTGAGCGACTGAACTGAACTGAACTGAACTGAGGACAATTGGGCAAAATACTTGAGAAGATATATACATATGAATGGCCAATAAGCATGTAAAAATGTTCATCTTCATTAGTGATTAGGGAAGCATAAATTAATGTGAATTTTCGATGAACACAAACTAGTGATACCACTTCCCGTCCACTTAAACAGATAAACGAACAGAAACAAGTGAACCGGCCTGTGCACCAGCTTTAGGGCAGGACAGGACCACTCCAGCCGGAGGGACCATCCCAAATGACTCTTGAATGCAGCATTTGGACTTTACACCCTCCAGACAGAGGTAGAGGAACTGTAAACAAATCTACAGTGGTATTTGTGAGCAATTCTGGAAGTACTGAATGTGTTTTATGGAACTGAACAAATAAATATCTACATTGTCGTGATGGTAGTGAGGTTCCTTATTGTTGGAGAAATAGGAATGTGGCTGCTGGAATTAACCCGGTGGACTTGGACTTGAACTGGAAGAGTTGGTGTGAATTCATGTGACAGATGATCTACAGATAAGAGTAGAGATAGATGCAGTGTGTGTGTGTGTGTGTGTGTGTGTGTGTGTGTGTGCAGTTCTCCACCAGAAGGAGCTAGGAAAACTATTTCTGGAGAATTCTTTCAACTAGACCTGGGCCAGGGATGGGGGAGCCTGGTGGGCTGCCATCTGTGGGGTCGCACAGAGTCGGGCATGACTGAAGCAACTTAGCAGCAGCAGCAGACCTGGGCCGGGCAAGAACAAGTTGGTCCTGGAATATCTTTCTGAAACAGAAAGCAAGAACACACTCAGAGCAATGGGACACGTCAGAAGGACAAAGGGCTCAGCAAAAAGACACAAGAGGCGCACCTCAGAGGAATTCCTATGGCCAAATATGGAAGAGTCGGAACATCAAACTAAATGGCAACAGTAGGTGATAACTTGGAGAAAAGATAAGAATCCATGAAGTTACACCAAGCACACAGGCACAAGGAGAAGACGGAGTTCTCTTCCTGCCCGTGGAATCCCACTCGCAGTTACGCTAGAAGAGTGATGGAAGTAGAAAGTCGTAATCTATCAACCACCACACCAGTAACTGCTTCAAGCAAATGTCACCAATGGATGCTTCAACTCCGGGGTAAGAGTTGGGAGAGAAAACAGAATTTACAATGTCTCCCCCCCAGAGTGTTTATAAACACACAGGAAGGATAAGAACTTTACAGTGGAGAAAACTGGCGGGCAGCACTTTTACCAAGTGCCCAAAGGTCACATGGCCAGCCAAGGGCTAGCTTGACATCCTGGGCCTCCTGATGTGATGTGCTTACCGAGGACACGAGTCACTTTTGTATCATTCCTGACAAAAACACATTACCTGAATCTAACCAAGAGGAAACAGCTCAGTTCAGTTCAGTTCAGTCGCTCAGTCGTGTCCGACTCTTTGCGACCCCATGAATCGCAGCACGCCAGGCCTCCCTGTCCATCACCAACTCCCGGAGTTCACTCAGACTCACGTCCATGGAGGCAGTGATGCCATCCAGCCATCTCATCCTCTGTCGTCCCCTTCTCCTCCTGCCCCCAATCCCTCCCAGCATCAGGGTCTTTTCCAATGAGTCAACTCTTCGCATGAGGTGGCCAAAGTACTGGAGTTTCAGCTTTAGCATCATTCCTTCCAAAGAAATTCCAGGGCTGATCTCCTTCAGAATGGACTGGTTGGATCTCCTTGCAGTCCAAGGGACTCTCAAGAGTCTTCTCCAACACCACAGTTCAAAAGCATCAATTCTTCGGCGCTCAGCCTTCTTCACAGTCCAACTCTCACATCCATGCATGACCACGGGAAAAACCATAGCCTTGACTAGACGGGCTTTTGTTGGCAAAGTAATGTCTCTGCTTTTGAATATGCTATCTAGGTTGGTCATAACTTTCCTTCCAAGGAGTAAGCATCTTTTAATTTCATGTCTGCAGTCACCATCTGAAGAAAGAGTACACAATCCCAAATCAAGTGAGGATCATCTTACAAAATAAATGGCCTATGCTTTTCAAAAATGTTGAGATTATTCAGCTAAGAGTTTGGGATTAACATACACACACTGTTATATACAAAATAGTTAACCAACAAGGACCCTGTACAGCCTAAGGAACACTACTCAATACTCTGTAGTAACCTACAGGGAAATTAATCTGAAAAAGAATATACATGTATATGTATAACTGAAACACTTTGCTTTACATCTGAAACTAACACAACATTGTAAACCAAATATATTTCAATTTAAAAAAGCAAGGTTATGAAGAACAAGGAAAAACTAAAGAGGCTGACGAAGTACATGGGATATAAGATTACATTCCAGACATTTTTCCTTATAAACATTAGTGTGACCATTGGCAAAACTGTACTGCATTAATGTCCTGCTTTTGATAATTGTGCTATAGTTATATAAAATGATGCCTTTTGATTTTACAAAATAACTGTTGTAGTATTAGATCCCTGTCCCAAGTTGCTTAGTCGTGTCTGACTCTGTGCGACCCCGTGGACTGTAGCCCACCAGGCTCCTCTGTCCATGAGATTCTGCAGGCAAGAATACCGGAGTGGGTTGCCATTTCCTCCTCCAGGGAACCTTCCCAACCCAGGGATCAAAGCCGAGTCTCTTGTGTCTCCTGCACTGCAGGTGGGTTCTTTACTACTAGTGCCATGTGGGGAGCCCGTTTATGGGTACCAGAGCATTATTCAAAAACTTATAATCAAATGCTTCAGAAAAAATTCTTGTGACAAGAGAAAGAATGAGGAAGCCAAGATGAAAGATTCAACAGTTTTTGAAATCTGAATGAAGGTGAACATGAATTGCTTGTATTGATTTGTCGACTTGATTTTGTCTGAAATTTTTTCAAAATAAAATGTAAGTAAAATGCAAAAAATTGGTAGCAGATTAAAATATGCTGAGATTTGTCATATTCATGATTTTGAGAAATGAGAGAAATGTGGCAATATCGGGGAGAGCCTTGTCCCTGTTATTGAAGGGGGTGTGACCTCCGGGCAGAGACGCCCCCCCATGACCTGCCAGTTCCGTTCTAACTGTTGGAGACACTCCAGATGCAAACGGACCCAAGCGCTGTGCCTGTCCTGTCGCCAAGAACTGGTCACGTGACCAACCATGTAGAAGGGCGCATCGACCTCGTTACAATCATGTCATGGACGAGCACGTCCGCAGGTCAAGTGAAGGATTCCGAGTTTGTGAACCAAGATCCCATGTTCTCCAGAACAGCACCCAACAGATTCTGAATGCTCTACACATTATGAAGCACAGGGTTTACGGCAAGCAAGCTACTCTGTGGCTTACGAATGCATGCTAGCTCTTATAAAACCATGACATACAGCTCAGGAATGATATTAATTTCAGCGTAGTTGTTATTTCTGAGAATGGAAGGTGAGTATGCAGGCAGCTTCAAAACTGCAGATAATATTTCATTTTATGATAAATGACCTGAAGGTAGTGTGACAGAATGTTAAGGTCTGTTCATCTGGGTGATGGAGATGTGTGAGTGTTGAGTTAATCTCTGTTTGTTTGTTTGTTTGTTTCCAGTGTCTTTGGAGTGTTTCCTCATAAAACAAAGTAACTCAGAGGTGGGCTCACTTTAGCTCTGCCCCTCTCCCGCCTGGTCAGGGTCCCGAGCCCACCCCCAGGCACCCTCTGCCCTGAGTTGGGGTCAGTGGGTGGGGAGCAGGGACAAGGATGAGGGTGGGTGACCCAGGGGGCTCTGGGACACGGGACTCTCAGTGCTGGCCCAGAAGAGTCCTGGGAAATGCAGACGAGCTGGTCATCTCCGGCAGAGGCGGGGACCATTCCCACTCCCTTCCCCAGAGCCTAGCCCCACCAGGCAGCTCCCCATGTGTTGGTCTTGCTTTTTCTACTTCCCTCCTTCTTCATCAGACTGGGGAGCAAAGCTGTCCACTGTGGCCAACTCAGGTCCCCCCATCCTGGAACCCCTCACCCACCGCCCGCTCCATTAACCTCCAGGTTCCCCAGCTTGGGGGTGGCACCTCCTCCCAGCCTCCTGCTGGGACCCGGGCCCTCCTCCTCGCAGGCCTCCCCAGCTGCTCACGCCACCTTGCTGGGCACCCCACGTGGCCTCCGGGTTTCAGGGTTTATCTGCCCACAGGGGGGCTTCCACAGGCTGCTGAGAACGGAAGAAGGTGTCTCGCCTCTCCGCCAGGCCGCCAGTCTCCTCCCATGGTGGGCGGGGCCCTCCTCACCCTGGCCGCCACCTCTGACCCTTAGATAGGGCCTCCCCTGCGAGCACACCCCTAAAGGGCAGTGCCCGCCCTTCCCCAAGGAGCAGAGGGGAAGCAGGGCTCAGGGTCCAGGAGCCTCTGGATGGGAGATGACTCATCAGACGCAGTTTTCTTTCCGACTTTCAGAGATTCCTGATCAACTCTGAGGAGCTAAGGAGTTTCTGGGTGCCGCAGCTCCCCAGAGTTTGGGGTGAAGGCTTCGTTACCTGCTGTCAAGAGCCACGGTCTTTCACAGGACACAAGCTGACCCGGTGCTTCGGCTGCTCCCCTGCAAAGAACAGCTACACCAGTTTGGGCAATTTTATGAAAACTTCTCACTGAGGTGCAGTAAATATTTCTATTCTGAGCCTCTCATTTGTCTGAGAGCAGCTTATGTTCATTTATGACCCAGGGAGCTCATATTTCAACTTTATCAGGTTTAATAGGCTGTAAACTAAGAACACCAAATCTAATGCAACATAAAATTGTAGAAACGCGCCAAGCAGGTGCGTAATTGGCATCCGAATGGCTCTGAACTGTCGACGTTTGTACAGAACAACATATTTTGGTTATTTCTAGGTGGGGTTAGCCACAGGTAATACAGATGGTTTTGCTCAAAAGGCATCTACTTAGTAGTGTCATTTCTTTAAACAGGAGAGGCAGCTAGAAACCCATTTTCACATAATGAAATACAGGAGGTTCAAAGTAAATTTTATTAAAACACGTGGCGATTTAAGTTTAGCCTGAGAAAGGTCTGTAGGAAATAAAGAAGGATGCAATTTGATACAAGAGTTGTAAAAGCAGTTTTAGGACATAAATTCTGTTTTTCGAAGTCATGATTTTGAGAGACATGCTGTTGATAATCTTCTTATATAAATATATGCATAAACATGCAATTACCTGCTATTACAATCCTATTAAAATGTGCCAGGCTTTCCATTTAGCAGACATTCAACCTTAATAGAATTGGAAACTTAGAGAACGGCTCATAAATTCACTCCTGGGAGGAGCAGAACTTTCTTGACTCACATGGCTGTGCCCAGAGCCACGTGGGTGCCAGCAGCCCGCACCCCCTCCTGGAGGCAGTACTTCCTCGCCTGCCCCCTCCACCCGTTCATCCGGGCTCCCCACCTCCCCTTCCCCAGTCCCCTCTGGGGGACAGTCCCTGGAATGTTCTGGCTTGTTCCTGTTCTCTGTCTCCTTCTCCTGCCTGCTCTCGCTGACCCCTGGAGAGCCGTGCCAGTCACTGTGCCCCTGTCCAGCTCACACTCTGGACCAGAGAGGCTCCTGGCCTCCCAGACTGTCTCTTCTGCCAGAGCTGCGGCTCCTTTCAAGCCACTGCTGCCCGCTCACGCACCTGTCACTCTGCCCCATCGCATCCATGTGTGCACACCTAGGTGCCTTCCTCCCATGTCCACTAATCCCAGGAACCTCAGCATGAACACAGTCGACCACTGCATACCTTGGCCTCTTGTTTCTGGAAACTTCCATTTCCCATGATGTATCTTTCCCCATAGTAGTCAGGGTTCTCTGAAAAACAAAACAAAACAAAACAAAACAGAACCAATAGGGTGTGTGTCTGTATGTGTGCATGCGTGCTAAATTGCTTCAGCTGTGTCCAACTCTGTGAGACCCCATGGACTGTAGCCTGCCAGGCTCCTCTGTCCATGGGATTCTCCAGGCAAGAATGCTGGAGTGGGTTGTCATACTCTCTTCCAGGGGATCTTCCCCACCCAGGGATCGAACCACATCTCCTGTCTCCTGCACTGGCAGATGCTTCTTTACCACTAGTGCCGCCTGGGAAGCCCCCTGTGTGCGTCTCTGTTCTGTTTTTTATAGTGAACTGGTGATTGCCGGGAGAAATATCAATACCCTCAGATGTGCAGATGACACCACCCTTATGGCAGAAAGTGAAGAGGAACTAAAAAGTCTCTTGATGAAAGTGAAAGTGGAGAGTTAAAAAGTTGGCTTAAAGCTCAAGATTCGGAAAACTAAGATCATGGCATCTGGTCCCATCACTTCATGGGAAATAGATGGGAAAACAGTGGAAACAGTGTTGGACTTTATCTTTTTGGGGCTCCAAAATCACTGCAGATGGTGACTGCAGCCATGAAATTAAAAGACGCTTACTCCTTGGAAGGAAAGTTATGACCAACCTAGATAGCATATTCAAAAGCAGAGATATTACTTTGCCAAGAAAGGTCCGTCTAGTCAAGGCTATGTTTTTCCCAGTAGTCATGTATGGATGTTGAGAGTTGGACTGTGAAGAAAGCTGAGTGCCGAAGAATTGGTGCTTTTGAACTGTGGTGTTGGAGAAGACTCTTGAGAGTCCCTTGGACTGCAAGAAGATCCAACCAGTCCATTCTGAAGGAGATCAGCCCTGGGATTTCTTTGGAGGGAATGATGCTGAAGCTGAAACACCAGCACTTTGGCCACCTCATGCGAAGAGTTGACTCATTGGAAAAGACCCTGATGCTGGGAGGGATTGGGGGCAGGAGGAGAAGGGGACGACAGAGGATGAGATGGCTGGATGGCATCACTGCCTCGATGGACGTGAGTCTGAGTGAACTCTGGGAGTTGGTGATGGACAGGGAGGCCTGGCGTGCTGTGATTCATGGGGTTGCAAAGAGTCGGACATGACTGAGCGACTGAAGTGAACTGAGTGGGCAATCATGACACACACATGGAGGGTCCCTTCACAGCCGTGAGGCTACAAAACTGAAGTCAACTTGGCAAGGTTGTAAGAGAAAAAGACAAAACAGAGCTAGAGAGTGAGGATTTTAAAAGACGATAGTTTTCTCTCTGTCTTTGTTCTCTAAAGGAAAGCATGCTGTGTGTGTAGCTCAGTTGTGTCCAACTCTTTGTGACCCCATGGACTGTAGCCGCCAGGCTCCTCTGTCCATGGGGTTTCCCAGGCAGGAACACTGGAGTGGGTTGCCATTTCCTTCTCCAGGGGATCTTTCTGATGCAGCAATCAAACTTGCATCTCTTGCGTCTCCTGCATTGGCAGGTGGGTTCTTTTCCACTGGTGTCACCTGGGAAGCCCTAAAGGAAAGCATAGGCAATATCATTGCTGTTAGACACAGACGATTTCAAGGCTAAAAAATCAGGCAAAATGAAGAGGCAATTTTGTTTTGGTAAATGAAGATTAACTGTTGTTGGCATTGTCTGAGCTTAGGTTCCTGAAAACCAAACCCTGAGACAAAGGTCTGAGACATGATCCTGTAAGATGTGAGGATGTGGGGAAAGAAGACAGGGGTGGGAAAGGCCTGTATAGGGTGTGTATTAGGGGTCTCCAGGGAGACAGCCAAAAGGGTGTCTGTTTATCCATCTGTCCATCTCTCTCTCTCTCTCTACCTGTCACCCTATCATCCACCTATAATCTATCCATCATCTCTCTGTATCTATCTATATATCAATAGCCATTGCCTCTGTCCTCCCATCAGTCTGTCTTTCTGTCTATCTACCTGTTTATCTATCTAAAGGGATTTATTGTAAGAAATTGAGATTTGTTATGGAGGCTGCAAGCCTCACCATCAGCTCTCTGCAAGCTGAGACCCCAGAGAGCTCGTGGCGTCGCTCTGAGACAGGGAAGCCGATGCGTGAGTCTCAGTCTGAGGGGGAGACTGATGTCCCAGCTCACACAGGCTGAGAGTGTGAACTCCCGCTTGCTTCCTTCAAAATTAAATAAGGAAAGGCATGTGAAGCACTTGGATAACACATGGGATCTTAGAAGTTTACTATTAGAGTATGATAATGATGGGGGCTGTTATCATTTGATATCTAAACCTTTAATCACAATGATCAGAAACTATTCCTTCAAGTTTCACTGAATTAAAATAAATGATTATAGTAGTCCACAAAAAGGCAGTTAAAATAAAAAAGCCAACCATGCTTTCAGACTATGAAATACCCAAAGGAAACACTACAAAAGTTGATAAAATTATGATTTTCAAAGTTGAGGTTTGAATGCTGTTAAATAATTAAACAAATCCAGTATTTCTAGGGACTTAGAAACACACTTTATTACAGGAAAAAGAAAGAAGACACAATTGGCGATGAGGGAGAAGGTATGGTGACAGCTTGAGCAGGTTTTTCTTTTTTAGGAAGCGTGACTGTTATGCAGAGGGAAATGGTATTAAATTTAAAAAGTGTGGAGCTTTTGTGAAGATCATTTCCCCCTGAAGTCTAATAAAAAACCAGAGAACTTGAAAAATTAACTATTGATAAAATTGATTGTAAAAATTTATTACATAATCACTTTAAAAATGTGCCAGGTTGTAAACAAGGAAATTATTTTAAAATCTCAGGGAGCTGATTATTCACATTGTATGATCTGTCCCAAGTTCAGAAAGAGACAGAAAACTCACCCATTTATTAAGAGATGTGTGCACTTATGAAATAAATTAAAAAAAAAATAGTAAACAGATCAGAGTGGATGTCAAATCCTAAATTAACAAGCAAAGCAGAACAAAACAACCCATAACAGTGTGTTAAAAGACGATCTCATCAAAACTTAAAACATTTTATCCTATAGTACAAATTTGCATTTAAATTAGAAAACTTAAAAAAAATAGCATCTCAATGGTGTAAACAAACAGTTTTATATAAGAAAGTGAATAATTGCTAAAAAGGTCCTTGATAAAGTCAGACTCCAAAAGTCCTGGTATATACTTCCTCACCATGCTAAAAATCATATTGATCTAATCACCTCATACCTCAGCAGTGACATACTGCAGGGCTTCCCACCCAAAACAGGAAAGGAAGACTATGTTGTTCTTGGTGGTCTGGGAATTCCAGCCAGTGCAACAGGCTAAAGAGAACAGTGAGATATTTAAGTGTTGGAAAGGAAAATGAAATTAAAAGATGCTTTCTCCTTGGAAGAAATGCTATTACAAACCTAGACAACATATTAAAAAGCAGAGGTCTTACTTTACTAACAAAGGTCCGTCTAGCCAAAGCTATGGTTTTTCCAGTAGTCATGTATGAATGTGAGAGTTGGACCATAAAGAAAGCTGAGTGCTGAAGAATTGATGCTTTTTAACTGTGGTGTTTGAGAAGACTCTTGAGAGTCCCTTGGACAGCAAACAGATCAAAACAGTCAATCCTAAAGGAAATCAACCCTGAATATTCACTGGAAGGGCTGATGCTGAAGTTGAAGCTCCAATACTTCGGTGACCTGATGAAAAGAGCCGGCTCATTGGAGAAGACCCTGATGCTGGTAAAGATTGAAGGTAGGAGGAGAAGGGGCTACAGAGGATGAGATGGTTAGAATCATCGACTCAATGGACGTGAATTTGAGCAAACTCCAGGAGATAGTGGAGGACAGAGGAGCCTGACATACTGCAGTCCATGGCGTCATAAAGAGTTGAATATAGCTTAGTGACTAAACAACAACAAAGGGAAATCTAATGTCAAACTATTTGCAGATGATCTAATTTCTTCCAAAACTCCCCAGGGGATTCACTTGAAAAATGTTTAGAAGATATTTAAATTATAATACTTGGAGAAGGCAATGGCACCCCACTCCTGTACTGTTGCCTAGAAAATCCCACGGGCAGAGGAGCCTGGTGGGCTGCAGTCCATGGGATCGCTAAGAGTCAAACACGACTGAGTGACTTCACTTTCACTTTCACTTTCCACTTTCATGCATTGGAGAGGGAGATGGCAACCCACTCCGGGGTTCTTGCCTGGAGAATCCCAGGGACAGGGGAGCCTGGTGGGCTGCCGCCTATGGGGTCGCACAGAGTCGGACACGACTGAAGCGACTTAGCAGTAGCAGCAGCAAGTTATAATACTGGGGCATAATAAAAGTGTTTGAATTAATAACTTCCTTGCATCCCAGGTATTGCCAGTTAGAAACACAATGGAGAAAATCATACGCTTGAGAATAGTGGAAAAATACGGTGTCCACAAGTACGAGAAAAGTGTGGGTGCTGAAGTAAAGATTTCGTCTCTTTACTTAACTATTCAAGTAAGACTGGACTAGATGGGCTAGTGGAGATTTGCTGGGCTCTGAAACTGGAAAACCAGGAAAAATGTGTAAGAGTGACATGCATACGCCATTCTGTGCCAAGCCCAAGTTCCAGAGAGGTGAGAAAATAAAAACGATTAATCTAGGGTATAATACATTCATGTGGCTGAGATATTTATTCAAAAGAAAGGAGAAAGAAAGAACTACGACCAAGCAGAGGTCAAAATATTTTGTGTGCCATTAATAAAAATGCCATAGATCATGCAAACCGTTTCACATACATACATATGATGTTGGGATATGGCAAAATCTCTGTCAAAGAGTTAGATCTCGATATCACATGCATGCATGCACGCTAAGTTGCTCCAGTCGTGCCCTACTCTGTGCGGGGCTATGGGCCACAGCCCACAAGGCTCCTCTGTCCAAGGGGTTCTCCAGGCAAGAATCCTGGAGTGGGTTACAGTGCCTTCCTCCAGGGGATCTTCCCAACCCAGGGATCGAATCTATGTCTCTTAGGTCTCCTGCCCTGGCAAGTGGGCTCTTTACCACCAGCATCACCTGGGAAGCCCGTTTGATGTCATACTATACACTAAAATAGATTCCTAATAAACTCTGCAGTTAAATGTGAAAATAGTTTAAACAAAATAAGAAATTATAGGTAAATATTGTACTTGTCTCCAAGTAGGGTAGTGTTTAAGACAAGGAGGAAGAAAAGTGCTCTTAAAATAAGAAATGATGGCAGTGTAGCAACAAAAACTACAAAATACCCAGGCTCTGCAATTTCCAGTGAAGACTCTAAGCCTGAGTCTTCTCATCTGTTAAGTGAGATCACAATCGTACCCACTCTACGTGCAAGATGGAATAATACCACTTGAACATAGACCAAGATAAGTCAATGATGTCTACTCTACACTCTAAATCAGTCACCTAAACAGCACAGCAAATAGTGATAACCAATTTGCAAGCTGGGAAGAAAAGATAAATAAGTAAAAAAGTGCTAAACATTCAACATCTATTCATAATGAAAAGCCTCAGCAAGCAAGGAATAGATGGGAAGCTCCTTCACCTGATAAAGGGTATCTACTGCTCCTGCTGCTGCTGCTAAGTCACCTCAGTCGTGTCCAACTCTATGTGACCCCATAGACGGCAGCCCACCAGGCTCCCCTGTCCCTGGGATTCTCCAGGCAAGAACACTGGAGTGGGTTGCCATTTCCTTCTCCAATGCACGAAAGTGAAAAGTGAAAAGTGAAAGTGAAGTCTCTCTGTCGTGTCTGACTCTTTTCGACCCCATGGACTGCAGCCTTCCAGGCGCCTCCATCCATGGGATTTTTCAGGCAAGAGTACTGGAGTGGGTTGCCATTGCCTTCTCTGAAGGGTATCTACAAAATCTGACAAATTACACCCTACTTCATGGGATGAATGCACTCCACCTCAGAACACCTACCCTGATTCAGTTCAGAGGACCAGAGGATGAGATGGTTGGATGGCATCACTGACTCAATGGCATGAGTTTGAGCAAGCTCCAGGAGTTGGTGAGGGACAGGGAGGCCTGGCATGTTGCAGTCTATTGGGTCACAAGGAGTCAGACACGACTGAGCGACTGAACTGAACTGAACTGAACTGCATTATTGTCTGTTATTCAAGTAGTCCTAATCAAAACTCCAGGCTTTTTTTTCTTTGTTTGTTAAATTGATGACTTTATTTAAAAATTTACATGGAAATTCTAAGTAGTAGCTAGAATAATAAAACAATCTTGAAAAAGAATAAATTTAGAGGACTAACGGATTTAAAACTTATTTTGAATCTAAGTCGGGGGTCACAAAGGGCAGGAGTGAGCTTTAGGGGCGAGGCTTCTGTTTGTTCTGCCGCAGCGGCTTCATGTCCACACACGAAGTGAAAGCGAAAGCTGCCAGTCATGCCTCACTCTTTGCAGCTCCATGATCTATACAGTCCATGCAATTCTCCAGGCCAGAGCACTGGACTGGGTCGCCTTTCCCTTCTTCAGGAGATCTTCTCAACCCAGGGATTGAACCCAGTCTCCCACATTGCTGGCGGATTCTTTACCAGCTGAGCCACAAGGGAAGCCCAAGAACACTGGAGTGGGTAGCCTATCCCTTCTCCTGCTGATCTTCCCAACCTAGGAATCAAACTGGGGTCTCCTGCATTGCAGGCGGATTCTTTACCACGTTAAAACTTATTAAGTTGTATGCTTTAATATGTGCAGTTTATTGTATTTCAGTCAATTATGTCTCAATAAAGCTATTGAAAATGACTAAACTAAAAAGTCATTTGCTATGATTTTTCCATTAGAATGATGTTCATTGACCTTGTATCTCATTTGGTAGTGAAGCCATAAGGCATCACTTTTTAAAAATCAGTCTCTCATGCACACACATGTTATATAAATGGTATAACATAACGTTTTAAAACAAGGCTGCCCTTTTGTAACCACAAGCAAAAACCTACAATAGATAAACAAAAGAGAAAAGAGAACGGAAGCCTATACATCACTGTGGAAAATTATCAGTTTGCAAGGAAAGGCAGTGAAAGAAAAAGAAAGGGACAGGGGAACTGCAAAGCAGCCAGAAAGCAGTGAATTAGGGGGCTACACGGAGTCTTTAGCTGTCAGTTATTATTTTAAATGGGAGTGGATTCAATTCTCCAGTCTTTTGGCCTAGAGTCACTGAGTGGATGAAAAATCAAGACCTATTTGTATGCTGCAGGAGACTCACTTCAGCTGTAGGGAGATACATAGGCTTGACAGGAAGGGATAGACAAAGATATCCTATTAAAATGAAAACGAAAAGAGAACAGGGATTGTGAATCTTGTATCAGACAAAATGGAATTTCAGTCAAAAACTGTAACAAGAGACAAAAATGGCCATTATATTATGATAAAGGTACAAACTCATCAAAAGGATATAACAATTGTAAATATGTAAGTACTCAGTATCACAGTACCAAAATATATTAAGCAAATACCAGCAGATCCAAAGGGAGAAGCAGATAGCAATATAATAATAGTAGGGACTTCAATATCCCATTTTCAATAAAGGATAGATCAGCTAGGCAGAAAGTCAATAAGAACATAGTGGACTATATCTTAGGCCAAATGGACTAACGGACGTATACAGAACACTCCGCTCAACAGTGGCAGAACACACATTCTTCTCAAGTGAGCACAGAACACTCCCTGAGATGGATCATAGGTTGGGTCACAAAACAAGCCTTAGCAAGGGCAAGGAGACTGAAATCATACCCTTTTCAATCGTAAAAATATCTTGAGAGAAACAAAAATGGAAAACAGCATACCAAAACGTATGGAATGCAGCAAAAACCGTTCTGAGAGAGAAGTATATGGTGATAAATGCCTAACATTAGGAAAAAGGAAAGACCACGAATACATCCTAACTTCACACCTTGAGAAACTGAAAAAAAAAGAACAAACCAAGCCCAAAGTTGTTAGAGAGGAGAAATAAACCTCAGAGCAGAAATGAATGAAATAGAGATACTCCCTTGGACTGTAGCCTGCCAGGCTCTGCTGTCCGTGGAATTCTCCAGGCAAGGACACTGGAGTGGGTTGCCATTTCCTTCTCCAGGAGGTCTTCCTGATGCAGGGATTGAACCAGGGTGTCCTGCATTGCAGGCTCAAATTCTGAGCCACTTGGGAAGCCCCAGAAAAACAATAGGAAAGATAAACAAAATTAAGGGCTGTCTTTTAAAAAAAGGTAAACAGAATTTACACCTTTAGATACATTAAGAGAAAAAGAGAAGACTCAAGTAAAATCAGAAATGAGAGAGGAAACATTACAACTGACCAAAGAAAAACAAAACTCAAGGAGGTTGTGAACAATTATGTAAACGCAAATGACCCATGGAACGCTCCATCCATTCACGCATTAATTCTGCTGAGTCCCCACAAACGCTGGCTGCTCTGCTGCCCTCCCTGGCTCCTCAGCAGCCACGGCGGCGACTGCGGCCTGTGTGCAATTGTGCCCGCCCCATCTCGCGCCCGGATTCTCCATGGCTCTGATCTGGATGTGGATAGCGGGAAGCCGGAAGCCACCCACCCTGCAGGTGAAGAGGGCGAAACTGGAAGGCTTTTGATGGGGAAATGAGTGGACCCTCTTCAACCCCAAGGCCATGTCCTACTGTTCACTTCTGGTGGACAAAGACTGGAACTGCTTTCTGGTCAAGACTGGCTATGAAGATAGAACTTACCATATTTATGCAGAATTGAGTTAACCAGACATCTGACGATTTCTAGGGCATAGCAGAGAAGTCTGTTATAATGAGATTTTACTGTACCTCATTTAAGGAAATACAGAACAGCCATTCAAAGGGCTATTCTTGGCACTCAGAGAGTACAGTGTCCCCAGCTCTGCAGCAAGAAGGAGAAAATGAGCTTTACACCATCCAACTGCAAGCACAAGGCAATTGACCAGTATGTGGGCTGTTGAATATTATTTCATTCAAAGCAAGAGCCACACTCTAAGGCTTAAGGAGACAACCAGCATGCTGCTTTGGCATTTATTGATTTGCATTTTTACAAGTCACATTAATGACCGCATGGAATTTACCTTAAGAGACGCTTTCTGTTTCCACAGTTCATATTCTGGAATTGTGCCTTGTTTACATAAGAAGTCACATTTGGTTGTTGTTTGCATATCACATTGACAAACTGCTATTTTGAACAATGGTGGCAAAGTTAGCAACAACAGACGTTGGCGGGCCCAGTGTCTTCTGAATAGGTGCTGACTGTGAGCTCCAGCTCTTGGTAACACTGGTTCAAACATTCACTCGTACCTAAGTGTCCAGAGGACGAGGTGGCTGGGTGGTATCACTGACTCAATGGACATGAATTTGAGCAAACTCTGGGAGATGGTGATGGACAGGGACCCCTGGCATGCTGCAGTCCACGGGGTTGCAAAGAGCCGGATATGACTTAGTGACTGAATGACAGCAACAGAGTGTCCGCAGGAGCAGTTCACACGTTTGATAAAGCGTCCGCAGTTCCGAATGCACGTTCTTGGGCGGGAGCGCGGCGGCTGAACACGGTGCCAAGTGCTGCTCGCCTGCGGGCAGCAGCCAGTCCTGCCAGGGTGTTTATACAACACGGCCTTCCCCTTGTTTTCTGCGTTTTATTTCTCGGCGACCTGAGAAGCAACCAGGGTGCTTTCTAGACACCCCGGTCAATGCAGGAGGCGAGGAGGCCCTGGTCTTGTTCCCCGTCCTCACCCTTGGGGGTGAGGTCTCTGAAGGCCAGGCCCAGGCTACCACGTGGAGGGGCTCCTGGAACACGTTGCGGGGCTGAGGCCAGACAGACTGGGGGAAGCAGCGGATCGTTCATGGAGGCTCTGCAGCTGCCCTCAGAGAGGATCTGGGGGTCAGGCTGCTTCTCCTTCTTCTTGGCAAAGGGAAAGAAAGCACTCTCCTCTCCCACTGTGTCCCTTGCACCTTGGGGGGCTCTTCCTTAGGGCCCCAGCCAGTGAGCTTCCACCCAAGGAAACCCTGAGCTGGCAGTGCCCCAGGCCTAGTGCGGGGGAAGGACGTACGGGTCACCCTGCTTCTCCCCGTGTTTGCTCCAGCATGGTGTGCCCCACACGTGATGCATGAGCGGGACCCTCTGCGCAGTCCCGGCCTGAGCAGTGGCCCTGCCCTGCCTACAGCATCCAGTCCCAAACCCCTGGACACTCCCAGCCACCCTGCAGTGCGCAGAGCAGAGCAGGACAGGGACCCAGGTGACAGCGTCCTGTCAGATGCAAGACGTGGAGGGGACCAGAGCGGGCTTCACCCCCCACCAGAGCCCCTGGCCCCTGCTTGTCTGCACTGCTGGTCTCATCGGTGCTGTCGGAGGACCTTCCGGTGTGAGAAGAATGAGGTGCCTGCAGTCAGGTGGTCCTGGCTGTGCATCAGTTGACGTCCTTGATGTGCTGAATTGCATCTTGGCGCTGTGCTCACAGGCGGGGAGATGTCTCTGCGGAGTTGGCACCGATTCAGGGCTCGGGGCTCTTCCCTGTGCTCCCAGGGATGCAGTGACCCTGGACTGCAGGAAGCTTTCCCAACCCCTGTCCCCCTTAGCACCTTCGAAGCTGCACTGCCCTCCCCCTCCTTCTCTGGTCCCTGCCAGGCTGCACACACCTTGGTGGCAGGTGTGGTCCTGCTCTGCTTCACTCTTCTGGGCAGGGCCTGGGAATCTCTGCAGGAAGAAGGAGGGATGGGGACACTGAGCCTCCCAGGGACTGTGTGCTCTGACCCCTCCCCGTCCTCCGTCTCTCCCTGGTCTCTGATCCTCCCTTCAGCTCCTCGGGGTCCTGGATAGCGTTGACAGCCCTCCAGCCTCTGCCCACCCGAATCACCATGAGGAAACATCACCTGGGACTTCACCCCCAATATCCCCGCCAGCTCCCCTCTGCCTTCAGAGCCGGAAAAATCAGGTAGCTCATGAAACTCTGTCTTGGAAAACCTAATAACTAGCTATTTTTATAAATGACTAGGCTTGGCAGGAAATAAGGTTGAACTTTCTGGTTGATAAATCCCAATTTTGATTGGTGTGAATTCTTTCTTTTGGGATTCTGCATAGGAACGGAGGTTCAGGAAAATAAAACCTTTCTTTGTGCAAAAGCTGCTTGTGGTGTTTGACTGCAGCCAGAAGCCTCTCAATCTCATGCAAATCCAAGAGGATTCCAAGGCAGCCCTGCCCCAATGACATTCTCCAGAGCCTCTGTCCTTCTCGGGGATGCAGTGACAAGACCAGCGTCCCAGCCCAGCCTGTGTGCGGCGCCTGGAGCAGGTCGGCCGTCCGTCCAGCCTGAGGTCCTGCTGTGTGTCTGGAGTTGACCCAGGTGGGCTACTGACGGGCGGGACCCCCAGGTTTGTAAAGCGCTGCCCTCTTTCTGTCTCGGGTCTTCCTGTTCCATCTGGGGTTAGGCTGGGCCCTCTCGCCCCACTCACTCTAGCCCTGCATCTACTGGCTGCGTCTTCCTGTCTCCCGCACATCGCCTCTGGGCCCTTCCCTCTCTCCTTCGGGGACGGGCTGGCCTCTCCCCTTCTGCAGTTCCACGGTCTGCACTGGGCTGGGGTTTGCCCTGAGGACCCTCCCTCTGCCGTGCAAGCTGAAGGAGATCAGCTCCATGAGGCTCAGATGGGGGCTCCTGCTTGGACGTGGAATTGCTCTCAGGCGGCCGGGCCCCCAGGTGCTGAGCAGCTCAGTGCGGCGTTGGGCGGTCCAGCAAGCCAAACCCACGCTCTTGGGAGGCCAGCTTTTCAGCCTTGGCTCGGCCTAGCAGCCTGAGAACACAGGCACCGCGCCCCTGGGTGCTGAGCAGCTCAGTGCGGCGTGGGGCGGTCCAGCGAGCCAAACCCACGCTCTTGGGAGGCAGGTTTCGGCCTTGGCTCAGCGTAGCGGCCTGAGAACACAGTTTGTCCTACAGCAAGGCCTTGGCCCCAGATGGTCCGACCTGGTGGCCTTGGCCGGGTACACAGCCGCGTGCCGGCTCTGCGGAAGCGAGGGGCAGGCCGGGGCTGCCCCGCCATCACGGCACACCCTGCTGGCCAACAGCCACTGCGCCTAGCAGTCCCTGCCCTGTTGGCATGCCCCCTGTGGCCCTCCCCATGCTGGCTGTCCCCGTGGGCCCCTCTCTCTGTGGGGCCAAGGGTGCTTGCTCTCAAGGTTGCCTCGTCCGGCAGAAGCAACCGCTGCTCCCTCTGGCCTGAGATGCTCTGTTCAAGCAGCCGTGTATTGAACTATCCCTATCCGTGTGTCTGTCCTCCAGGCTCTGTCTGTCCAGGATGAAGATTTACTATTCTGTTGGTGGCAGAGCAAGGCACAGTGGGTCCACAGATGAAAACGGTTTCCCAGCCAAGTTCCAGGAGCCCAGAATTCCAGCGTCTTCTGGAAACCCATAACTGCTCCCAAGCCCCCTCTCTGCAGGGGCCCTGCGAGCCTCTGTACCAGCGGCCCTAATGAGAGTGACCTGTTCTGAGCAGCTGCCATGACAGGTTCAGAGGAGAGCCCTTTGAAGATGCGGTCCGCGTTCCCCCTTCACTCTGCGCCGGGGGATGCCCTCACATCTCCATTTTTATTTCAGAAGACTGAGACTCAGAGAGGGTCATTCGTGCATGTAGGGTCTAGGCGGCCCCTCTGGGCACCTCTCTTTCTCTGCGGCGGGACCGCAGTTCCCCTTGAAGCTGGGGGAGGGCCAGGGCTGGTGGGGCGGTGGGAGGGGAGCTGGAGCAGGAGACCCCCCACCCTCTGAGCTGTGGCTCTGTGAGTGGGGCCCCATCTTCCCCGCCACCTCTCAGCTCCGACACGGCTCTCCCGTCCTTCCAGATGCCGCTCCTGCCCGTGCCCTCTGGCGCCCCGAGCCCCCAGCCTCCTCCCCGCCTTTCTTCCCGCTGCACGGCTGCACCAACAGGACTTGGTTTGGCTTGTGATCCCGGCAGGACGCGGGCAGAACCCGAAGCCCGGGCGTCCGGGGACCTGGTCCCGGGCCCCACGCCTGGGTCAGGGTGGGAGGCGTGTGCCCTGTGGCGCTTCCCTCCCGCCAGCCCCGCTGCGGCCGCAGTCACACACTGGAGACACGGCTTCCCACGTGCTCTGCCCTTCCCACTACGAAGACGGCCCAGCTGTCTGTCCACGTCTCCATCAGAGGGGACCCCCACTTCCCACCCGACAGTCTCTCCCACTCCCCTCACCCACCTTCTGGGAACAGCTTCTTAAACCTTTTATTGACTTATTTTTAACCAGGCTTGTTTTTGCATTGCGATGCAAAAAATTGTTGCTGGATTTTTTTTTTTTTTTAATCCAATACTTACCACAGCAAAAGGTAAGGTTATTTGTGGATCTTCATAAAGGCTCACAGACCAGGAGGCTTTCGCAAACAAGAGGCCTTGGTGGTCTGGCCCTGGCTTCTCCTCATGGCACGTGTGTCCCTCCGAGGATGTGAAGCCAGTGTTCATGCTTCCTGTCACTGGTTCTCACTGTCCTTGTCTTCAAGCACGTCCCAGTGCAGGGTCGCTAGAGGTCGGCACCCCATGAGCTACAAGGGGGCAAGGCGGTGGATCTTTGGACCTGCCGGGCTGGGTCTGCCCTCAACACTGGGAGTTGGGGGGTAAGGCCCACAGGCAGGCTTGGGGAAGCTTCAGAGAGATCCTGGGGTACAAATCAGGAGGAAAAGGAGGGGGATCCCTTGCCCTCCTGCAGCATCTAAGGGGGTGGCTTTAATTTCTATTGTCAGCAGCAGTTTTGGCAACAAGTTCTCCCAATTCTGACTATATGTATATATATTTGGGGGGGTCAGGGATTAGATTAAATACTGACAAAAGAGAAAACATGTCCCCAGGGGGCTCCTCCAGGGCTGTCCCTGTTCCTTGTAGTCTATCGCCAACCCACCTTAATCATTTTGGATCCCACGCATGCAGGGCGAGGTGACCTGGCTCCTCCTGGGCCCTAGCAGTGGGTGGTCGGAGGCCCAGATGCCACAGCCCCGCGAGTCCCCCCTCCTCTGCAGGGCCCTCGCCCGCCATCCTGCAGGCGCACGGGGGAGGTCTTCTGTCCTTATTCTCAGCTGGTCACAGGGACAGGCGTGTAGAAGACGGGCTGCAGAGTTCTTCCTGGTGATATCAGAAGCACAGTTAGCGTTACCAGGGGTGCTTTCCTCCTGAGACTTAACATAAGCACAGAAATGGGCTTCCTGAGCGTACCGGAGAACTAGCGTCCATCACTACTGACACGGATCCAGGCTGGCCCCTTCCTCCCAGGGCCCCAAGGGTTCATCACTACGGACATGGATCCAGGCTGGCCCCTTCCTCCCGGGGCCCCAAGGTGGACGCAGGTCCCTTTGACATCTTCGCCCTTGTTTACGCTGGCATCTCTCTGGCCGGGTGACGTTCACAGCTGGGGTTGTCCCGCGAAAGACAAGGCGATGGCCGAGAGGACAGGGCAGGATGCAAGAGACAGACGGACTTTCCCCGTGTCCTCGACTCTGTATAACCCCAAGGTCTCTCAGCATCAAGGATGCAGCTGACCAGGAGGAATAAAGACCAACTGGAGGAGTCTCAGCATTCTGGTGATTCTCCCAAAGCTTTGCAGAAACAAAGATAAAAAACAGTACAGAGAGTGAAGTACTTCCAGCAGGGCAAAGGTAAGTTCCAGGGACCGAGAGCTAAGCTCCTTTAACAAGCAGAATTCTGTGTAAACCTTTCAGCACTAAGCTTG
This sequence comes from Bubalus kerabau, assembly GCF_029407905.1. Taxonomy (NCBI): domain Eukaryota; kingdom Metazoa; phylum Chordata; class Mammalia; order Artiodactyla; family Bovidae; genus Bubalus; species Bubalus kerabau. The sequence goes on along the minus strand of NC_073645.1, from coordinate 52,760,296 downwards.
TGGATTACATTTTGCAGAATCCAGATTCACAAATATTTTCCTGATGGAGGGAGGGCCATTATGTCTCCAAGATGGAGATATTCCAACGTGGGCCTTCATGGTCTATTGAAAGACGGAACTAACAAGGCCTTTAATCATGTCTTAAAATTAAAAATGAATCCTCCAGCTTCGTCCCCACGACCCCAGCGTTGTTGGAGCTTCAGGGGCTTCTCTCTGGCCGAGAACAGAGAGTTTGAGTCAGAGCAGCTTTCAGCTTGTCTGCATGTTATTGGATTAACTTAATTGCTTTTTGCTCCCAAACGACTACCCCCAATGCTATTTTGATCTCAAAACACCAGAATTTGTTTGAGTCCAATCTCCCTGTCTGTGTGAGTCATGGAAAATATTATGTCTGCTTTTTCCCCTTTCCGGCTATCCTTCTCCTCTCTCTTCCATTCATGCATTTCTCCCCAGGGAGCACTGCTCCCCAGGGAGGTGGCGGTCATCACAGAGGGGCCTGTGTGGGGCCTGAGGCGTGTCACACTGCAGCCCCATCCCCTGCTCCCTCCCGGGAACAAGCATCCCTGCCCCAGCCCGTGAGTCACCGGAATCCTGACGTTATATCGTCTGTGCAACCTGGCCACTGCAGGGTTCCGTCCTCAACAAACCGTGTGTGATACATACAAGCGCCAGAGGAGTGATAAGGGCCTTCGCTCAAAGCATCGTAGCTTTGGCTCTGACTTGTCTGGCAGCTGGCCTTGCTGGCATGTAACTCAGAACTTCCTCCTGTCTGAAGTGTCGGTGTGTGTGTGTGCGTGTGTATATGCGTGTGTGTGTGTGTGGAGGAGGGTGGTGTTTGCCGAACATATTTAAAGGAAAGTGCATTAGCTGCTTCCCTGTTGGCCTCAGGGTAACTGTCGGGGCAAACAGGCCTGGAAGGAAAGGCCAGAGAGAGGTGGTTTGGACAGATTCCAAGGAATCTAGGTGGCCACAGGCATCCCCAGTGGCCCGAAAGATGTGAGAAGGCCCTGCGCCCTCCCCGCTGCTGACCTCTGTGCTCTGTGCAAGTGGGATGTGAAGCTACAGAGGAGCCATTGGTTGCCCGCTAGGTATCTGAGGTTCACTGAGCACACGCCAGAGCCTCCTGCAGAGGCTGGGAAAGGAGGATGTTTTGGTGATGGTGCTGGTGGTGGTGGTGGTGGTGGCTGGGGGAGCTTTTCAGGATTTAAGAAGCTCTCTGTCCAACCACTAGCTGCTGGCAAAGTTAACATAACAGAAGTTTTAGTGGCCATGCTCGACAGAAAATACAGACTTCAGAAAATCATTTCAGTAGGGTCACTAAACAAACAGAAGCAATAACGACTACAGAGAGCAACAGCAAACCCCGGTGAGGAGGAGGAATCAGGTTTCCAGAGAGACAGCTGCTCACAAGGGTCTGGGGTGGGGGTGTGTGCCCAGGAGCCCGGGAGGAAGGGCCACGGGAAGGAAGCCTTCCAGCAGAGGGACGTGATGTCCAGCTGTGCAGTAGGTTTTCACTGCGGGGTTAAACCCTACAGAATCGCACAGAACAGACATGGGGCTTGAATAAGCTGAGTAAAGCAACTCCCTGGGCCTGCCCCCCAGGGCAAGGAGCGGACCGGCCAGTCTCCGGGGAGGTCCCTCCGTGTTCTCTGGCACGAGCCTCATCCTGATTCATCGCCGTCACAGTCTTGCTTTTCCTCAGGGTTCGTGCCCAAGTGTGGGCCTGGATGCCCAGCTTGGTCCTGCCAGCCTTCTTTTTAAATGTTTTCTTTCTAGTCCCTTTCTTTGTCGCTTCCTCGTCCACCCCTGTTCTGTGTGGCTTGTCCGTTGCCGAGTTCAGGCCTTGGCCCTGCCTGCCCGTTGCGGAGTTCAGGGTTTGGCCCTGCCTGCCTGTTGCCGAGTTCAGGCCTTTGGCCCTGCCTGCCCGTTGCCGAGTTCAGGCCTTTGGCCCTGCCTGCCCGTTGCCGAGTTCAGGCCTTGGCCCTGCCTGCCTGTTGCCGAGTTCAGGCCTTGGCCCTGCCTGCCCGTTGCGGAGTTCAGGCCTTGGCCCTGCCTGCCTGTTGCCGAGTTCAGGCCTTGGCCCTGCCTGCCCGTTGCTGAGTTCAGGCTTTGGCCCTGCCTGCCCGTTGCTGAGTTCAGGCCTTTGGCCCTGCCTGCCCGTTGCCGAGTTCAGGCCTTGGCCCTGCCTGCCCAGCCTGGCTTTGCTGAGTGCAGTTGCCAGGCAGCTCATTCTCTCCTGCCCTCGGGCTCTGCTCATGGTGCTTGCACGCAGAACCTTGTGGGGGTCCCATGTGAAGATTCAGGCTGGTGTCTCCTCCTTTTATCGAGAGGCATGGAGCGTCTGCTGGCTTCTCCCTGTGATGCTGGGAGCTGCCACTGGTCGCCCATCCATCCTGGGGTACAGAGTGGTTGCTCTAATTGTGTCGCTGTTTCCATTCCGGAACTGAAATACTCGGATAAAGAGAGAGTTCTTGTAACTCTCATCTGTGTGTGTAACATCGGGACGGTACGCGGAGGAGCTGGACCCTCCCGACCAGTTTTCAGGGTAAGGAGCTGGGACCCCGCTGTTCCCTGAACAGCATGTTCTCTGAATCCTCTTATTAACGTGTCCATTTAGACTTATTTAACAGCCCTCATTCTGTGCAAACCAGCATCCTTTCTGAAACTCAGGAAGTCCCAGTTTGGGGCAATAGGAACCTCCTCACGTCAGCTCCTGAGTCCGCGTGCCACACTAGCGACCTTGGTGGCCTCGCCACTCACTACCTGGCGTGACAAGATGCCCGAGGCCCATTACACCGCCCTCCCCGCCCGCTCCACACAGCCCCGAGCTCAGCCTTTTCTCCAAGAAGCCCTGCTTCTCTCAGTGGGGAATGTATTCCAAACCCATCCTCAGGGCACATGGATGTTATGGGGAAGATCTTAGGGGTCCGTGCTGTTTCTTTGATTCACCCTGACAACAGGTGTTCATCCAACTATTCTGTAATGTCCGCACCTCCTCCTTCAACACCACACTCAGGGACACACAGGATGATAGAGTAGAAAATTGACGAGATCACTCTTTTATTTCCCCATAGCACACATGGCCTCAGAGCAGCAATGTCACATGCACGTGTGCATCAACACCAGCACGTACGTAGCCACATCAGCGCTGCACCACACTGCTCTAAGTGCCACGGAGAGCTCAACCTTTCTTTTTTTGCCATGTGTATTTCCCGGTTCATCCTTGTTTTGGATGGGGCGCTGGGTCTCACGTCAGTTCGCAGAGCCATTATGCATAATATCTTCTCCTTTGCAGCCTCATTTAATTTTCTGCAGGTAGCTCCATGAGTGCTAGGTACCAGCTTTCAGTTAAAATCTCTGTGGTCATTTTTGTTTAAAGCTCATTTTCTAATTACCTTCCTCAGGACGGGCTCATGAGAACAATAGCTCTGATGTCTTGAATGTTGATAACACTTCATGTTTTTATACTATTATGCTTTGAAAGTCCAGTTTTGCTGGATAAAAAAAATACTTGGTTCACATTTTCCTCCTGAAACACATTAAACATAATATTCTACTTCTTTCTGGCATAAAGACTGTGAAAAATGTGTGATAGAATTTTTATTTCTCTTATTATTTTACTGTTTTACCTGGCTGCCTAAAAGATGATTTTTTTTTCCTTTTTTGTAAAAGTTGATTAATTTATAAGCCTCTGTCTTCCTAGTAGTTGTTCTGGTCTGTATTCCCAGGTATGCCCTGTGCTTTCACTACAGAAGTGGTTTTAAAATATCTTTTTAAATAAGGAAGGTTATCTTGAAACACAGTTTTTTGTATTATTGTATTCCCTTCTTTGATTTCTTCTTCAGGATTCAGAATCATATATAAAGTTGTCTTTGCCGGTCTTCAGAATTCCTGTTTTTTTTTTTTTCTCGAATCCCTTTTCTTTTCTTCGTTGTATTAAAAAGCCCGTCCCTTCTATTTTCTATTTTTCTTAAGGTATTATCTCATTCTATTCTGTTTCTCCTGCCTGAGTTTTCATTTCTGAAATGTCTTTTAAATTTCCGATTTTCCCCTCAGTTCTGTCACTCATTTCTGAAATTTTTTGAATTACGACTTTTGCTTTCTTTCATATCTGATATCATCCTTGAACCTCATTTTGAAGTAGTACTTAACAATGGTTTCAATACATTATTTGAACCTGAGTCTCCAGCATGCTTTTATTGCCCATATAGGTATTATTCTGTGCTTTATCAGTATGTTTATAATAGCTTTTAGTGGCAATTTGATATGTCTCATTTAAAAACTTTTAATTTTTAACTGTGGTTAAAAACAGGTGACATAAAATTCACCATCCTAACCATATTTAAGCATGCATTCCCATGATTGTGCAACCAGTCTCTAGAACTTCTTCATTTTGCAAAACTGAAGCTCTCTGCTGTTTGATGAAACAGCAACTCCCCATCCTCCTCCCCTCCTGCAGCCCCGGACACCCTCCATTCTAACCTCTGTCTCTAAATTTGAGGGCTCTAGGGATAAAAAGCAGAGACGTTACTTTGCCAACAAAGGTCCATCTAGTCAAAGCTATGGTTTTTCCAGTAGTCGTGTATGGATGTGAGAGTTGGACCATAAAGAAAGCTAAGTGCCGAAGAATTGATGCTTTTGAACTGTGGTGTTGGAGAAGACTCTTGAGAGTCCCTTGGACTTCGAGGAGATCCAACCAGTCCATCCTAAAGGAGATCAGTCTTGGGTGTTCATTGGAAAGACTGATGCTGAAGCTGAAGCTCAAGCTCCAATACTTTGGTCACCTGATGCAAAGAACTGACTCATTGGAAAAGACCCTGATGCTGGGAAAGATTGAAGGCAGGAGCAGAAGGGGACGACAAAAGATGAAATGGTTGGATGGCATCTCCAACTCGATGGACATGAGTTTGAGTAAGCTCTGGGAATTGGTGATGGACTGGGAAGCCTGGTGTGCTGCAGTCCATGGGGTCGCAAAGAGTTGGACGCGACTGGGTGACTGAACTGAACTGAGGGATCTGTATGTGGAATCTCACAGCATCTGTCTTCTGTGGCATCTGGCTTATAAGGTCCTCAAGTTTCATCCATGGTATAGCCTGTGTCAGAATTTCCCTCCTTTGAGTGGATGGACTACATTTTGTTTATCTGTTTATCTGTCCATGGACTGGTGTGTCTCAGTTCTATGGGGAATTAGTTTTTACTTAAAAATTAAAAAAAATTTGGCCATGCCATGAGACATTTGGGATCTTAATTCCCCAACCAGGAATTGAACCTGTGTCCCCTGCATTGGAAGCATGGAGTCTCAGCCCCTGGACCTTCTGAGAAGTCTTGGGAAGCGAGTTTTTCTGAGTCCTTAGATGGAGGCCTGGCTCAGGCCAGCTCGCTGACCTCCCAGAGCTCCGTCGTGGGTTGATTCCTCGTGGTGTTGGGAATATAGGGGTTGCTTCCTGGATCTTCCTGGCACCTCTCCTGGCCTGGTCTTCTTGGGTGCCCCCACATCTTTCGCAGCACTCCTGCCTCAGAGACCAGCCCTCCTGGTTCCAGAGTCTGCTGCCTGGCTGGAGCATGGTGAGGGCAGACTTGCCGGCTGTTTGGGGTCTCCTGCTCTCAGGGACGCCACAGGTGCCCTGGCTTCCACCTCCCCGCCTGTGGGCACTGGTGCCCTGTGGGTGTCCTGGCTGCTGGTGGCTTGGCTTCACCCACCTGCGCTTCGGAGCTCTGGAGGGGTCCTCGCTCTGCCGTCAGCGTTTCCTGTGGAGTTGCGCCTTTGCCGTCTAGTTGACGTGACTGTTTTGTGTAAAGACCTGAAGACATGAAAACATTATGCACCACTGCCTCTCTGCTTCCAAATCCTGCGGTAGGTTCCCCTCTATTCACAGGGAGACCCACCAACGGTTCACGTCGCCACAGCCTGGCCTGTCCCTGCGAAGTTCTTCATCGCCAAGTCTCCTAATGGCTTTATCCTCTGAGGATGATGCCATTTCCCGAAATAACATCTCATCACAGCTTGCAGAATGGTAGTTTTCTAATTCTATCGTCCCCTCCTTACTGATGAATCAGGTTCTTCTACACGGGAGGGTTTCCCGTGCTCACCGGGGCTGTAAGTGTCTTTGACCGTAGTTCTACTCAGAAAGGCAGGATGAACGCCCTGTTCTTTCCGTTCTCTTGTCTGTTTGCAAGAGTTACACTAGGCATCTTAGCAACTGGCGACAGAGCCCAGTGCGTTGTGTTCTGTTTCTCCCTCCTTCCTTTCTTGTCATTACTGACACGCGTCTTTTTGTATAATTGGTGTGCTGTAGTCAACACACTCGCCCCGTTTTTGGGCGTCTTTAAGATGCTTCCTGTAGTCCCTTAACTGCTATCTTTTATTTCATTTAGTTTTGCCTCATCCTCATCTTTCATCTGCCCTCCATCCTTCCCCACCGAGTTCTGGACCCTGGGAGCTCGCGCCTCCCGTATGGACCCCATCACTGGGCTCCTGTGCACTCTGGATGCTTGCTGGGTTTGGCCAAAGGCAGACCCTCATGGGAGATGCAAAGATGGGGCAGGAGCGAGTCTGGACTGGAGAGGCTGCTCCCAGGGGCCCCTCTGGCGCCTTCCTTCTCAGCGTCTGCAGAGGGAGCGGGCACTGCCTTCACCTTCGCTCCCAGCCCCCAGAGCTGAGGTTATAAATTCCTGTTCCTTTAAACCTCCCAGTTTGTGCCACTTTGTTACAACACCTTTAGGCAAATAGCACACACACCAAACCAGAGTTTTTATAAGATTAATATGCTATGCACAAGTATGGCTTCTATTAGGAATTAACATATGGTTTAAAATGAGGAAGTGTATTAATATAATTTATCACATTAATTTCTCTAAGAATACTTATAAAATCACCTTAATGAAAGGGATTTGATTTTCTGGGACCCTATTCCCCAAAAGTGAACATATGTGTCTATTATGTAGAAACAGCCTATGCTTGTCCACCTAACAACCTAAAAATTCATCTGAAAATCTATGGGAATAAATACAAAAGAGGAAGAATGGCCAATAAAGAAACCACCAAAACAAATGAGTTTTGCAAATGCCAAAGCATTGAAACAAAAACTGTAATGAACAAAGTAACTTCATAATAGTGGCCCAACATAAATTCCTGGGAAGCAAATTTAAGCAACATGCCATCCCATTCAAAGCGATCTATAAAATTTTAATGAAAGATATAAAGTAAGACAAACTTATTGACCCAATATTATAAAGATGCCATTTCTCTCCTAATTAACGTTAAAAAAGTACAATCCCAGTCAAATTTCAGATGAGTCTAATGGTTAGCAAGATGAGTGAGTGATTTTCACACCATTGAGGGGAACTTGGTCTAGTAGATGTGAAAATATTTTCGAGAGTCAAAATCAGAACGGATTGTGCCTGAGGTCAGATAGTGGATGAGAAATCAGGGAGCCAGGACAGAAAGCTCAGATCGTTCCAGGCGAGAATGTTGGAGTGTTGTGGGGCACTCACATCCAGTGTAGAAAGACTGGGCTATGCTGTCAATCATAACGGGCCAGCTGGTTAACTTGGTTGGGAAAAAGGTAAATTCAATCCTTAGCTCAACCTGCAAAACAAAGCAAGTTCTGTATTGGCTAAATATTTAAAAAGTGTGAATGTATCAAATCACAAAAAATAAAAGCAGGTGATTCTCCCTGCCGTAGTCCTAGGCGCCAGGCAGGTCCAGCCCAGGAGCCGAGGAGGCCATCGTCTGGTAGCTGAAGGTGCAGCCCCCTCCGTGTCACCTGGTGGCTGGTCTGGGAGAGGGACCCACGTCTCTGTGCTCCAATCTCTGCGTCTCTGAAGTGGGAGCCTGCCTCGTGAGGTTATTGCAAAGATGAAGTGAAATGACAGGAAACTTGCTAAGGACGGAGCGTTCTGGAAGTGTTAGCTATGTCGTTTACCTAACAATTAAAGATGGTGCAGACAAGGCCTTGGAGAACAAATGTCATAGAACGTTTGTCTGTATGAAGCGGGCGCTGCCTCTGACAGTGAATTTGAAGCTTTAACTACTCCTTGTTTCATGGAGGCAGTCCCTTCATGACCCTGGGTGTGTATGTAGGTGGACAGAAACGGTTCACAGCGTGCAGGGCGGCGGGGACGCTGCTGTCCACCCAGGGCTGGCACCCCGCCATGGACGATGCTGCTCCTGGCGGGGAACTGCCACTCGGTGGGGCTTGGGGGTTGCTTCCAACCAGGAGGACATGTCCTCCTGGGCTGCTGATCAAGAAGCGGGCAGAACCACACCACTCTCGACCTCCTTGCCTGAAGGTGAGAGCCGGGTGGTCTGGGAGAGGACGCCAAGGGCCTCGGCTGAGTCCGAGGAGGGATGCAGCTTGGGACCCTGGGTCACCAGGGAAGGTGGCCCAGCACTGAGCTTTCATAGTCCTGCTCCTAATACACCAGCATTCGGACACTCTGACAGCCCCTCCGTAGGGCTTTCCCCACTGAAGGTGCAGGAGAACAGGACAGCCCTGGCCTGAAAATGGGATCCCTGTGGTCCAGGGCCAGCTCTGGTGGGAAGAAGTACTTCCCGGTGTGTTAATAAATGTAGGTTTTTTGATATAGGAGCCTGAGTATGAACCAGACATAAATAAACAGATGATTAATCTTCCCATTGCACGCATGTGTGCTCAGTCTCTCAGTTGTGTCTGACTCTTTGCAACCCCATGGACTGTAGCCTGCCAGGCTCCTCTGTCCTGTGTCCATGGGATTCTCCAGGCAAGAGGGGCTTGCCGTGCCCTCTTCCAGGGGATCTTCTTGATGCAGGTATCAAACTCATGTCTCCAGCGCTCCTGCACTGCAGGCAAATTCTTTACTGTTGAGCCTCCAGGGAAGCCGAACCTTCCCATTAGAGACAAGCAAATGTGAAGAACCTAACTCAGAAGAAAACATAATTTCGAAGAACTGAGAAGAGAAAAAGGAGGTTTGTGAAAACAAGGCAACACGTTTAACCACCCAAAAAACACAGCTGCAGAGCTGACACATGCTGGGAATCCAACAGAAAAGACGGGCCTGAAAGAATTGAACCAACGTGCACAGCACAGCGAATGCGAGTGGAAAAGAAGGCAGTAATTAAGAAAATTAGAGAGAAGACGGGTGCTACGGAAGGTTATACAAACGAAATTTTATGTGCCAAGTGACCCCAACGACCAGGGACTTTGGAGAGCCCAGAAAATGGAGTGAGGCATGTCGTCAAAGTTATCACACAAGAGGATTTCCTCCAGCTGCAGAAAGTGGAGCATGGGGACTGGAAGAAGATCCACAAACACCTCAGCACTGACACACTTCGTGGGTTGGCTGGGCGGCCAAGCCTCGGCGGCAGCAGCAGAGCTGAGCCGTGGTCACCCCCGATGGTCAGGTCTCAGGCTGTTTCCCTACTGATGTGCTTTCTGATTTCCCTTTGATGACAAAGTTGAATTCCTTGTGCAGTGAGATGTGGTTAATATAAGTAAATACGTGGGGTGAGGACGGTGGGAGTGCGTAGGAGGGGCTGCTAGTCTGTTGCCCACGAGATGAGATCCTGACGGCCGGCTTCTCTCTGAAGGGAACTGTGTTGAGGGCTCTGTCCACGGCTGTCAGCGCTCCACTGGCTGCCTTGGGATGTGTGAGCCTTGTGTCTGCTCTGGTGCCCTGAACGCTGAGAATATGCCTGCCGCCTGGACTTGTTGGCCTCCGGGTCCCTACCTCTGGAGGCCAGGCCGCTGGGGGCAGCCCCCTGGGAGAGGCGCCCCGGGCTGCGTGCCTGGGGGTTAGCTCCCATTACCCTGTTGCCACTGCTAAATGGGCACAGTTGGTTCCAAGAAAGGATGCGCTTTCGGATATAGAAACAAAATTCCTTTCATTATTCACAAACTTGGTTTTGCACCACCTGTACTTCTCCAAAAACTTTTAATGAATAATTCATCCATGAGCACAAAGTTTCGGAACTTCCCTGACAACGTATAACATGTCCCTTTTTTATTATTTCTTGGGGATGATCCAGTGTCATTGAATTTTACTGTCCCGAGGGAGCGTTTTCGGAGACCTGCCTGGAAATCATATCTCGAGTGACGTTTTAATATAAACCGCAAAGACGACAAGCGACTTTATTATATTAAGAGATCATTTATTCTATACATTCTCAGAGTAAAGTTATCTGCAGTCTCAGTTTTATAACCATCTGCAATTTAAATGAGCGCCTTTATTGAATCATCACATATTATGCTATGCACCTCACTGCTATTTAGAATAAGACAATGCTTTTTTTTTTAATGAAGTCTCCTCACCCCCACCCCAGATTCCAGATTAGAGAAGCCTGCATAATTTCCATGTATATGGTAACATTTTCTTACTTCAAAATGCAAAACAAGTCTGTTTTTAAAACAGCAAACACCAGCTGAAGGATCGCATGGTTTCACAACCTAATTATAAGCACTCAGTGATCTCTGAAGGCACAGCAAAGAAAAGAAGTGTGCTGCTTTGGCAGAGGAATGGCATTTTTGGAGTAAAATTCTGTGTGCAAGGAAAGTAATTAAGGCAAAGCATTCGTCCTGACCCATCCTGCTGAAGTCGACCGAGGCGGCTCTTGCAGCAGACTGGAGAGCTTCCACACTGTGGAGCGGGGAGGGTCTGAAAAGCAGCACAGTGAGCCCGGCTCGCAACTGGGCCCCTGCATTCTATGGATCACAGAACACACAGCGTCCACCAGAGCCACTCCATAACCGTGATGGGTCGAGACCAACGCCAGGACCCCCGCGATCTCATCTGAGTGCAGACATGGCTCCCCGTCCATGCTCAGTGACCGGCTCCTAGGGCCTGGCTGACGAGCGTGGTGGCGGCTGCTTTCCCAAGATGCCCAGTCGTGCTGTTTCTCCCACTTCCTGGCTGTGTCCCGTCCTGAGCAAACTGCTGCTCTCCTGGACTCCCAACAGGAGCCCTTAAAGCAGGTCAAACCCCATCAGAGTTTCTTTCTGGCATCCTCTCACCGACACACCTGTTGTGCGCCCCTGGTGTGTGTCGTCCTTTGCTGAAAGGTGCAATAAACCCATGCATTCAGCCACGGGGTGTTCTTGGAGCTCTTTGGCTGGACAGCATTAGCAGATGCAAGGAAAGCTTCTTAAATGAGAAAACCTGGAGTTTGTCGGCCAGGATCCTGCAGAGTCAGCTTGTTCTCTCTCATCGGTAAGACTAGCTTCCACTGTCTGTGCTGGTGAGGGATCCTCCTGCCAGTACAGGAGACGTGAGACTCGGATTTGATCCCCAGATCAGGAGGATCCTCTGGAGGAGGAAATGGCAACCCACTCCAGTATTCTTGCCTGGAGAATCCCATGGACAGAGGAGCTTGGTGGGCTACAGTCCATGTAGCCTCAAAGAGTCGGACACGACTGAAGTTACTGAGCACACAGGCACGTCTTATTTGTAAAGACTTCCTGGGGACTCTGCCTGCCCTGACCCGGCAGCCTCATCCTGGTCTGACCATAGCCTGGCCCTCTCTCCCCTGGATCCTTCACTCAGCAGCGGTAGGAAGGTGAGCCTCTTCCCAGCTGGCTGAGCCCCCTGATTCCGTCGGGGATAGCACAGCTCTGCAGGCCCGGGTGGACCATACTGGACCCCTCCTCATGGCCCTCAGGGGCTACTGGATCTGGTCTCTGGCCGCCTGGTTAACCTCATGGGACTCAGGTGCATGGACCTTCCCTCCGTGCCTCGGGGGAGCTGCGCCCTACCTGCCCCAGGGCTGTGCCCTCTGCCCCGTGCCTGGAGGGACTGACTCCAGCATCTCTGTGTGGGTACCCATCCCACCGCTCCCTACATGTGATGACATTGGGTTTTACCGGCTGAACTGGTTGCTTCCTTGCCCATCGTCTCCTTCACCGAGACAGGACTTCTCTGCGGTGAGGGTCTGTCTGTCATGTTCCCTGCAGCACCCGGTGCCAGGGTGGGAGCTGACACCTTGTCTGTGCTGCTAAGAACATTTCCCGTGATGAAGCCTTAACCCTCACTTGCTGCTCCCACGCCCGAGAAACCCCGAGCCACCTCCGCATTCCTCCTGGACCTGTCCTGTCTCTCTCCTCATTGGCCACGTTTCCCACCGGCCCCATCTTTACACGGCCTCGAGCGAATCTTGGGGTAAAGAAGGGGTGCGGAGGGGCTGGCAGGACTTGGGGACTGAGGGGGGCTGTCCGCTGCTTCAGACAAACCCACGCCCTGTAACTCGGGCTGGAGGCCTCGGAGAGCAGGCAGACCGGCTCTGGCCCTCACACACCGTCTGCCCAGGGCAGCCGTGAGTTTGCACCAGTGGTAACAAAGGGGACTAAGAGACAGGCTGCTTGTCCTCACGTGCTTCAAAAGCAGCAAGGAGCAACCTGGGGGAGCATGGCTCCCAGGGGAGCAGCCACACAAGAAAACCAGCCTGAGCGAGTTGACTGTGAACCGGGGTCTCCTCTCCAGTGACGCAGTGCATGTGGCGGACACATGCCCCCTCCTGCTGGACGCTGCCCTCCGTGTGTCCCGTGCCCATCGCCACGCCTCTGGGGTCCTCTGTGAGCTCTGACAGTGTTTTCCTGTAGTCCCTGTGCTCTCTGACCCAGTCATGCCTGCACTTCTTTCCGTCTCCCCTTCCAGAATGTGCTCCTCTCAGAGCAGGGGCCCTGCCTCCTCCGTCGTGGGCCCCCACCCTTCAGGCTGAGTGTCCTGTCCTTTCTCTGCATGGGAATTGGTAAATGTGAGAGCCCTTCCTATCCTGCAGTTGGTAGTCTGGGGACACGGCGGCCTGCCCTCATCCAGCCCAGGATAAGTTTCCTGATGAGATGAAATGATTGTGGCTGTTCCCCTGTGAAAATGCCTGAGTTCCTGCAGGGCTGCGGTCCCTGGTGGTAACGACAGTCCCGTGTGCAGAAAGTCCCGTGTGCAGGGAGAGTGCTGGTCTCTCAGTCGTGTCCGATTCTTTGCAACTCCATGAACTGTAGCCAAGCAGGCGCCTCTGTCCATGGAATTCTCCAGTTCAGAATATTGGAGTGGGCTGCCATTCCCTTCTCCAGGGGAGCTTCCAAATCCAGGGATCTAACCTGGGTCTCCCACACTGCAGGTGGATTCTTTACCATCCGGGCCGCCAGGGAAGCCCTGGTATGCCCTGTGCACTGTTGTAATTGTGTTCTCAGTGAAGCGTGTACGTGGACAGCCTTCCCGGCAGCAAACACTGGTGCAGGCGCTGTGGCATTCCAGAAGAGCAAGCTTGCCTTAGCATTGTCCCAAATGAGGGACCTAGACCACCGCGGGCCCTCCTAGTAAGTGTCAGGAGCAGACTCCGAGGAAAATGCACCCTGCGAGCGGTGGGGCTGCTCTGAGTGGTGTGGGCTGTCTGCTGCGGCCACCACTTCCGTTGGCTGCTCTCTCCAGTCTCTGAAATTTGACCGAGACTCTGGTTGGAAATTCAGGCTGAGTGTTCTGCAATCACTAACCAGGTGTAATGATGTCCAGGCACATATGTCTTTGCAAACTTCTCTGGTAATTTCCTTTGTCTAAATGACAAGAGGTGAAATTTCTGGGTATGCTCTTTAATGCATTTTGTTAACATTTTGCTAAATTATCCCCTGCAAAGGATGTATAATTTTATGCTTTTGTAGGCAGTGCAGAGTTGACAGCAATTTCTCGGGCTCAGTTTATCGCTTAGAATCACGTTTGCAGACCCGTTTCCCACAGCTGCCTCTGACAAGGCATCACCCGAGACCCACAGGCTAGATGCCATCATGACTCCAGTGTCTGTTTGCAGAAGCTTTTCTGTCTTTCTCAGCCCATTTCAAGGTCCGGGATTCTCAGCACGAACCCCACAGACCACCTGCCTGGGGGCCCAGTGGGGAGCTGCTGAGAACACGGCTCTCTGGAGGGGGACTGGGGAGTCCGCCCTCCACAAGCTCATCCTGAAGCCTGAGGGCACAGCTGTCTGGTCCTGTACAGAGCTCATCTCAGGAAATGCATTCAGCACATTTGATGGACCCCCCCAGCGTCCACCGCCACATCGCAGGCCACTGGCTCATGAATGGGCATCATTCATCTCAAAGGCCAACTCCATGGCCTCAGAAGTTGGGACTGAGCAGAAGCGCATTTTAACATGGTTTTTGCTGCAGGGTTTCTCTGCGCCTGTACGGGTAATGTGAGTTATGAGCGGGGTGGGCTGTATCAAGGTCCCTCTCACACCCCACCATGGAGGGGAGCTGTCGGAGGCTTCTTCTCTGCCCCCAGGTCTTCCTCCAACCTCCCCCACAGCCTGGGACAAAGCGGATGGACCCCCTTGTCCTGCTGTTAGTGCGGGAAGGGGAGGGACGGATGAACCGAGAGAGCAGCATGGAAACATGTACATTACCATACGTGAGACAGACGCCAGAGGGAATTTGCTGCATCACTCAGCGAGCTCAAGCCCAGTGCTCTGTGACAACCTGGGGAGGGGACAGGGTGCGAGGTGGGGGGGGGGCATGCGTATATCTGTGGCTGATTCCTACTGATGTGTGGCAGAAGCCGACACAATGTTGTAATTCAGTTCAGTTCAATCGCTCAGTCGTGTCCGACTCTTTGCAACCCCATGAATCGCAGCATGCCAGGCCTCCCTGTCTATCACCAACTCCCGGAATTCACTCAAACTCACGTCTATCGAGGCAGTGATGCCATCCAGCCATCTCATCCTCTGTTGTCCCCTTCTCCTCCTGCCCCCAATCCCTCCCAGCATCAGAGTCTTTTCCAATGAGTCAACTCTTCGCATGAGGTGGCCAAAGTACTGGAGTTTCAGCTTTAGCATCATTCCTTCCAAAGAAATCCCAGGGCTGATCTCCTTCAGAATGGACTGCTTGGATCTCCTTGCAGTCCAAGGGACTCTCAAGAGTCTTCTCCAACACCACAGTTCAAAAGCATCAATTCTTCGGCGTTCAACTTTCTTCACAGTCCAACTCTCACATCCATACACGACCACTGGAAAAACCATAGCCTTGACTAGACGGACCTTTGTTGGCAAAGTAATGTCTCTGCTTTTCAATATGCTGTCTAGGTTGGTCATAACTTTTCTTCCAAGGAGTAATCATCTTTTAATTTGTAATTATTCTCCAATTAAAAACAAGTTAAAAAAAATGAAATTAACATAAAAAAGTCAGTGGCACAGAATTAGTCTTTACTGGGATCTTGACTCGACACCATCTGTGAAATTTCAGCATGCTACTTTAAGGCACAAAATAGCAACTAATGGTCAACAGTGAAGAGTGTAACTTATCTATGAGGATATTATATAGTTATTTTTGAGAACTTTCTATGGCTTTATAGTGGTCTCTCTTGAATTTAAGGGTCCTAATTTTATCTTATGTGGACTGTAGCCCATCAGACTCCGATGTTTTCATGGACTTCTCCAGGCATGAATACTGGAATGGGTAACCATTCCCTTCTCCAGGGGATCTTCCTGACCCAGGTATTGTACCCTGGTCTCTGGCATTGCAGGCAGATTCTTTATCATCTTAGCCACCAGGGAAGCCCAATTTTATCCTAGAGAGGCATTTTCTATGGATACTGGTTTCCTGGATCACAAAGCAGGGTCAGGTGTAGGAAATGCACTGGACCGAAAGGGAACTTGGTTGCTGACCGTGATTGTACCACTAACTAGCTGTGTGACCTTACCTCCATTCCTCACTTTTCTGTTATAATTTCCTCAGTTGTAAAATAGGGCTGTTAATCAGCATTCCTCTGGGGCCTTCCACTGCTTTGAAGATGCTTTTCGTCTCCGGAAATGAAAGACACAAGTTTACACATTTTTCTCCCGTCTTGCTGGTGGAGGGGCCCCGGGGCACCAGCCCAAACCCATCCGTGGGCCTGGCAAGTTGCGTGTGCTCAGCGTGGTGACCAGAGCTAACCATACTGTGCTGAATTCTGGAAATCCGCTAAGAGAGGAGATTTCCAGTGCCCACATCACAAACAAATGACTGCGGTCAGCTTTTCACTCAGCATCTGTAGATCAAACATCATGCCCACAATTTTTATTAATAAATGTATTAATTTTATTTGTATTAATACAATTTTATGATAAACATTTAGAAATGAGCACAGAGGCCCCAGGAAGGTTGGGTGCTCCTGAGAAAGAGAAATGTGCTCTGCTCCAGTGTCGATCTCCTGGCTCCCTGACTTCCGTGCGGCACCAGTTACTCATTTACTGTCTGAAAAACTGAAGTAAAGGACTTGTCGTTGTTTCTCTCTTGGAAAAGCTGCATCTGGTGCAGAAGTGGCTTGTGGGTTTGTTTTGGCTGACTGTGTGTCTTTGGTGGAACACTCCACTCGGGCAGGCTGAGTCCCGCCGTCTCCACACTAAGGAAGCGTCGTCCTGTCGCCTCCGGCAGCAATGATGACTGCACGTCCCTGCCTTCACTTCCTGCCTCAACACCTGCAGCGCCGGCCCCTCAGTGCCCAGGCCCACCCGGACCTCCTCCCACTGTGCCGGTGCGGCCGTGCCCGGGCGAGTCGTCCCAGGAGCCCCGCTGCACGGTCATCTCTGCTCTGTCTCCAGCACAGGTGACTGCGGACCTTCCTCGGGTAAATGAGCGTGTCAACACACGCGGCAGGCCCTGCTCTGTTCAGCACAGGCTCGGGATCCTAGAGATGACACACGTCAGGATTTCCTTTGGAAAACATTCAGGGTGCTTCCTTCAGCGTGTGATTTACCCTCTGGGAGTGAGCCTCCTGTCCTTTAGAGGCCAGAAAGCCTAATCCACACGTGACCGGAGGCTCTGCCCATCAGACCAGCCATGTGCTTCTTGGGGGCAAGTCTGAGCAGCCAGGCTCTTAGGAGCTGGCTCCATGGCCACAGGCCAACTCTCGGGCACAATTATGCAACTGGCTGTTCATCTGCCCCCAGCATCCGGGGTGGCAGTGGCGGCCGCAGTGGGATTCCCGTTGGACCCTGTCCCACGGCTTTCCCTGGGCACATGACTCCCAGATCTACAGCTTCCAAGCTCATGGTCACACTTTTGGAGACAGTGTGGGCTAAGGAGCCCTCCGCAGTAGAACCCGCTGGAGTGGACTCTGATGTCTGCGTGTAGGAGCCCTGACCCATCCCTGCATGGATCGTGGCTTCCAGCTCCTTCTCCTCACACACAGGATTCTGGCATCTCAGCTTCATTCAGCACCAGCTCTCACCAAGTCCAGTTGCAGCCAACAATTGGGAAATCAGCTAATCCATTCCCAGGTAATCAAGTGAGTCCCAGAATCCAGAATCTCTAAGGTCCCCATTTGCATAATTAAAATTTATTTAAATGTATGTCCTCTTCTCCTAGGTCCAGCGTCTTCAAATAGATACCCCTCCATAGTCTTCAAGTTTTCTTTCTGTTACCAACAATAACCTTGACTTTCTTGTAGATGGTATATCTTCTCTCGGGTTGGATGCTATAATTAGCTTCCTGGGTCATAAAGAGAGTCTGCTTCTAACTATAGATATAAAGAAAATGGGGGGTGGGTAGAGACAGGGCAGGAGCGACGGCATCTTTGTCAACATGACTCTCTGGCGAGGCCTGTTCGTGCTCCGAGGCAGCAGCAGCTCCAGCCGTGGCAGGAAGCGTTGCTCCTTCTGCCTGTGAGGCTCAGGAGGTTGGTGGTTTGGGAGGAGCCCTGGCTTCATTAAAATCCTCCCAACACTCTTGTCCCAATTTTTAGCCCCACCCCACCTTCCTCAACCAGTGCCTTACTTTTCACTTAAAAGATTCACAGAGGCACGTGTGTAACAGACTTCTTACACTGTGATTCAACAACCCGAGGAATCAGACTCTGCATCGAGTTATCCAGCCACAGGAGATAAGGGATTCATGGAAGGTAGCCACAGAATCGTCTCATCCCTTGATCCCATCTTATGCTGAGAGGTTTTAGCTTTGAACTTGTTTTATTTTTAGGTTCCTCATCATAATTAGAAGCCACCCGCCTGACTGACAGGCCTTGAATTCCTCACGCCCATCCTAACGACTTAAGAGACGCAGCATGTCGCCATGCCCAAGCCTTGGCTTCCAGAGGCACGTCATCCTCGGGCTGGGTGACTGTGAAGTTGCTGCTCCATCGCCGTGTGCTGTGGGCTGCCCGCGGCCCAGGCTCAGGGCTCAGCCACCTGGTCACAAAGGCCGGGATTTGCTACCTGCAGACCTCCAGTAACAAGGCTCTCAGCTGCAGAGAGAACACTGTCTGTTTATTCTGGCCTAGAGGGGTGATTGTATACCGGGTGTATACTTTAGAGAGTACCAGTTACTCACAGCATTTATAGGAGGGTCAGAGGACCAGAGGGTGAGACGGTTGGATGGCATTACCAAGTCAATGGACATAGTTTGCGTAAACTCCGGGAGTTGGTGATGGACAGGGAGGCCTGGCGTGCTGCAGTCCATGGGGTTGCAAAGAGTCAGACACGACTGAGCGACTGAACTGAATTGAACAGCGGGCCAGGCAGGAATGGCTCACAGTGAGGCAAAGGGGGCCAGGAGAGACGCCTGACTGCCAGGGCACGAGTCCAGTGGAGACCCCAGTGTCTCCCACTCATCATGCCTTAGACCAAGAACCAGAGCCCTCCCTGCATTTGTCCTCAGAGAACCGAAACCCCCCAGACGATGCGACTCCGGGTCCCACTCACGGCCACAGCTGCACCTTGACACGTTGCTGGGCAGCCCCCAGAGACACGCAAGCCCTGACTCGGCTCGGGGCACTTGTTATTCTGTTTCCACCCTCGCCTAGGCGGGGCTCCAGGGGAGGTGGGGCATGGCTGAGTGAGTCGTTCTGCGCTGGGAGCCACATTTTCCAGCCACCAAATACGCCCTTTTCCTTCTGTGAAAAGACAGCTGTGCCTCTAATTCTGTTTTGCATCATTCATTGTCCTAACCCTCAGGCCTCAAGCCTCCAGACGCCCCAGGAGGCAACCCACTTTTCATTAACTTACAGGATTCAAAAAATCTTCGAATTTCTGATCTATCACAATTAGAACAATAACGCTTTTAACAGTTGATGCTCTTGCGATAATAATTTTTGCAAGAATTGCATAAGGTCTTTTTTCTTTTCAGTTAGCAAGGTTATGAAGCAGAGTTTGGTGGTGGGTGTACTGCTCCTGGAGGGGGCAGGGCCACTGTCTCCTTGGTGCTGGAGGGAGGACCAGGCTAAATAGACGGGGTGGGGGGGTGCCAGGTCCCAACAAGGGGTGCACGGGCCACTTTCAGGTGAGAGGCGGGCGGTGGGGCGAGTGAGTGGAGGCGGGCAGGTTCATTAGTGGGAGAATGCACTCATGATCAGGGCTGGCAGAGGTGGTGTGCAACCGCAGGGGAAACGTCTGGGGTTGTGGGATTCGGGGAGGATGAGCTCTGCTTTACACGCACGTGGAATTTGAGGTTCCCAGGAGCGTTCACGGGAAGATTTCTGAAGAGAATGGGACTGAGCTGGAGCTCAGGAGTGGGTGAGCTCTGAGCTGGCCCCGCCGGTCTGTGCTGTTACGGGTATTTGGGGTAACTGGGGCTCCTGGTAAACTCTGTTTCCTCTGATTTTCTTCCCCACAGAAAAGAAAAGGCTTTCTGCTGAGGACTTGTCAGACTCTCCGTTGTGACTGACATCGGCATTTTTTTCAAGTATTGGATTTTATAGGAACTGCCAGCCTTTGACTCGAAGAGACTTTTTATGCTTTGTGGCGCGTTCCGTGTCATTTCTGCCGGATCCAGGGTCCCGTTTATTGAGGGCTTATTAGTTCCAAGCCCATAACTCGCTGTTTGCATTTGAAATGTGATGGCTGCAAGTTTTCAAGTTTTCCACTTTTATTCCCCGTTGGGAATTCCTCACAAGACAGATACTGACAATCGAACTGCCAGGAAGCAGCTTTCCTTGTGAGTCTGCAGTGTGTTCTAAGACGTGTGCAGTTAATGCAAGGAAACCGGCCAGCTCACCCCGTCCAGCTGGCCTCTAGTGAACTCTGAGGGCTGTGGAGGGGCCCACACCACAGGGGGCTGAGGCCCCGGCCGCTTGCTGTGCCCCCCACCTGCCTTTGTCTGTCGGTCTGCCTCTCTCATCCCCTTGTGATCACAGGTGTGCAGAGAAGGTGAGGCCATTCATCAGGACGTCACAGCAAGTGCCCTGCTCCACGCCTGGCCCACCGGTGGCGATGGGGCTGCCCGGGACTCAGGTCCTGATCTTGGGTGCTGCCCAGGCAGAGTCCGCTCTCATTTCCTGGAATCACCTGGAAAGTCATGTGCATTCATCGACTGATGCAGCTGGACGGAAGGACTGACAAGTTGGCTGTCTCGTAGGAGAGGGTAGCGAGGTGAGGCTTGCCCTTTCTGCCCTGTTGCATGTGTATGCAGGATGGCAGAGAGAAGCAACCTTCCACCGGAACCTCCAAGGCACCTGTGCCCTCTGGGACTCTGTCTTCTCCCCTCTGCCAGCTCACCAAGCTGCCTGCCACCAGGCTTGTTAAGCAGCTTACTGTGCAGGGGCTGGTCGGCTGAAGCTGAGTGGGAGCAGGACCACCGCCTTTGTCCACAGCGATTTGCAGAGCAGACATTTCCAAAGTGAGCACACAGAGGCCTTTGGATGAAATTGCTCCTTTTCTCCTCCTCCCATACTCCAGAAGCATCACATTTGCAACATTCTTTGGCCTTTAGCATTATTTCATGGACTCCCTTCAACAGTTCTGAGTTCCTCTCTGCTTGTTATAGAAAATGACACGATACATTTTTTTTAAGCAGTGAAACTTCTGAAATGATTTATGTACTGTTTTTAAAAGCTTGGGAGCCAAGTGGTGCCTCACAGTGTTCTCTAGAACTAGGTTTTTTCTGCGTCCCGTGGCACCCACTGGCCACGTTAACTGACACATTCTTCTCCATATCAAGGTGAGATTCAAGAATCATTAATGCTACAAGATGTTAAATGGTTTTGCTATCTGCTTTTGCTCTCTCTTCTTTTCTCTGTATACAAAACGTTAGAGCCCTTCCTCCATGTGAAATCGCCCGATTCAGGATGACCTGTCGCTGACCTCTGTGTTTCCTGTGATAAATACTCCAGCTACACAAATGGAAATGTTTAGTCTGCTTTTGTCTTAGAGAGTAGTAGGTGGCAGGGTCCACCTTAGGAGACCTTGGTTTTTCAGAATCAGTGCCCCGTACTGCCTAGACTTAATTTTGTTCTTTATTCTTAGATCAATGTATTCTACCTCGAAATGTATCTTGTTTACTCAATTGTCCCCTTTTGAGACTTCCACCCGTATGGCAGAAAGTAAAGAGGAACTAAAAAGCCTCTTGATGAAAGTGAAAGTGGAGAGTTAAAAAGTTGGCTTAAAGCTCAATATTCAGAAAACGAAGATCATGGCATCCAGTCCCATCACTTCATGGGAAATAGATGGGGAAACAGTGGAAACAGTGTCAGACTATTTTTTTGGGCTTCAAAATCACTGCAGATGGTGACTGCAGCCATGAAATTAAAAGACGCTTACTCCTTGGAAGGAAAGTTATGACCAACCTAGATAGCATATTGAAAAGCAGAGACATTACTTTGCCAACAAAGGTCCGTCTAGTCAAGGCTATGGTTTTTCCTGTGGTCATGTATGGATGTGAGAGTTGGACTGTGAAGAAGGCTGAGCGCCGAAGAATTGATGCTTTTGAACTGTGGTGTTGGAGAAGACTCTTGAGAGTCCCTTGGACTGCAAGGAGATCCAAGCAGTCCATTCTGAAGGAGATCAGCCCTGGGATTTCTTTGGAAGAAATGATGCTAAAGCTGAAACTCCAGTACTTTGGCCACCTCATGCGAAGAGTTGACTCATTGGAAAAGACTCTGATGCTGGGAGGGATTGGGGGCAGGAGGAGAAGGGGACAACAGAGGATGAGATGGCTGGATGGCATCACTGCCTCGATGGATGTGAGTCTGAGTGAACTCCGGGAGTTGGTGATGGACAGGGAGGCCTGGCATGCTGCGATTCATGGGGTCGCAAAGAGTCGGACACGACTGAGTGACTGAACTGAACTGAGACTTACGGGGCTTCTCTGGTTGCTCAGACTATAAAAAATCTGCCTGTAATACCAGAGACCTGGCTTTGATCCTTGGGTCTGGAAGATCCCCTGGAGAAGGGATTGGCTACCCACTGCAGTATTCTTCCCTGGAGAATTCCATGGACAGGGGAGCCTGGTGGGTTACAGCCCATGAGGTTGCAAAGAGTCAGACACGACTGAGCCACTGAGACACTTTCTGAGACTTAAGGTTTCCTTAAAGATGATTCCTTAAAGATTGTGGCTGTATATGCGGTGGCCCCTTCCTCACAGTTGAGGGCTTCGCTTTAAATATGCATTTACATGGAGCGCTGCTTCCGGGGTAAGTGGGTAAAATTGCAAATTAAAGACAGCAGGAGTGTGTCACCATCTTAATTGCTGGGAAAAATTAGCATTCGTAACTTTCGCTCGTTTAACTTACGAGAGCCCATTGTGTCTCCTCCTAGGAACCTGTGTCATCCTGCGTTGTGAGTTTCTACCTCTTTGCAAACCTGACTCCTTTGACTTCATTAGCTGACAGCTGGGCTATGCGTCATTTTCAAACTACATTGAGGATGAGTGAAAGCTTAACCATTAATCAGTGAAGCCTTGCTTCTAAGGGGGTCAGTTAAGTTGTTTACGGTTTCTGAATATCTCCATCCTCCAGGAAAATAAAACCCATGTTCCTTCCCAGGAGCAACGCTTGACTTGGATTCAGCAGAGGAGAGCGTGTCCTTAGACAAGTCTGAGTGAGCCAGAAGATTCTAGTTCCAGATGCCAGGTGCACCTTCACACCTTTGCTGAATGAATGGGTGCATATATTTGCTGGCATTTTCTATCTTATTATGACCACGACTTGGAATTTTTAGCACAAGTGCTTTGCCCAAACATCAATCAGTTTTCATGGTGGCCCTGGAGCCTTCAGTGACTTGGGGCAGGTCTGTGCAATTCCTGTTTCTCAGAAGAGGAAGCTGCTGTTACTGTTTTTAATAACAGAATTGTTTTCACTCTTGCAGAACGTTCTTGTGTGCCCAGGGACACTCCTGTCCTATGCGGCTTCCAGGAGGAGCTGAGTCCTTCCAGCTCTGCCCTCTAGAGCAGCACACTTGTCTGCTGCAGTCCTGGGGTTGGAGACAGACCCTCCCTCTGAGGGACAGCTCCTCCTCCCTCAGGCTTGAGGCAGAGTGACGGCGGCCCAGCTGCGCCCGATGAGGATGTCTGAGCAGGCTCCCAGGTGGTAAAGAAAGGACTTCCCTCAAGCCCTGCCACCTCGGGAGCAGGGGTCCCCGATCCTTGGGGGGGCAGGATGACCCTGCCCTAGGCCTCTAGGGCCACTCTGCGGGCAGCCTGGGCAGCGGGCTCTTGAGTCTTGTCTTCGTGGATGGATGATGAAACTTGTCTGCAGGGTCCTCCCAGAGTGAGGAGCTGTCCTGACCCAGGGGAGACCCCCAAGGAGGACGAGGTGAAGTCTCATCCGATATTCTTACGGGTGGGCTTGGAGCAGGGGGCCGTGTGGACGTGGTGGGACCCCTGGACCCCGGCTTTATGAGTCAGGGAGGCTGTGTGGTGTCAGTGTAGACAGACGTGCACCCACACGCACGGAACAACCCGCTCCCGTCCCCAAAACAGAGCGTGCGCTGTGTGTACAGCCTGGGGTCCTGCTTGTTCATTTGGTTTTCCTCTTAGCAATGAGGCCTGCTTTTTAAAATTATTAACTGAAAGCCTTGATGAGCTTATGTGATGCTGGTTAGGTCTTGGCTGCAGACGGCTCTGCTGTGGTCTCGAGTTTCTGGAATCTCATGATTTCTGTCCGTTTTGCTCAAGGATCCAAACAAAGTAAAACCATATAAACATCATGCACTAGACCAGCGCCGTGAATAATCGCAAAACTAGACAAAATTTTGGATGCAACATCACATTATTTCTTATATATTAGTGTTTCCTACTATAAACTTTTATAGCCTGAGTAGTTTGGTCTTACTCATTTAAAACTATTTTTAATTACAAAGGAGATACATGTTTAATGTTGAAAATTTATACAAAAGCAAAGAGAGTAAGGAATCCCCCCCCCCCCCATAATCACTGCTAAGGTCTGGTTTATATCCTTCTAAGCATTATGAAAAGGAGGAAAAAATACATCACATTGTATAGTTTTAAACAGTCTTCATAGTATATCTGAGTGTTTTTCTTTTTTTTTTTTGAGTGTTTTTCTCACACTGATAATACATACTCATATTTTCATGGTTAACAATTGACTCACACAACAAAATATATTGAATAAATCATCCATATTTGACAGTTTGAAATTTTATTTTTTTATGTAATTAAAAACAACATACTTCTATAAAAATATATGTATCTAGTTTACTATTTACTACCATTGCTAATTGGAGAAGGAAATGGCAACCCACTCCAGTATTCTTGCCTGGAGTATCCCATGGACAGAGGAGGCTGGTGAGCCACAGTCCATGGGGTTGCAACGAGTCAGACACGACTGAGCGACTAACACACACACCATTGCTAATGCATTTTTTCACTCTTATTTTTGTAGTCTGTTCACACACAGGAGCACTATTATTTCACCTGGTTTCAGCATATTTTATGGGATTTGCAGGAGGCAGGCGGGAGCAGGCCCTCCTTGACTAAGCACATCCCATCTCCATCTTCCTGCTCACGCTCCTCCTCCAGCACTTTCTGTCCTGTTGCGCTGCTCTCAACAATCCAATTTCAGGCAAAAACAATCCAATTTTAGGTGTTTGGCATAAGAAACATGTTTACAAGCAGTTTTTTTCTTTATTTTAAATAAGAGATATTTCTTGTGTCAGATAAGTGCTGGGTGAAATAAATAAATAACTACAAACCAAGATCCTGGGATGGGGGGGCCGGGGTAGCGGTGGGACAGTTTTATGTAGGGAGGCTTTCCTGATTGGCAGAGGTGGGAATAAAATGGGGGTGTGGGGCTCCACGTTCAAGGATCCAAACGAAATAAAGCCGTGTGAACATCAGACAGGAGACGTCACTACTGGAAAGGGGAGCAGAGAAGAGCAGGTGGGCGTGAGCTCGGTGAAGGTGGGGGGTTAAGGGGAAGGGCTGGCTGGTAGAAAAGTGCTCCGTAAAGCTGACGCCCGACCTCCGCTGAGCAGGCCCCGCGCCGCGCTGCGCCGCCCCCGCCCCCGCCCCGCCCCGCCCCCGCCCCGCCCCCGCCCCGCCCCCGCCCCGCCCCCGCCCCGCCCCCGTGTTGCATGACCCGACCTGGCTGTGTCCTGAGTGTCCCTGTTTGCCCTCCTGTCTGCCCTTGCAGCGACCCCTTGGAGCTGGCAGCACCCTGTTTACCTCGAGGAAGCCGAGGCGCAGGAGCGGGGCACGGGGCAGTGAGCGAGTAGCGCCCGGGCTGGAGGCTCGTCTTCTAAATGCCGGGCCCCGCCGGGCTCGGGCCGTCCCGTCCACAGGTGCCCTGGGCATCCCTGCCGCCTCCCACCTCTCGTGACCACGGGTCCTGAGCCTGCCCGCAGTCCCCGCCTGGACACCGGACTCACGGGAGCCAGAGGCTCCGCCTCCCGAGGCGGTCTGGACCCCTTCCCTGGGTGAGCCGTCTACCCCCAATCCCACCCGTTATTCTTTCTGTAACACTTACTGGGCCCGTCTGTGCCGGGGTGTTTTCAGTTCAGTCGCTCAGTCGTGTCCGACTCTTTGTGACCCCAGGGACTGCAGCACGCCAGGTCTCCCTGTCCATCACCAACTCCCAGAGCTTGCTGAAACTCATGTCTATTGAGTCGGTGATACCATTGAGTCAGTGATACCTCATCCTCTGTCATCCCCTTCTCCTCCTGCCTTCAATCTTTCCCAGGGGTGTTTACAGTCTTGCAAAACCAGCTGACAGGGTGACCTGGGCAGCCCCGGGCAGATTTGCACCTACAGGAGAGCAGGGCGTGAGGTGCATGGGGTGTCGTCAGTGAAGCAAAGAGCCCCCACCCTGGACTCTGGGCATCCATGCAGCCGCCTGGTTTCATGGCGTTTCCTAGCAACGCTGTGGCTCCCTGGAGGAGGTGTGAGAGAACTGCCTGACTGCGAGAGGCCATGGGATGAGGCATGGGCAAGTCACCAGTGCCGGTAAGACCAGGCCCCAGTGTGGACAGCTTCCTGACCCCAGGCCCCTCCAGACACCTGGCTCCAGACTCGACAGGGGAGTGGGGTCCCTGAGCCCCCGCCACCCCTCACTGCCGTCCTGTGACCACACTGCCCTGCAGGAGTCCCTGCTGGGTGAACCCAGGACGCCGTAGCCCAACCTCCCCAGGGAAACGATCCTGGTTCTGAAGGTAAGACCCAAAGGACTGCCTACTTGCGCAGGTGAGACCAGGGACAGGAACGGCTCCTCCAAGGCAGGGACTGCATCTGTACTGCAGCCTGTGTTTTGGCCCCAGATTGTAGGCTGTGAACAAACCATCCGGCAAGCCACGAGTAGAGGTGAATGATGCCGCTGGCGTCACGTTTGGAAAGAAAAACAAAGTTGGACAGAATTTAACTAATTTCGTCACCGTGAGCCAACATATTACTTTGTGCGTGTACACCTGACCAGCATCCTTCCCTATGTAAATAGTAGTTTTATTAGATTATTTAAAACACAACAGTGTTTGTCATTAGCTTCTCCATGAATCATCTGAATCATGGTTTGTGGTTACTGAACTAAAATTCAACCTTGAAGCGTGTTGTGATATATTTTTGCAATAAAAATATCAAGTTCATTTAAACAATTACTTTTTAAAACACTGTCTCTCACCCGGTGGGTTTTCATTGATCGGATTATGAAAGGCAATCGCTGTCCTGATGATCTCAATAAATTCCCCTTGTGAGGCAAAGTGGTCATGGCATCGACTCACTGGGCAACCTCGAACCAGAGCTCGCGGCTGGGGGGGAATCCCAGCCCGCCGCGTGCGAGGCTGCGGAGGGCAGCAGCGGGCAGTTAACGACTAAGGCTGTGTTTTGAGGCAGTAAATTTATTCATGTCATTCTCCAAGGTAACTCGGAGTGTTTCTGAATTGTCATGATAGCGTGAAAACGTCATCTTCTCCTGGGAATCCGGTTCTGACACTGCCTGTCCTCCCCCATTAGGTGTGGCGGGATCAGGCCTGGGGAGGTGGCCCTTTCATCACCGTGGTGTGGATGTGAGGCAGGGATAGTCTTGTCTCCCCGGTTCTCAGCTGTGGGCCTCCCTGCGATGCCGGGGCCTCCGTCTCTGGTCCTCATGGTGGTAATTGTAGGACGTAGCCCGTCCTACAAAAAGACGCCCTCACTCAGGTCTGCTAGGATGCCCTGGTGGGCGCCTGGCCCTCGGTGGCTCCCAGGTTGGAGGGGGAGACATAGAAGCCCCCGCACCTGACCAGAGGCTGGGAGGGGGCCAGTGGGACTTTAATGTTGGGCGGGGGGTGGGACTCACACAAACACAGAGAAGGAGGGACCCTGGTGCAGCCAAGGCTGCGTACGTGCTCTGCCTCTGCAGACAGTCCAGGGGCGGCAGACGGGTCCCTGCAGCTGACATGACCAAGGAATGCAAGCTGAGGCTTAACACACCAAAGGAGGATTCTCATGGATCTGGAGGCCCAGGGACTGGAGTTGAGGCCGCTCATCCACAGGACACAGGGAGCCATGCTCCCCGCAGGGATGGAGGAGGAAGAGGCTCCGAAGGACGAGGTCGTGGTGGCCTGGGAGGACACTGCCTGATGGGCACAACTGGGGCAGACAGCAGGGATGCAAGGCTGGGCATCACATAAGGCTGGCTCTGGGATGCTGTGCTGGGTCATAGGCACGGCCCAGAGGAGAGGGGAGGGGCTGCTCCACGGGGAGGACGCGGGGAGCGGGAGCCGGATGCTCCCAGATGGGCTGGCAGGGAGTCTGGGGGATGCAGGAGAGCCAGGAGTGACCACAGGGGAGCGGCAGGACCCCGCCCGTGGGCCCGGAGGGTGATGAGTGCAGAGGAAACAGGAAGGTCCACTTGGGCGTTTTGAGTTGGAGACACAAGCGGCTCCAAGACGAGGGGTGTCCCAGGCCTTCGGATGCCTGTTGGTGGGGAGTCCAGGCCCAGGGCGCGGAGTGGGTGTCAAGGGCAGACGGCCAGGGTGGTCCGCTCTGCCGTCCACTGGGGGCTTGGGGTGGGAGGAGGGCAGGTTCCGGTTAGAGGGGTCAGCGTGAGGCCTGCAGGCTCTAGGAGAGGGGTCCCCCGCCGGCGTCTGAGAGCCCTGCGCCAGCAGGACCGGCCTGGACAGGAGGGCGGTGGGGAGGGCCGGGACACAGAGCTGTTCCTGCGGAAGCGGGGCGTGGACCGCAGCGTCTCACAGCACTGCGCACTGGGGACAGAGGGCTGCATAGCACCACCCGCCCAGGACCCTGGGGTTTGGGCTGGGAGCGGGCAGGGGCCTGGGGGCCACTCCTGAGTCATGCAACCCCCGGGGCATCTGGGGCGAGGCCCCTGCTCTGGCCCAGCATGCTCATCCCTAATGGGTTCTCGTGGGAGGATGTCTTCAAGGCTCCCAACTCAAAGACTCAGGGTTTGAACTTGTCTCTGTTTATACCAGGCTGGCTTGCTTGCTGGAATCAGGTGTTTTTCTTAAAGAAAGTTTATACTTGGACAATTTACAGAAAAGACCCAGCAATTTTTTTTTCCTTCCCTGTTTGAAGCCCATCCACTCACTCCGCAGCGTGGAGAAGAAGAAGATTGGATTCCGGGTGACGGACACCCGTTTGTCCCCGTTACTGTGAAATTGTCGCCTTGGCTCCAATAACTGGCGGAACGGCTGGGCCAAATGGAGAGCAGAGGCGGGTGGACTATTTCCTCTGCACTTGCAGGCTCTGCCCCTGGCTGAGTCTCGGTAATAGCAGAGCGTTTCCCTTGGTTGAGAAAGGCCATCAACGCACCCGCTGTCTTTAAATGACTCCCTGGCTCCAGTGATCAAGACAAAATGGCCAACGGGGGCCGGGCGGGGACGCGGGAAGCCAGCTGGCAGCAGGCCTCCGCAGCAGCCGCGTCGTCACGGCGTTTGGCGGCTATCGAGGGGGCATGGCGGGGCCCGGGTCCGAGGCTCACCCTGGCTCTGGGGGGACCCCTGTGGTCAGCAGGAGGGCACTGTCCACCCCCCAGCTCTCAGCACACAGTGGCCCCGTGACCCCAGCTCCTTAGCTGGGATTCCCCGAGCCCTCGGTCGGGCCTAGGGATCCAGGCCTGGGACACCGGCCCTGGGGAAGCCTCCAGGCTGCAGGCTCCTGGGCTGGAAGGAGGGGCCCTCTGGGGAGATGAGGGCGGCTGGGGCGGCTCTGGGGGTACAGCAGCCCAGGGAAGCAGCTGCTTAGAGGTGCTGGCGAGGTGGCGCCTTTCTGTTCAACAAACATCAATAGAAACATCCCAGTCCACAGAGGCCACCTTTTGCCACCTGTTTTGGTCAGGGACTTCCACGGGAGGGGGCCTTGGGGGCAGGACAGGGCCAGACTGGCACTGCCCTCCCTTCATTTAGGAAATGCCCTCGGCGCCCAGGATCGCTGCCTGGAGGTCAGCCTCGCTCTTGTTGAAACGCTGTGAGGGGCTCTGTGCTCAGCCTGCCGTCTTTCTCTCCCTCACAGTCTGTCCAGGTTCGCAGGATTTGGCTGGATTCTGTGGTTTTTTGGGAAAAAAAAAAAGCATTCTGACTGTTTCAGTCTTTTTTGGAGTTTGTAAGCATTTGCA
The DNA here is from genome assembly GCF_029407905.1 of Bubalus kerabau. Classification (NCBI taxonomy): domain Eukaryota; kingdom Metazoa; phylum Chordata; class Mammalia; order Artiodactyla; family Bovidae; genus Bubalus; species Bubalus kerabau. The sequence goes on along the minus strand of NC_073645.1, from coordinate 52,730,593 downwards.
CCTTCTGTAGCTTTTGATGTGGTTGGCTTTAGGTCTGCTGGCCCGTTAGCGTCTCTCATTTAGCCTGTCTGCTTTTTGTCCATTCCTCTGCCTTCCTTTGGATTATTCAATGATTTTTGTGCTATTCCGTTTTATGTATTCTGACTCTACGCCAGTCTTTTTAAATCTGCGCTGTTGCTGTAAGGATTTAATACGGAGCCGTAAGTAGTGATTTCAATGGTGAGTTGATGTTACGACGCGTCACAAGGGAGGAACGTAAGAATCCCACAACAGGAGGCCTCCCGCATTTCTGTTCCCACTTACCCTTAGTGATTGTTGCTGTTGTCTTTATTTTACTTCAATTATAAACCTGACAGTCATCATTAGCAATTTGCAAACAGTTGTTTATCTTCAAAGTAATTAAGAAAAGAGAAGAATATTGTCACCACGTATTTACACTCTGATGCTCTTCCTTCCTGCCTGCAGACCCCAGGCTCCATCTGCTGCTCTTTCCTTTAAGGCTCAGAGCTTCCCTCTGCATCTTGCCCTAATGTTGCTAATCTGCCGGCTACCGAATCGCCCGTCTCGTTTACTGGAAATGTCTCTGTCGCTCCTCCTCTTTCTCCTCCTTCTCTTTGGTTTCTCCTCCTTCTCCTCCTCTTCCTCCTTCTTCTTCTCTGAGCATGGAGTTCTATGTTGGCAGGATTTATTTTCAGCTCTGGGTTTTCAGTATAGCTTTGCTGTCCTCCTGGTGTTTTCTTAGGAGAAGTTATCATCCTTCCCATCGTCCCCCTGAAATAATGTGTACTTTTCACTGACTTTTTAGATTTTTTCTTTATCTGCTCTTTCATCAGTTTGGCTAGGATGTGTCTAGTTGTGTTTTCTTTGAATTTATCATTTGCTGTGGTTCAGTCACTAAGTTATGTCTGACTCTTTGCGACCCATGGACTGCAGCACGCCAGGCTTCCCTGTCCTTCACTATCTCCCAGAGTTTGCATATTTGGCATTTATTATGCTCTTTGAACTTGTGGGTTCCTTTTTATTTTCATCAAATTTGGGCGATTTCTAGCCAGAACCTTTCAGATCTTTCTCCCTGCCCCTTGCTCCATCTTTTCTTCTTCCGAGAATTTAATTACACATAACATGGACCTCTCAATGTTCCTCAGCATTGTTGATTCTATGTTCACTTTTTCCAGCAATGTTTTTACTTTTGAAAGGTGTTTAGATCTGTAGAGTGACTGCAGAAGCGGGGGAGGCAGTCCCCTGTTACCTCATGTGCTGTTTCTCCAGTTACTAACTTCTTGCTGTGGTTTGATGGGTTAGACAATATCAGTAAGCCAGTGTTATGTTGACTAACTCTATGCTCTTTCCATACTTCTGATGTCCTTTTTCTGCCCCAGGCTCTCGCCTGGGACCCCAAGCAGGACATCACGTCACATTCAGTCTCATGTCTCCTTAGGCTCCTCTTGGCTCCAACAGTTTCTCAGACTTTCTTGGTTCTTGATGACCTTGGCTCTGAGCAGAGTGCTGGTCAGGCATTCTGCAGAGTTCCCTCAACTGAGACCTGCTTCTCTAACAGGTGGGCTGGGTAGTGTCTTTGGGGGGAAGACTGCAGGGGTAAAGTGCCCTTCTCATCGCAGCACACCAGGGGTCTGTGCTCTCAAAGAACTTATCACAGCCCGTGTTAACCTCGGTCACCTGGCCTGAGGCTGTGTTTGTCACATTTGTACTGGTTGGTTTGGAGGCCTGGTTTGCCGGTTCTAACAGTGGGATGAGCCAAGAACACGCTTCTGTTCACTGTGTCTCACTGGATCATGGGTAACATCTTTTGCTTCCTTGCGCATCTGATAATTTTTCATTTGACTCTGGACATTGTTTATGAAAGAATAGTGGAGCCTTAAGTATACCTTGATTTTGTTTCGTTCCTTTCCCAGATGGGGCTAGGCTGATTTTTTCTGATTTCCCAGAGTCTAGCTGAGCTGGCTCAGAGTCACTGCTTTAATCAGATCAGGTTCAGTTGTGATCGCCCAAATGCCGCACACGTTCTGGATGTTGTCAGTACGTGACCGAGAGGGAGACAGGTATTTTTGGCTCAGCTTTGGTTACAACTCCAAGAGAGCCATGGCATCCAGACATTTCAACAACAGAAAAAGCTCTAAAATGTTCTGACCAGCATCTCCTCCACTGCTGTTTTTGGCAAAACTTGGGGAGAAGTGACTGAGAGGCTCATTGAACAGAATGCTCTGCCCTTGCCTTGGAGTTCTTTCTTGCAGACTCCAGTCCACCCCTGTAACCACACAATCCTTCAAGTCCACTGATGTCCCCTCACCTCTGCCAAGTTTGTCCACCTGGACACCTTCGCCAGGTGTGGAAGCCGCCATAGTTCTATCACTTCCTACAGAGAGCTCCAAAATCTCAGAAATTCTGGTCATAAGTTTCCTGTTTCTGCTCCTCTTTGCTAGCTCTGTAGAAAAATCTGATTTTTATTTTGTCTCACTTAGTAGTGAAAGATTTATTATTCTTATTAGTGAAAGGCTTTGAGGTTATATATCTGCCTCTGATTGCAATACTACTTTATTCTAAAAGGATACATATTTTGACATCTTAGTGTCACTTACTTTTTAATTAATGGGTGTCAAGAGAAAATATTTGAGAATGAAGTAATCCAAAGCTTTTGTCAGCTAAACAAAGTTTATTTCAAAGATTACCTGTGTCAATCAAAACATCCCAGATTGCAATAAGTGAATAACTGAACAAATTCTTTCTAACAGATTGAATGGAATTGTACATTTAAAATGTACAATTTAACTCAGATATAGTATATGACTGTATCATGGATATTGTTTCCAAATCTTCTAAAGACTATTTTTAAAAACATTTTAATTAATTTATTTATTTCCTTTGGCTCTGCCGGGTCTCAGTTGCAGCATGTGGAATCTTTAGCTGCGGCACGTGGGATATAGTTCCCTGACCAGGGATTGAACTCAGGCCCCCTTCACTGGGAGTGAGGAGTCTTAGCCACTGGACCACCAGGGAGGCCCCTCTAAATACCATGTTTGCAAGATAGATTTTAATGGAATGCTGAAAATAATTCGATAATGTCTTCTCTTATGTTAATGTCTTCTCTTAAAAAGCTGTCTTTTCTAACATACAGCCGCCCCACAGATCAGGTAAAACCACAGCACGGTGAGCGGTGGCAGCCTGTGGGAGTCCAGTTCTTATTGTGAAGTTGAACGAGGTTTCAGGAAGGTTGCCTGAGCAACGTAAATCCAGGTAGTTTGGCATTTTCAGAGGAAAGAAGAGGTGGCAAATATTTTTTTTATGTATTTTAAGAATTTGAAGTATACAGCTAAGCAAGTTTTGCACAGAATTAAATTTGTTTTCTCAACAATCACACACGGTCAGCTGTTAGATGCACCACACGGAGCACATTGTCCAGGTCCTGGTGGTTGAGTAGCTGATGGGATGGCGCTGCCTTGATAAGTATACTTTTCATCACGTGTGTTATTTGCTTGTGTTTGAGATGTTTGTGTATTTTATTGCTACACACTTGAGGAATCATACGCCCCAGTCCCAGGAATGGATCGAAGGTCACGAGTGCTGCTTGATGGGGAGCCGGGAACGTGCAGGACACACGCGGGTGACACAGGCGGGTCCCCTTTTCTCTGACCTGCCCACGGCAGCGGACTCTCATGACCGCTGCTGGGGGGCATGGTGTGACTGGGCACCCTGAGCTGCGCCCAGAACCTGGAATCTCCCGAGGCCTTCAGTGCTGGCCAGGGCCTTACGGGCTCTAAAGCAGAGGATCAGATCCCCTGAAGTTGTTTGAAGAATGAGCTGGGAAAACGCTACATCAGCAATACTCTTTCTGGGCATGTGAGGATTTTACTCACCCATTCGACAGACTCTGAGATGTATCTTGAGGCTAATTTAAAAACTTCATGTGTGCTCAGTCACTTCAGTCGTGTCCAGCTCTTTGTGACTCCGTGGACTATAGCCCTCCAGGCTGCTCTGTCCCTGGGATTCTCCTGGCAAGAACACTGGAGTGGGGTGCCATGCTTTCCTCCAGGGAATCTTCCCGACCCAGAGATGGAACCTGGGTCTCTCACATTGGCAGAGGATTCTCTATCCTCTGAGCCACCAGGGAAACCCCTAAAAATTATGTGCAGGAGTTGCCATAGATCACAAAGAAAAAGAATGGGATCTAGTGTAGACGGGGTTGGGCTTGCAGGAATCCATCCATCACCGTCTCCTAAACTGAACTGTTTCACCTTCTGGCAGAACCCACGGAGAAATCTCTCCATAGTTCTCATACTGCTTTTCACCCAAACACCCAGAGTCACTGACGTCACTTACTACCGTTAAGTCTGTTGGTAAATGTGATGAGATGAGATTTTTCTCTTTTTTTGCTTATTTTAAAGCTATATGCTCATTTTAAGATTGTAATAATTGTAACAGATTTTTAAAAAGCTACCTAGAATCAACACGAGAAAGCCTGGCCTGAGGGGTGCGGCCAGGCGCTTCTGTTTCGCAGCGCTCCCTGTGGCCACAGAAGCCCACAGCCTTCAGGTGTGCGACATTTGGGCTCAGATCGCAGACACAGGAGCAGATCTTCATTCATGGTCTTCTTTGTAGATGCTGGACAGTGGTAATGTAGCAGGTACTTTTCCTTACAAATTTTAGGTTAGCACCCTCAGGGCTTACTGTTACCATCATCTAGTAATGGTAAGATGACATAAAACTGTTTTGTAATGAAATACAATCTTGTGCTTTATAAACCAATGTTTTTACAATAAATACAAAATTTCCATCAAGGCTACTTTAGCCCTTTTCAAAACGACATAACCAACAGCATAAACAACTGCTAAAACAATTTAATTTATTATAACTGGATTAAAAGATCTCTAGTAGTTTCTCTTATTCTCAAAAAAAACAGACAGTTTATCGACTTTGGACAGAACAGACTGTTCCCCATTTCCCCTGCGGCGGGTGATGGCGAGCGCCTTTGCACACGCCTGCTGGCCATTGGTGCTTCTTTGGCCCTTTTTGGGTTGTTTGTGTTTTCTCAGTGTTTGGCCCATTTTGGGTGGTTTGCGTTTTCTCAGCTGCGCTGCACGAGCTCTTTATACGGTTTGGGTCTGACCCCTTGCCGCATCCATCACTCGCAGCTGCCTCCTCCCTCCCTGCCGTCTGTCCTCTCCGTTTGCAGGCTGCGTCCTGTGCTGGGCAGGAGCGTCTCAGGCAGCTGGACTCGCGCTCGTCTGTTTTCGCTTTTGTCGCCTGCGCTTTTGGTGCCGCACGTGTGACATCATCGCTGAGATGAATGTCAAGAAGCTTTTCTCCTGCATTTTCTTCTGAGAGTCTTACAGTTTCAGGCCGTTTATGCTCAAGTCTTCAATCCATTTGAGGTGATTTTTGCATACGATGCAGTGTAAGCCTCCAATGACATCCTTCTGTATGTGGCACTCTGGTTTTCAGCACCATTTGTTGGAGAGGTCAGAAGAGTCACGTGAACACAGACAAACCAGCGGGACAGGAGAGAGCCCAGAAATAAACCCAGGTGCACAGTTAACTGCCTTTACATACCGTTTGGAATAGCTTCATGGCAAATAGA